>NC_029775.3:77888834-77948330 GCF_000817695.3 Arachis duranensis | reverse complement strand
TTTATTATTATTATTATTATTATTATTATTATTATTATTATTATTATTATTATTACGTAATAGTAAATTTTTGTTAACCATTTTAAAAAATAATTCAATTTAAACGTGTTATATCAATTTATTTTGGAAGAAAGAGTAGACAAAAAAAAAGGGGTCAGAAGGAGCAGAGAAGGAAGGCAGAGGAAAATTTTTAAAATAGACAAGACATAAAAGATTAAACAAAAGGAAAATGGTTTGAGAATTGAGACTTGAGGGTACCGCTACTGCCTACTCATAAAAAAAAGAAGATGAGATAAAAATTTTGGGTTGCATAATTCAAAATGATTAAAATGAAATTTTATGTTTTTCAATGGCGGGAATGGTGTTTTTCTGTTTCCTTCTCTTTTTTTCGTTAATTCTTCCATGCTTTAATATAACTGGATTTTTTTAAATAAATAATTTATTGATTTTAATTATCAAAATAAATAACTTGTAATGTGTTTACCAATTTAAATGAATGATTTATTTTTTATTATTTAAAATAGACTGTTTAATTTTTTTATTATGTTAAATCGTACATCTTTTTATTATTTGAAACGTTATATTTTTTAGAGTTTGATCTAATTTAGATTATTAATATTTTTTATTATTTTCAATAATCATATTTAATTATTTATAAATACATACATCTCATTTATACGATAAACGATATAATTTTTTATTTATCTTGCTTACATTGAAACCGAGACATATAGACATTGAAAAAAATATAAGTCTCTCGTTTACACAGTAAACAAGTTATGTGCAAAATTATCTTGTTTATAGCGTAAACGAACTAGATAAATGTGGTGCAAATTGATAAATATGCTACAAAATAATTAATTTACTAATTAAAATAATTAAATTATTTATTTAAAAATGTATATTGAGTAAGTACTTTACATATATGGTTTGTTTAGATTTTTCAATTTTTTCAATATAGGTGCTTTAAGATTATTTCATGCCTAGTAATATTATAGAGGACGCACAAAACAACCGTGTACATTGAAATTGACATTTAGAATAATGCTAATACATTTCATGTTAAATTTATAGTGATCGAACATTAATTTTTTTTATTTCATATTATTTTACATTATATGAATTTTATGTTTGCAGTTTAATTTATGTATAAATTTTAATTTTTTATCTTAATTTATGTATGAATATATAAATCTTAAAGTATTATTTAATTGTTATAGGAAGGATAAGAGTGGGGAGGGTACTCGCAGAAAAGGGTTAGGGTACAACATTATAGTTGAGTATTAATTTGTATGAAAAAAAAACCATAATAACTTTGGAGATAATTGTCAGGGGGCGGATGGAGTATTCACTCATAAAAAAATAGTTGATCAAATTTAATGAATTAAAAGACAAATAAAGAAACACTCTTTTAGGAGACAATGATTTACTTAACTAAATTAATCTGTGTTTATTATATTTAATGAATTAAAAGAAATAAATTAGAATCACTTTTAATAATTGATTGTTTGATATAAATTATTATAAATTGTATAATATTTAAATATATAATCAAATCAATTAGTTGCTATAATTAATTCACGGTAGTAACTTGTATTTAATGAATTAAAAGAAATAAATCAGAAAATACTCTAAGAAACATGCCACGTCAGCTCCGTCATTAAGTGTAGAAATCTCATTTAGTTCACTTCACCTCTCTTAACTTCTCGGGTAAGTTACTATTGTTGAGGTATTGGAGCCTGAGCCTTAATCGCATTTCTGGGTTCGATTCTTATCTCGTATTAGATGATATGGTCTATTACACAAATAAAAATAATTTATTTTTATTATGCTATTTAAAAATAGTATTTTTTGTATGCCAAAACATAATTATATATTAGTGTAAATAAAATCTTATTGATAGTTACAGAATTAAATCAAAATTATTATTTTTAAAACAATTTAATTTTAATTTTAATTTTTAATGAGAACATTAATATTCTCAACAAATTATAATTCTGGAGACAAATATTTAATTTCAATTATATCAGACTCATGTTTATTTCCAACTGTTGTAATCACTTTTTGAATACGATCGATGGGTTTCTCCATCATAAAGTGCTGCTGCATAATCTTCTCAAATAAAAAATTCTTTATGCCTTATCCAATCTGCTAAATTATCTATTTTGATTATTTTGTATTTTTTTAATTCAAAATCCCTTTGTGATTCTCGAATACAATTTTTTTGTGGCATAATTATTTTTAAATAATAAATTTCTCTTTTTCGTATAAAAATATATGTTAATTATTTATTATTCTTGCATTAAATTGATGTTACAAAATATTAAAAAAAATTTCTAAACACTAAATCCTAAATACTAAAAATTAAAACCTAAACGCTAAATCCTATAACCTAAACCCTAAAACACCAAACTATCATTTTTAATACTATGATCCTTACACCCTAAATCCTAAACCCTAAACACAAATGATTATTTCTAATAATCTAACACGTAACCCCTAACACATAACTCCTAAACCCTAAATCCCTAAAATCTAAACCCTAAACTATAATTTCTAATCCTGTAACCCTTGTACCGTAAACCCTAAACTCTAAATCATAAATTATCATTTCTAATACTCTAACCCTTGCATCGTAAATCCTAAACCCTAGATGTTAAACTCTAAACTATCATTTCTAAGCCTGTAATCTTTGTACCCCTAAACCCTAAACTCTACATTCCAAATCCTGAATCCTAAACTATTATTTCTAATACTTTAACCCTTGTATCATAAATTCTAAACCCTAAATTTAAACTATCATTTTTAAAATCCTAAAATATAAAATCCTAAACATTAATCCCTAGACACAATATTCAACCATAAAACCTAAATTATTAGCTATAAACCTTAAACATTAAATACTAACTATAATATAAAAATATTTTAACACTTATAATAACATTGACATCTAATATTTTAAATTTTATTTATTTTTCTCATGATAATAAAATTATAACATACTAAGTAAATTCTTTAAAAGGATTATATTTTAAATATCTTATTCATCAATATATTTTAAATTCATATATATATATATATATATATTGATTATTTATTATTCTTGCATTTATTCTATGTTATAAAAATATAAAAAAAAATTGTTCGAATACATTTATTTTTTAAAAAAGATCAGGTAAACAAATTATTTTAGTAATCAAGTCTAAATGTCTAATTCACTAATTTTTTCATCAATTTTTAAGGTTGCGTTTGTCTACAGACACATGACACTAAAATAGGGACACAAAAACACAAAATCGTATTTCACAGACGAGATATGAATAGAAATATTGTGTCTTATTTTGGTGGAGCTGTCACAAATCTGAACGACTCCGACTCGAGTCATATGTTCATGAGACGGATCTTTCTGCTGGACTGCAACTCTTCAATTGATTTTGTAATTTTATGACTGGACTCCAACTCTTCAATTGATTTTGTGATTTTATGGCCCGATTAACCAAATTTTTCTTTCTAATTTTAAAATATTTTAAAATTAAAACAAATCAAAATTTATATTTAAAAATAAAATAATTAATAAATCAAAACCTAAATCTACTTAATCAACAGTAGATTAAAATTTTTTATTTTTTTAATAAGTGCATAATTTTAAGACTTTTTAATGCAACTATATTTACTCTTATATTTACAATATGATATTTTATTAATTTAATATATCATTTAAATTTTAATTCACAACGTATCCTAAACGTGTCATATCCAATTTTTTATTACTTAGGGTCTCTGTTTTTAAAATAAAAACTTATTTAAACGGCGTATAGATATAAATTATTTGTTAATAAGTATTTTAATAATTTTTTACCGGAAATAAATTATTAACAAAAAAATAAGATTTTTTCTTTATTTTTTAGTTATATTTAAATGTGAGTTTCAAAAAGAGACTTGAGGGATAAAAAATAATTTAACTATCACTAGATTAGACTTGTCAGGTTAAAAGATACCATAGATAACTAAAAAAATTAATAAAATTAAAATATATAAGTAAAACAAATAGCACACAAATTTTAGTAACTACATATACTATAAGTAAAACAAATAATAAAAATATAGTATTATTATTTAATTGATCTAATTATTATTTATACAATTCTATTATTTAAGTAAATATAGTCTAGCATTTAAATTTTTAATAAATGTAAAAATAAAAAAATTAAACTTTTTTTATTTTATAAAAAATATTTCTAGAATGACTAGTATATAAATTTTATTGTATATATATTATTTTTTTAAAAATTTATGTACTAGTCATTCTACAAACATTTCATGATAACTACAAATCTTTAAGAAAAATTAATTAACTCGAACATGGCAAACGACGACGAAACTGGACCTGGCGGCGGACGAAGTGTGCTAGATCAGGAGAAGAAGCTGCCGACGCGAAGAACGGCGCTCATCAGCGATGAGAAGAACGACAGTTGCAATAGAGGCTATAGTTTACAACGATGATGGCAAGGAGATAAGGGAGGCAATAACAGGAGGGGGCAGGCGACGGTGGGGCTAACAGTGCAACGGGGTTCAGATGTAGCTAAAAAGAGAAAGGGAGAAGAGAGGTTAGAGAGAGAGTAGTTTCGAATTAAAGGGAGAGAATGTTCGCGCTTTGAATTTTAGAGCTCGTTACCGTCGGATTTACCGTAAATAAATCCGACGATAACCTATTGCGGGTCATAAAAACATAACATTTCACTAAAATAGGATTACCGGCGAACTGTTCCGACGGTTAATCCCATGCTAAATTTGGCGCCTATTTACCCCGTTTTTTCTCTAAATATTACTAGCGAATTTACCGTCCGAAACGAAAAATAGTTGGTAAAAATTTGGCCAAACGAATTTCACATCAAAATCGTCAATAAATCTGCCGGTAAATGTCTGGGATAGAATCGATGATCTACTCCGAAAAATAGCTTATCAAAAGTTGAAACTAATTCTTACAACATTTACATAATTCACTTTTCTAATGACATAATTGAATCTAAACACAAATAGTGGATATAATATTAAAATCGAACACATCTAAATGAGACCTAATTAAGA
This sequence comes from Arachis duranensis, assembly GCF_000817695.3. Classification (NCBI taxonomy): domain Eukaryota; kingdom Viridiplantae; phylum Streptophyta; class Magnoliopsida; order Fabales; family Fabaceae; genus Arachis; species Arachis duranensis. The sequence goes on along the minus strand of NC_029775.3, from coordinate 77,943,242 downwards.
ATGAATACATCCAAATGAGAAATAATTGAAAAAGAGACTCTTATTTGTTAGTATAATTAATAGCAGAATAACATTAAATCACTCTTATCAATGTTAGGGATACAAATAAGACGATTTAAACGTTAGGGACATAAATAGGACGATTTAAACGTTAGGAACACAAATGGGACTTACTCCAAACGTTAAGAATAAAAACGATACTTTACTCATTTCAAAATATCCTATATATTGATATATAAATTACGTCTAACCTTTATGCGGTGTCTTTAGCTGTTTAAGAGTGTTACCTCTTTTAATGTCTGTTTTTAGTTACATACATACATAAAGATGGCAGAATATTATGAGGACGCTCCAATCGTAAAAAAAGTATTTTAAGATTTTTAAAGGATCAAAATACGTTAGAAATATATATAAAAACATAAAAATCATTTTCAAATATGGCAAAAAAAAATTATATCTATAAAAAGTCTATATTATCCTTCATACATGTCAATATCACTAATAAAAAAAATACTACAACTTTAGATTACTTATTCATTTTTAAAAACAGTTTAATTAAAAAATCTAAAATATTTTCGTTAAAAATTTGTTAGTCATAGAAAAAACAACTGCAATGACGACGACGATAATAATAATAATAATAACAATAACAAATTAACAATAATGCACTAATGGTGTAACCGTGTAACAATAACGACGACTATAAAAATTAAAAATAACCACAACCATCTCTATTAATTATTGAATTAATATTTTAACATTGTACAACTTCAAAGTCATAAGGAAACTCATTTTTTTTATCATTAAGAAAACTCATTTTTAATTCACATTTAATCCATTCTTTATGACGGGCCGAATCTTTTGGGGTGCCGTGAGCTTAGCACTGCATGGGCCTTACCAATTCTATACATGTCCAACGCTAGTCCAGTATGTTATTCCTAGCCCAAACAATAGCACTCTTTTAAACAGCCGCCACGTCATCATTCATTTCCTTAATCACATGGGAAACCTATTGTATTATCAAAAGTTTTGGGGTTAACCTTTTAGATACCACTCTCATGTACGGCACGAATGACAACCACAATCTTAGCATATTCCAAATAGGTCCTCTAAGAACCAGCTTCTACTTTCCCCACAATAGACAAATCCAAAAAAGTAACCAAAGCAAGCTTCAACGAGGAAAAAAAAGTAGTCCGCAATGGCATCATTAAACACCTAGAATCAATACAAAATCATGAAATTAGGTCCAATTCTTCACATTCTCTCAAATTCTTGCTTTTTAGAGCATCTCCAATGGGAAGTCCGGTTACTATTTAGTTAGAAAAAAAGAAAAATTAGAGAAATTAAAGTGTTGGAGTAGAACTAAAGTGAGTTCCCTCACTGATTTCAAGAAGAAGGAGTCCTTCTAAATGGGAATTCTCATTGTTTAATTAACACCTGCTAAATAGCAAATTATGTAAAAAATAAAGAGTAAAGTATTGTTTTTGTCTCCAACATTTGGGGTAAATTCTAAAATTATTTCTAACGTTTCAATCGTCCTATTTAAGTCCCTAACGTTTTAAAATTGGCTCAATGTTGTCCTGTCGTTAGAAATTCGTTAACAGAATTGACGGCGGGACAAAATTGAGACAATTTTGAAACGTTAGGGACTTAAATAAAATGAAAACATTGGGGACAAAAACGATACATAAAAATAAATTTTAATTTTATCCATTAATAATATCAGTTTTTTATTGTACATAATATTCAATTATTTTTAATTACATCTAAGTAAATTACACTTAATCACGTTACTTTCATTCTAAATATTTTTTTATATTTTTATATTAACTTATAACTTTAAGTGTAAAATTATAAAAAAATAAATTATAACTAGAAGTCTGTGGTACGGGTTGTGAGATGGATTAGGGGCTTGCGAGTCAAGACAGTTGTCGAATTGTTTTCTTGGAGTGGTGGGGGATAGTACCTGCAAAAACACTCCGACACCCAAGTCAGAATGAATCTGAGAGGTATAAGGTGTGTGAGATGAGTGAGAGTACCTGAGGGGGCCTTTGGTTCCCCTTTATATAGCTGGTGGTTATTATCTCATCTTACCTTATCTAGCTAACATAAGGGAAGTATTTGAATTCGAATGTTGGTTAGAGATTGTAGAGTCAGTTGGGCCATCGTCATTTTATCTTATCTAGCTAAGATAAGGGAGGTATTTGAATTCGAATGTTAGTTCAGGATATTGGAAGTTATTGATCCGTCTTTGGGCTATGAGGATGGTCCAATCTTGGGATTGTCGGGTTCAGTGACCGTTTCGAAGAAGGACCCGGAGATCGGATCCATAACAGTTGCCTACAGAGCATAAGAACATGCTTGCTTGGTCTCATTGTTGAGTTGTGGGAGAGTCCGATTCTTTGTAGTTTGGGAACTGTGAGGGGCCTGAAAAGGACGTGATGTCATCCTGTGCCAATTGGCGGGATGTTGGTGAGTCCCGCTTTCTGCGAGTTGGAATGGGGCATCTTCCACCGAGGTGCCGTGTTGGCAGTCATCGGGAAAAAATGTGATCGCCGCTGGAACCAAGGAGATTGGTGCTTGGTTTCTTACGACTAGGACTTTGAGATCCTTTTTTAGTGATGATTTTAACTTTTCTGGCGCGTCCTTTCCAGTGATGACGTTTATGATTATGGTGGGTTCGGTTTCCGGACTTTCTTGGGGTGTCTGTCGTATTATCCTCGGGTTGTGTCTTTCGCATTATGGTGATCTTTCTCTTTCAGTTCTCCTAGGTTCTCGGGTGATTACGAAAAACTCAGAGAGTTTGCTGTCTCAGATGGCTTGTTCGAGGGAATATTTTAGGTTGAAGAAATCTTGGATTTTATGTCCATATCCTTCGTGGTAATCGCAGTATAGGCAATTGTTGCCACCTGTTTGTTCCTTCAGTTATTGCGTCTTTGGAAGGATGCCTCACTCCGCTATTTAGTGGTAGATTTCTGTGATGGGAGCAGGTAGGGGATGTAATTCGTGAACTTTCCTACCCTGGGTGGTTGGTTGGGGGCAGCAGGTTTGGGGTGTTCTTTCAGGGCATCTTTCGGTGGTGGATTACTACGAGGTGCCGTGTTGCCATGCTGCCGTTTATTAGCGGCCATGACTTAACTTACCTCTTCATCATTTATGTATTCTTTCGCAGTGCTTTAGATTTCGTGCATAGTCCAGACTGGCTTGGGGGTAAGGTGCTTTCAAAAGTCTTGGTTCATGAGACCATTGGTCAGACAAAGACTGGCGACTGAGTCCGTGAGTCCGTCAACCGTTAGGTAATCATCGTTGAATCTGTCGAGGTATATCCTTGTGGATTCGTCTTTGTCTTTGGGTGATTCCAAGTAGGCTGATCGGGTTCTTTGCTTTGGTGATCCTGGTGGTAAACTGGGCTATAAACTTTTTGGAGACGTCGTCAAAACTGGCTATCGAACAATTCGGGAGGCCGTTGAACCATTTGAATCATGTCGGTGGGTTTGTCAAAACATTTAGGGAGTTTGGCTTTCAGAATTTTCTCGGTGAATGGGTGTATACGTAGCATAACTCATTTCTGTATTTGCAGCAAATTTGGGTGTAAAACAAAGATATTTGAGTGTAACACGAAGATATTTGGGTGTAAAACAAAGATATTTGGGTGTATTTTTATTCTGATAAGTTTAGCAAAATTCAGAACTCTTCCTCTTCCTCCTCCTTATCTTCTACTGCTTCTTCTTTTTTTTTTCATCATCATCACCATCTTCTTCTTCTTTTTTTCTTATTCATCTTTTCCTTTTTGTTTTACCTTCTCAAGTTTTTTCTTGTTTTACTCTCTTAACAAGAATAAAAACATAAAAATCAAACAAAGAAGAAGAAGAAACATATAATGCTATAAAATTACTTGGAAGAGGATGAACTTACATTCATTTAACTAAAAGAAAGAAAGAAATAAGGAAAAGAAGAAGAAGAAAAATGCAGCATTAGAGAAAACATTTTTCTAGACAAAAATGCTATTTGTACACTAAAATTAGCCACTAAAATCAGTCACCAATGTATTTGTGTATAAATATATGTGTGCTTTAATTTATTTTCAATGTATATTTGTATTCCAGTATGTATTTTATACTGGTGGCTGATTTTGGTGGTTGATTTTAGTATACACGTAGTATACTCATTTTTCTATTTGCAACAAATTTGGGTGTAAAACAAAGATTTTTGGATGTAACACGAAGATATTTGGATGTAAAATGAAGATATTTGGGTGTATTTTTATTTTGATAAGTTCTGTATAATTCAGAACTTTTCCTCTTCCTCCTCCTCATCTTCTGCTGCTTCTTCTTCTTCATCTTCTTATTTCATATTCTCATAATTCTTTTTGGGAGAAAAAAATAAAAAAATAAAAAAATACATAATGTTGTAAAATCAAAAGAAGAAGGAGGAGAAACATGACGATGAAGATGAAATATATGAAGAAAAAGGAGGAGAAACACAAAGAAGAAGGAGAAGAAAAAGGAAGAAGAGGAGGAGGAGGAGGAAAAATGCGAAAAAATGACAGTTGTGGTTTTCATCGAGAAGGAAGAAGAAGAAGAGTCGTTCATAATGGGGAAGGAGCGCTTTGAAAATGTGATGCGCGTGTTAACACACTGATGAGCGGATAATTTATACGCTTTTTTGGCATTATTTTTACATAGTTTTTAGTATGTTTTAGTTACTTTTTATCATATTTTTATCAGTTTTTATGCAAAAATTACATTTCTAGAATTTACTATGACTTTGTATGTTTTTCTGTAATTTCAGGTATTTTCTGTTTGAAATTGAGGGACCTGAGCAAAAGTCTGATTCAGAGGCTGAGAAAGGACTACAGATGCTGTTGGATTCTAACCCTCCTACACTCGAAGTGGATTTTTTGGAGCTACATAAGCCCAATTGGCACGCTCTTAGTTGCGTTGAAAAGTAGACATCATGGTCTTTCTAGTAATGTATAATAGTTCATACTTTGCTCGAGATTTGATGGCCCAAACTGGCGTCAAAACGCCCATTAGAGACCCATTTTTTGGCGTAAATCGCCAAAACTAGCACCAGAACGGGAGTTAAACGCCCAAACTGGCATCCAAGCTGGCGTTTAACTCCAGCAAAGGCCTATGCACGTGTAAAGCTCAATTCTCAGCCCAAGCACACACCAAGTAGGCCCCAGAAGTGGATTTCTGCACTATCTGCACTTAGTTACTTATTTTCTATAAACCCTAGTAACTAGTTTAGTATAAATATCACTTTTTACTATTGTATCGGAGAGCTTATGCCATTTTTCACATTTAGAAGGCTAGCCATTCGGCCATGCCTAGACCTTTTTCTCTTATGTATTTTCCAACGGTGGAGTTTCTACACCTCATAGATTAAGGTGTGGAGCTCTGCTGTTCTTCATGAATTAATGCAAGTACTATTGTTTCTCTTTCAATTCACGCTTACTTATTCTCCAGGATATACTCTCGTACTTAATTCAGTTAAGTCAGAATGAAGGGGTGATTCGTCACAATCACCCACTATCTTCGTTACTCGCTTAGCCAATATCCGCGTGCCTGACAATCACAAGCGGTCTACATGATGTTCAACGTAGTCATTGAACGACAGCCAGAGTATAGTCTCTTGGGTCTCTGATCCACGGACCGAGTCTGTGATGTTAGAACCTTCGTGGTATAGGCTAGAACCAATTGGCAGCATTCCTGAGATCCAGAAAGTCTAAACCTTGTCTGTGGTATTCCGAGTAGGATCTGGGAAGGGATGACTGTGACGAGCTTCAAACTCACGAATATTGAGCGCAGTGACAGTGTGCAAAAGGATAGAGAGATCCTATTCCGACACAAGTGAGAACTGATAGATGATTAGCCGTGCGGTAGCTGTGCCTGGTATTTTTCATCCGAGACAAGAAATCCGACAGTTGATTAACCGTACAGAAACCGTAGCCTGGACCATTTTCACTAAGAGGATCATACAGCTTGCCATGGAAGGGAGCACGCATGATTGGATGAAGACAATAGGAAAGCAGAGGTTCAGAAGCAACAAAGCATCTCCAAACGCTTATCTGAAATTCCCACCAATGAACTACATAAGTATCTTTATTTTAATTTACGTTTTATTTATCTTTAATTATCAAAACCTCATAACCATTTGAATCCGTCTGACTAAGATTTACAGGATGACTATAACTTACTTTAAGCCGAAAATCTCCGTGGGATCGACCCTTACTCGCATAAGGTTTTATTACTTGGACGACCCAGTGCACTTGCTGGTTAGTTGTATCGGAGTTGTGAAAAGTGTGAATCACAATTCCGTGCACCAAGTTTTTGGCGCCGTTGCCGGGGATTGTTCGAGTTTGGACAACTGACGGTTCATCTTGTTGCTTAGATTAGGTAACCTTCTTTCTTGTTTCAACCTTTATTTTCTTTTCAAAAAGTTTTTTTAAAAATATATATATATTTCAAAAAAAATTTAATAAAATCATAAAAACCAAAAAAGTTTTGTGTTTCTTGTTTGAGTCTAGTGTCAAATTTTAAGTTTAGTGTCAACTGCATGTTTTTAATTTTTACTTAGATTTTCGAAAATTCATGCATTGCGTTCTTCTTTGATCTTCAAGTTGTTCTTGATGATTTTCTTTGTTTGATCTTTAATTTTTCTTGTTTTGTGTCTTTTTCTTGTTTTTCTTGTGCATTTTCGAATTGTTAGTGTCCCTAGTACAAAAGTTCTTAAGTTTGGTGTTTGCATGTCTTTCTTTTCTTAAAAATTTTTAAAAATATGCTCTTGATGTTTCATCATGATCTTCAAAGTGTTCTTGGTGTTCATCTTGACATTCAAAGTGTTCTTGCATGCATTATTTGTTTTTATCTTAAATTTTTCTGTTTTGTTTCATTTTGTTGTTTTTCTCTCTCCTCATTAAAAATTCAAAAGTAAAAAAAAAATCTTTTCCTTATTCTTCTCATAATTTTTGAAATTTTGAGTTGACATGGTCAAAAATTTTTAAAATTTAGTTGTTCCTTGTTAGTCAAGTCAAAATTTCAATTTAAAAACTTTATCTTTTCAAATCTTTTTCAAAATCAATTCTTTTTCATCTTTTTTTTTATGATTTTCGAATTTCATTCTTAAAATTTTTCAAAATCTTTTTCATTTTTCTTTTAATGTTTTCAAAAATGTTAAAACTAATTTTTTAAAAATCTTTTTCTTAATTTTATTTCATATTTTCGAAAATCCTTGCTAACAATTAATGTTTTGATTAAAAAATTTCAAGTTTGTTACTTTTTGTTAAAAAAGGTTCAATCTTTAAATTCTAGAATCATATCTTTTAGTTTCTTGTTAGTTAAGTCATCAACTTTAATTTTAAAAATCAAATCTTTTTTATTTCTTTTCAATTCTTTTTTAAAATAAATTTCACTCGTATCTTTTTAAAATTTTAATTTCAAAATCTTTTTCTAACTTCTTATCTTTTGAAAAATTATTTTCAAATCTTTTTAAACTAACTACTTGACTTGTTTGTTTTAATTTTAAAAAAGTTTACTATTTCTTATCTTTTTCAAAACCACCTAACTACTTTTCCACTTCTAATTTTTGAAAATCCCTAACCATTTTTTCAGAAATCTTTTTTATTTAACTAATTGTTTTAGTTTTTAATTTTCTTGTATTTGTTTTTCAAATTTTGAAACTAACTTAATTAATTAAATAAAAATAAAAATATTTTTCTTTTCCCTCTTCTTATAATTCGAACCCCTCTCTCTCCTCTCTATTCGAATTACTCATCTCCTCTCACTTCTTCTTCTTCTATTCTTCTATTCTTATACTCACATAAAGGAATCTCTATACTGTGACATAGAGGATTCCACTACTCCCTTTGTTCGCTTCTTTTTCATATGAGTAGGAACAAGGATAAGGTCATTCTTGTTGAAGCTGATCCTGAACCTGAAAGGACTCTGAAGAGGAAGCTAAGAGAAGCTAAAGCACAACACTCTGGAGAGGACCTTACAGAAAATCTCAAAAAAGAAGCAGACATGGCAGCCGAACCCAACAACAATGCTAGAGATGCAAGGAATATGCTTCGTGACTATACTGCACCAACTTCCAACTTCTATGGAAGAAGCATCTCAATTCCTGCCATTGGAGCAAACAACTTTGAGCTTAAGCCTCAATTAGTTTCTCTAATGCAACAGAATTGCAAGTTTCATGGACTTCCATCGAAAGACCCTCATTAGTTTATAGCTGAATTCTTACAAATATGTGCCACTGTTAAGACCAATGGGGTTGATCCCGAGGTCTACAGACTTATGCTTTCCCCTTTGCTGTAAGAGACAGAGCCAGGATATGGTTGGACTCACAACCTAGAGAAAGCCTAAACTCTTGGGAAAAGTTGGTCAACGCTTTCTTGGCCAAATTCTTTCCACCTCAAAAGCTGAGCAAGCTTAGAGTGGATGTCCAAACCTTCAAACAGAAAGAAGGTGAATCCCTCTATGAAGCTTGGGAAAGATACAAGCAATTGACCAGAAGGTGTCCTTCTGACATGCTTTCAGAATGGAGCATCTTGGATATATTTTATGATGGTCTGTCTGAATTGTCCAAGATGTCATTGGACCATTTTTCTGGTGGATCTCTTCATCTGAAGAGAACCCCTGCTGAAGCTTAGGAACTCATTGAGGTAGTTGCAAATAATCAGTTCATGTACACTTCTGAAAGAAATCCTGTGAGTAATGGGATGACTCAGAAGAAAGGAGTTCTTGAGATTGATACTCTGAATGCCATATTGGCTCAGAAAAAAATATTGACTCAGCAAGTCAATATGATTTCTCAGAATCTGACTGGATTGCAAGCTACATCCGACAGTACTAAAGAAGCCTCCTATGAAGGAGAAGCTTATGACCCTGAGAATCCTGCAATGGAAGAGGTGAATTACATGGGAGAATCCTATGGAAACACCTATAATCCTTCATGGAGAAATCATCCAAATTTCTCATAGAAGGATCAACAGAAGCCTCAACAAGGCTTCAATAATAATAATGGTGGGAGAAATAGGTTTGGCAACAACAAGCCTTTTCCATCATCTTCTCAGCAACAGATAGAGAATTCTGAGTTGAGCCTCTCTGCTTAGCAACCATAGTCTCTGATCTATCTAAGGAAGTTTCATAACTAAAACAAGGTCCTCCATCAGAAATTTGGAGGCACAACTAGGTCAGTTGAGTAAAAGAGTTACTGAAACTCCTCCTCCTACTCTCCTAAGCAATACAGAAGAGAATCCAAAAAGAGAGTGTAAGGCCATAACTATATCCAAAATGGCCAAACCTATAGAGGAGGAAAAGGCAGTGATTTCTAGTGAGGAAGACCTCAATGGACGTCCACTGACCACTGAGAAGTTTCCTAATGGGGAACCAAAGGAGTCTGAGGCTCATACAGAGACCATAGAGATTTTACTGAACTTACTATTGCCATTCATGAGCTCTGATAAGTATTCTTCCTCTTAAGAGGATGAAGATATTGTTGAAGAGTAAGTTGTTTGGTATCTAGGAGCAATCTTGAAGCTGAATGCCAAGTTATTTGGTAATGAGACTTGGGAGGATGAACTTCCATTGCTCATTAATAAACTGAATGCCTTGGCTCAGCTGAAGATACCTTAAAAGAAACCGGATCCTGGAAGGTTCTTAATACCTTGTACCATAGGCACCATGACCTTTGAGAAGGCTCTGTGTGACCTGGGGTCAGGTATAAACCTCATGTCACTCTCTGTAATGAAGAAACTAGGGATCTTTGAGGTATGAGCTGCAAAAATCTCACTAGAGATGGCAAACAAATCAATGAAATAGTCTTATGGACTTGTAGAGGATGTCTTGGTGAAAGTTGAAGGCCTTTACATCACTGCTAACTTCATAATCCTAGACACTGGGAAGGATGACGATGAATCCACCATCCTTGGAAGACCCTTCTTAGCCACAGCAAGGGCTGTGATTGATGTGGACAGAGGAGAGTTAGTCCTTCAATTGAATGAGGACTAACTTGTGTTTAAGGCTCAAGGATCTTCTTCTGTAAACATGGAGAAGAAGCATGAAAAGCTTCATCCAATTCTCTCTTTATAGAGTCAAGTAGAGCCCCCACACTCAAACTCTAAATTTGGTGTTGGGAGGCCACAATCATGCTCTGAGCATCTGTGAAGCTCTAAAAGAGCTTACTGTCAAGCTATTGACATTAAAAAAGTGCTTATTGGGAGGCAACCCAACTTTGTTTATCTATGTTAATTATTTTTCCATTTCAATTTCCATTGTTAGTTTATGTTTTCTTTATGTTGATGATCATGTGAAGTCTCAAAAATAGCTGCAAAAATTAAATTGGAATAAAAAATAGCATCAAAAATAGCACACCCTGGAGGACAGCCTTACTGGCGTTTAAACGCCAGTAAGGATAGAAGAATGGGCGTTTAACGCCCAGTCTGGCAGCATTTTGGGCGTTAAATGCCAAAATTGGAAGACAGACTGGCGTTTAACGCCAGAAAAGGGTGTCTGGCTGGCGTTAAACGCCATTAAGGGACATCAGACCGGTGTTTAACGCCAGAAAAGGATATCTGACCGGCGTTAAATGCCAGAAAGGGGCATCAGCCTGGCGTTTGACGCCAAGAAAGGCAGCAGAATGGCATTTAAATGCTAGAAAGGGCTGTCCAGGGGCGTTTACACGCCAGAAAGGTGCAGGAATGAGAAATTCTTGACACCTCAGGATCTGTGGACCCCACAGGATCCCCACTTACCCCAACTCATTCTCTTCCCTCTTCACACCTTTCGATAACACTCTTCTCTAAACATCATTCACCTATCAAATCTTACCATCTTCCCCATAATTCTCCATCACTCACATCCATCCACTATTTCCCAAAAACCCATCATAAAACCCCACCTACCTCATCATTCAAATTCAAAACACTTCCCTCCCAAACCCACCCATTCTCACACAGATCCCATCTCTCTCTTACCCTATAAATACCCTTCCTCACTTCTTCATTTTCACACATCATAACCACCTAAAACTCCCCTTGTCTGAACCACTCACTCCCTTCTATCTCCTCCATTTCTTCTTCTTCTCCTCCTTTCTTTATTCTTTTGCTCGAGGACGAGCAAACCTTTTAAGTTTGGTATGGGAAAAAGCTTTGCTTTTTGTTTTTCCATAACCATTAATGGCACCTAAGGCCAGAGAAACCTCTAGAAAGAGGAAAGGGAAGGCAGTTGCTTCCACCTCTGATTCATGGGAGATGGAGAGATTCATCTCAAAGGTCCATCAAGACCACCTCTATGAAGTTGTGGCCAAGAAAAAGGTGATTTCCGAGGTCCCCTTCATGCTCAAAAAGAGTGAATATCCGGAGATCCGACGTGAGGTTCGGAGAAGAGGTTGGGAAGTTCTCACCAACCTCATCCAGCAAGTCAGAATCTTAAGGGTTCAAGAGTTCTATGCTAATGCATGGCTCACTAAGAACCATGATCAAAGTGTGAACCCGAACCCAAAGAATTGGCTCACAATGGTTCGGGGGAAATACTTAGATTTCAGTCCGGAAACCATGAGGTTGGCATTCAACTTGCCAATGATGCAAGGAGATCTGCATCCTTTCACTAGAAGGGTCAACTTTGATCAAAGGTTGGACCAAGTCCTCATATATATATCTGTGTGGAAGGAGCCCAATGGAAGAGAGACTCCAAAGGCAAGCCGGTTCAACTGAGAAGGGCTGACCTCAAACCCGTGGCTAGAGGATGGTTGGAGTTCATCCAACGCTCTATCATTCCTACTAGCAACCGATCCGAAGTAAATGTGGATCGGGCTATCATGATCCATAGTATCATGATTGGAAAAGAAGTGGAAGTTCATGAGATTATACCTTTAGAACTATACAAGGTTTGTTGACAAGCCCTCCACTTTGGCAAGGTTAGCCTTTCCTCATCTCATCTGTCTCCTATGCAATTCAGCTGGAATTATCATAGAGGAAGACATCCTCATTGAAGCAGACAAGCCCATAACTAAAAAGAGGATGGATCAAACAAGAGAGCCCACTCATGGACCTCAACAAGGGCATGAGGAAGTCTGTCATCAAGAAATCCCTGAGATGCCTCAAGGGATGCATTTCCCTCCACACAACTATTGGGAGCAACTCAATACCTCTTTAGGGGAATTGTGTTCTAACATGGAGCAACTGAGGATGGAGTACCAAGAGCACTCAATTATCCTCCATAAAATCAGAGAGGACCAAAAGGCCATGAGAGAGGAGCAACAAAGGCAAGGAAGAGACATAGAGGAGCTTAAGCACTCTATAGGATCTTCAAGAGGAAGAATTAGCTACCGTCACTAAGGTGGACCCGTTCTTTAATTTCCTTGTTCTTACTTTTCTGTTTTTCGGTTTTATGCTTTATGTTTTGTCTATGTTTGTGTCTTTATTGCATGATCATTAGTGTTTAGAGTCTATGTCTTAAAGCTATGAATGTTCCATGAATCTTTCACCTTTCTTAAATGAAAAATGTTTCTATTTGCAAAAGAACAAGAAGTACATGAATTTTGAATTCTATCTTGAAAATAGTTTAATTATTTTGATGTGGTGGCAATACTTTTTGTTTTCTGAATGAATGCTTGAATAGTGCATATTTTTTATAGTGAAGTGTATGAATGTTAAAATTGTTGGCTCTTGAAAGGATGCTGAAAAAAGAGAAATATTATTGATAATCTAAAAAATTATAAAATTAATTCTTGAAGCAAGAAAAAGCAGTGAAAAACACAGCTTGCAAAAAAAGGGCAAAAAATAAAGAAAAAGAAAGAAAAAGAAAAAGCAAGCAGAAAAAGCCAATAGCTCTTTAAACCAAAAGACAAGGGTAAAAAGGATCTAAAGCTTTGAGCATTAATAGATAGGAGGGCCCAAAGGAATAAAATCCTGGCCTAAGCGGCTAATTCAAGATGTCCCTAACCATGTGCTTGTGTCATGAAGGTCCAAATGAAAAGCTTGAGACTGAGTGGTTAAAGTCGTGATCCAAAGCAAAATGAGTGTGCTTAAGAACTCTGGGCACCTCTAACTGGGGACTCTAGCAAAGCTGAGTTACAATCTGAAAAGGTTCACCCAGTTATGTGTCTGTCGCATTTATGTATCCGGTGGTAATACTGGAAAACAAAATGCTTAGGGTCACGGCCAAGACTCATAAGTAGCTGTGTTCAAGAATCAACATACTAAACTAGGAGAATCAATAGCACTATCTGAATTCTGAGTTCCTATGGATGCCAATCATTCTGAATTTCAAAGGATAAAGTGAGATGCCAAAACTATTCAAAAGCAAAAAGCTACTAGTCCCACTCATCTAATTAGAACTAAGCTTCATTAATATTTCAAATTTTATTATATATTCTCTTCTTTTTATCCTATTTTGTTTTTTGTTTCTTGGGGACAAGCAACAATTTAAGTTTGGTATTGTGATGAGCAGATAATTTATACGCTTTTTAGGTATTATTTTTACATATTTTTATTAGTTTTTATGCAAAAATCACATTTATGGACTTTACTATGAGTTTGTGTATTTTTCAGTAATTTCAGGTATTTTCTGGCTGAAATTGAGGGACCTGAGCAAAAGTCTGATTCAGAGGCTGAGAAAGGACTACAGATGCTGTTGGATTCTAACCCTCCTGCACTCGAAGTGGATTTTCTGGAGCTACAAAATCCCAATTGACACGCTCTTAATTGCGTTGGAACGTAGACATCTTGGGCTTTCCAGCAATGTATAATAGTCCATACTTTCCCCGAGATTTGATGGCTCAAACTAGCGTCAAAACAACCACCAGAGACCCCTTTTTTGGCGTAAAACGCCGGAACTGGCACCAGAACGGGAGTTAAACGCCCAAACTGGCATCCAAGCTGGCGTTTAACTCCAGCAAAAGCCTATGCACGTGTAAAGCTCAATGCTCAGCCCAAGCACATACCAAGTGGGCCCCGGAAGTTTATTTCTGCACTATCTGCACTTAGTTACTTATTTTCTATGAACCCTAGTAGCTAGTTTAGTATAAATAGCACTTTTTACTATTCTATCGGAGAGCTTATGCCATTTTTCACATTTGGGAGGCTGGCCATTCGGCCATGCCTAGACCTTTTTCTCTTATGTATTTTTCATCGGTAGAGTTTCTACACGTTATAGATTAAGGTGTGGAGCTCTGCTGTTCTTCATAAATTAATGCAAGTACTATTGTTTCTCTTTCAATTCACGCTTACTTCTTCTCCAAAATATACTCTTGATCCGTGACAATCACCCACTATCTTCGTTACTCGCTTAGCCAAGATCCGCGTGTCTGACAACCATAAGCGGTCTACATGATGTTCAACGTAGTCATTGGACAACAGCCAGAGTATAGTCTCTTGAGTCTCTGATCCACGGACCGAGTCTGTGAGGTTAGAACCTTTGTGGTATAGGCTAGAACCAATTGGCAGCATTCCTGAGATTCGGAAAGTCTAAACCTTGTCTGTGGTATTTCGAGTAGGATCTTGGAAGGAATGACTGTGACGAGCTTCAAACTCATGAATGTTGGGCGTAGTGACAGTGTGAAAAAGGATAGAGAGATCCTATTCCGACACAAGTGAGAACTGACAGATGATTAGCCGTGCGGTAGCTGTGCCTAGTATTTTTCATCCGAGACGAGAAATCCGATAGTTGATTAGCCGTACAGAAACCGTAGCCTGGACCATTTTCGCTGAGAGGATCTTACAGCTTGCCATTGAAGGGAGCACGCATGATTGGATGAAGACAATAGGAAAGTAGAGGTTCAGAAGCAACAAAGCATCTCCAAACGCTTATCTGAAATTCCCACCAATGAACTACATAAGTATCTTTATTTTAATTTACGTTTTATTTATCTTTAATTATCAAAACCTCATAACCATTTGAATCCGCCTGACTAAGATTTATAGGATGAATATAGCTTGCTTCAAGCCGACAATCTCCGTGGGATCGACCCTTACTCGCGTAAGGTTTTATTACTTGGATGACCCAGTGCACTTGCTGGTTAGTTGTATCGGAGTCGTGAAAAGTGTGAATCACAATTCCGTGCACCACACGCTTTTGTGGGTGAGTGTAGCTTCTGTTGGATTTGGCCCAACTTGTAAGACTTGTAAGCCAAAAAAAACTTGTATGTGTAGCATAACTGTAATTTAAATAGCATAGTGTAACACCCCAATTACCCTAAGCTTTACCTCTATCCGTAAGGCAAAGGTTAATCAGAGGTTACGACAATTCTAAGGCTTATACATATTTATATATAGAAAGAAATAATATACTCTAGAAGCCTGATGAAGAAGTAAGCTCAAAAATAGAATTTCAGAAGTGCAAAACGTTCACACGAAACTAACACACAAGACACAAGATATAGGTGCAAGAGAATAGAACAAATGTATAGATATAGTAATATAAACATAGGAAACTAGCTGCAGCTTGCAAAGTTTAAGCCGACTAGTTACAAATTGAGAAATACGGAGTTTTAGAATCAAAACAGCTTATACATCCTATGTCTCAAGTAAGCCTCTAAACCCATAAAGATAGATATACAAAAAATGAGAGATTACTACGACAAAAGTAAAACCAAAATAAATAAGGAGGGAACCATGCTTCGGTCTGTCACCATATCCGCAATCTCACCGAAGTAAATTACGACCTGCATCTGAAAAACAACAACAAAGTATAGAATGAGAATCAGAGGTTCTCAGTATGGTAACAGTGCCCAATGATGTAAGATGTAAGGCCCCGGGACGCCGAAGGCAATCCTAGAACTCCACATCACATACGGATATTCAAGCTTAATGATATAAATAAATAAAGAACTTAAATCATAAACCGGGTTATCTAACTTAGGAGAGTTCTAACTAATACTAATCACGCCGCTGTATCCCACAGCCTTCGCCAACCTAACCTCCATGCGATCCCATCGCAACCGCCTACCTAACCTCCTAAGCACCAGTCAATCACAGTTAATGCAAACAAGTAAAACACAAGTAGAAGCA
Source organism: Arachis duranensis (assembly GCF_000817695.3). NCBI lineage: Eukaryota > Viridiplantae > Streptophyta > Magnoliopsida > Fabales > Fabaceae > Arachis > Arachis duranensis. The sequence continues at coordinate 77,927,227 of NC_029775.3, read as the reverse complement.
TATAAAGCAAGTAGTTCAAGTAAGCAAATAGGCATGTTATACAATTAGGCAAACCATTACAAGTAAACAAAGCATACAAACAAATAGAAAATGCATATGATGAATGCCTGCCCTACTGGCTGTGATATCACATTGTCGATTCAACTGCCAACCCGACACATCTCCAAGGAGACATTGCCCTTTGGATTTTCTCATATGGGAACCCCCGAGATATAGTTCTCAGATCACTGTCCAGGTATCGGCACCTGCATGCCCTATAGATCCAAAGGGATGTGAGCGGGATCTCTTGCCTCTGTCCTCACATCTAAGCGCAAACGGGATTAACCACCGTCCTTACGCCACCGCTGCTACCTCGACATGCGGGATTAATCACCTTCCCTGCCAGGCACATAGCATCTCACAATCACAGTAAAAATAATATACCAGTGGTTTTAGAAAACACTTTCAGTATACATAGATCCATCATCTCAATCCGAGTCCTTGACTCATCTCAACCACTGTCGATTCATTACTCAGTTTCCAAATATCAAAGTTCATCATTCCTCATTGAGTCTTCAACTCATCATAACCATCATCAATTCATCACTTTCATTCCGAGCTCATTAGTTCATCAATTTCCCAATTCATTGTCAACAATCACTATATGCACCACTCTTCCTTCTCCCTCAACTAACTCATCCGCAATACACCAGAAGCCTAAACCTCTGTTTGCTAAATTTCCAAAGAAAAACCCAACATAAACCCCTAGGACCTTTCCCATATATCAATGCTCTAGAAATAAGCCCAAGAGTCTTGAAATGGTGTTATAGAAGCTTACAACCTTGTCGGGAAGGTGAAATAGTTGAAAACAAAGTTTAAAATTATGAACCAGGGCGTGTGCGTCCGCACAGGGGTCCCAGGAAAATTTTCAAAGTGTGCGTATGCACAGTGCGTACGCACAAGGGTGTGCGTACGCACAGGTACAAATTTTTATAAGGCCTATACGATCGCACAAGGTGTGCTAGCGCCCCCCAACAAACTGGCCTTCCCAACGTGTGCGTGCACATAGTGGCAATTTCCCATTGGTGTGCGCGCGCACAAGCTGTGCCAGTGCTGCAAGCAGATTGCCTGCCTCTGCGTGTGCAGACACACAGGTCTGTAAGTGCGCACAGGTTACAATCTTCACAGAGTGTGCGTGCGCACAAGGCTGTGCGTGCGCAGATATCAGAAAATCCTAAAATTCTGCAACTTTGCAGAATTTCATATTTTCAACACCAACTTTGAATGATCATAACTCCCTCTACAAAGATCCATTTTTCTCAAACTTTATATAATTTTAAAGCTCTTAAAATTATCTTTAATTTAAAATAAATTCCAATCAATTTTGAAAACTGAGGCAAAAGTTATGATCAGACAAAGTTCACCAAAAATCCATTTTTACCAAAAGCCTCAAAACCTCAATTTTCAAAACTCACAGTTCAAAACCAAACCAACCACAACCCAAGCATTACCAAAACAACATAAAAGCCCATACCCTTCATTTTCCAACTCAACCATCCATAATCCCAATTACACTACTCAATGCCACCAAATTCCTTACTCATCAACATCCAAAGCCATCATAAATAATCTTTAACCAACATCAAACATCAACAACTACTTCAAATCCCCATCACTTAATCTCAACATTATCAATCATTATCTGTATTCATATTACCACACTCAACATACACACTCACCAACATCAACCAACATCATAATTTATAATTAGCACCAACAACATCAATATTCCTCATCAACCTTTATAATCATTAAATACCAACAACATCAATATTCATAATCAATTATCAACATACATCCTCACACATCATAATCATCAATATCCTTTATTCCAAACCACCACAACATTTTACATTAACTCATTACCTTAAATTCTCATAATCCTCAATATTAACCAATATAATTAATCACCATGAATACTCATCAATACCAATAATCTCCAACAATCATCATCAACCACACTAATCCAATATAACCAATAATTATCACTAATTCATATATAATCATTCATACACCAACAACATTCCATCCTATCTTAGGGCCAACTAGCCTAAGTGTCCATGAATATTACATATTACATAAAGTAAATTGAAACTATACCTTGGTCGATTCCCAAAACGATCCAAACATCAAAATGAAGCCATCAAGCTTGCTCCAAAGCCTCAATCAACTCCAACAAATACCAAAACTCAATCTAACATCACATATACATACCAACATCAAAACCTAAGATACACAAAATAACCAAACACAAGAGTTTAGTGAAACCTTACCTTACCCAACGTGATTAGGGGTAAAATTCAACAATTATCCGCTACTAGAGATCACCTAAACAACCAAAACCACAAAACTACTCATAAACTATACATGAAAACACGCAGAATCTAGGGCTAGAAACTGGGACGCGTAGAGAGAGATCTTACCAGATTTCTTTAGATAGAAATGTAGAGCTCGACTAGAGCTTCGCGTGACCACAATCGGCTCGTCAATCGGAGCTCCGGATCAAAAGTTATGACTTCCGAAAGGTGGAGGTGAAAAGAGCACTCTCTCTTCTTCCTCTCCTCTCAAAACCGCGCCTCTCCTCCCTCTTAGGGCTGGAAAATGAGCTTATATATGTTGGGTCTTAGGCCCGATTTGGACCCAGTCCAACCCGTTAGCGTTCTTGGTCCGTTTTGCTCACTTTGGACTAAAACCTTTAAGATTAGTGCACGGTTTTCAAATTCCAAAATTATTTTTGTCCTTTCAAAACAATAAACCAATTTTCCAAAATCTTATTTTTCTAAAATCACAGCACCGGAAAAACTTAAACCGGTTCGGCCGGTTCGACTGCTGGTTCACGACTTTTCTCAGTTTTTCCCAGAAAATACAGTTTCTTACTCTAAAAAATTCACTGAAACCAAATTTCACATTTATATTTTCTAATTAAAACTTCTAAATTTTTAATCTATTTCGGACACTAAAATTATTTTATTAATACGGTTTTACGTAAAAATGCAGGTTCTTATACATAGTCTCCCTATACACACTTAGGGGTTACGGGTTCAAATCTTTTTATCTTTGGTAAAAAATAAATACTTCAACTTCTTTGACTGTTATTAAATTGTTAAAAGAATATATATTTTTTTAATAATACGAGATATTTTTTAGTATATTTGACAAATTTTTAATGGTAAACATAAAAATACTAAAAAAATAAAATATTTTTTTAAGTTACAAATTTACTTTCTAAGTATTAAATTATTTTTATTTTTAAAAAATCTTTTCAAAAATTAACATATCACCTAAAATCTTTAAGGAGAATGCTAGGTAGACAATGAACATCTTGAACAATATGAACAATGGGCCCTAAAAATTAGCCCAATTAACCTACTAACACAGTATACCCGTATACACCCCCTCCCCCAAATCCTAATTTTAATCATCTTAATTACTAACATCATAATTATCCCACCCACTCCCCCTTTTTTTGACCTAGCAGTAAAAACCTTTCTCCTTCCCCACTAGTGAAGTGGCATTCACGAAGGAGGAGCCTTCCCCTACCCCCAATTGAAACGGCATTGAGGAAGGAGGACCTTCCCATAGCCGGCGCTTCGTCTCTACCGCATTCCATCGTCCAACCTGCTCCTCGTCGTACCGACCATTCTCCGGGACCCCTCCATTGTGAAGACGAGAAGCAGCAATCGAACCCCCTATCGCCATCGCGTGGACATCGCCCAGCCGCCACCAGCGTCGTATTTTAATAGCCAGCTCCCGAGCTTGAAGTCCCTGCATGTTGTTGTCGCTTGGAGTCTTCCTCGGACAAAACCAGAGTAATCGTGGCGTGTGTATGCTCACCCCATTCAAGGTAAGTCCCCCGCTAGCTGTTTCTTCACGAATTAGATGTTCATAGTATTTTTTATGTTATGGTTGCATTGAAAGGTTTTGCTGCTTGTGGAAATTGCTGGGTCTGTTTGACTTTTTGAAGTGTTTGTTAACATAAGGAAATTGAAAATAACAATGACCTATTTTTCGCGTCTTGTTTTTTAGTGGTTTACTGAATTTGGGTTTGTTTTGTCTCCGGGTATCAGTAAGTCAGCAATTGGTGTGATGCACGTGCTTAAAATTTGTTGCTTTATGAGTTGTTTAATCATTGTAAGTCGGATGGTTATTTCTATCAGGAATGGATGGTTGAATTATTTTTTCACAATTGTTTGAAATTTGGTTGAGGATGTTAACCCTTTTTTTCCTTTCGATACCTTACCTAAAAGGGTGTCACATGTTAATAATTGTTCAATATTCTTGTTAGGCATATTTGATTTTGAAGAAATATGTTTTAATTGGTATCATGTTTCTTTATTTAAGGAAAAAATTGTAAGTATAATTTGGAATCAATTTACATTTTTCTAGTCTTAGCTTAAAGTGTATTATACTTTTTCCCCACGCCTACTTGCATTTGAAGCATTTTATTGGACAGGATCTAAAGGAAAGTAGTTTTGGCATTGAGTTTGACCACTTAAAGACTCTATTTACATGCTGATGACCATATTTGTCTATCATTGCAATCAATATTTGGGAACATTCTAAATATAGCCGCTTTAGATTTTAAAAATAGTTAGTAAGTTGGTAAAAATAGTCCTTTTGATACATCAGATCAAAATAAACAGTGCGTTGCATTCAATTTGCAAGTTAATTGGTCAAATGCATTACCTACATCACTTATTAGTTCTTTCACTAATTATTTCATGACTATTCTCTTCTAACAGCTCAATGAAATAAATCACGTTTACTTTCTTACTTTTTTTTCCTTTTGTAAAACTTAATGACTGTAATTCAATGTAAGAGAAGTAGGGAAGGAAGTATGTTTTTTGTTACATGTGTAATCAATAATTGCAAGTTCCACAAAAGTAGATTGTGAAACATTTTGAAGTTCCCGTCATGTCTTATAAGACAAAAATATTGCACAATTGTATTACTAAGAGTTAGTGAACTATGACTTTACTATTCTGGATCATGAATGTTTTGAAGACACGTGTTTAAATTCTAAAAATAATAGGTATTTATATAGAAATAATACTTTTTAAGCGTGTGATTTTTTTAATACATGCAACGGGACAATTATACTAGATGAATGTTTAAAATTTAGGGTTGTGAAATGATCCAAAGCATTTAGGAAGCAATTTTTATTGTTGCTAATCTCTAGAGCCTATTAAGCAAATTATATTATGACTTGTTTTGGTTCCTTTCGTCATCGGTAGTTCAATTTTGACTGCTTTGCTTCCAAGGACCTTGTTTCACTTAATTTTTTGTTCTTTGCATGTTTACTCGTACTGCACACAACTGTTGTTGTTCTGCTATTGATTTTCATTTTTTTAAAATTACAACACAGATAGTAGTATCGCAAGGTTCATGGATGCTTGGATTAATGTGAACATTATAAAATTTGTTGGAGTTTGGTCATTGATATTTTATAATTCTTTTGTTTATTTATATCTGGTTCATGTGATTTACTTTTAATTTCTATGCATTAGGGATGTTCAATTTTGTAAGAAACCAGCAATGCAAAAAGAGAAGGCTTTTTGTGGTGGCTTTATTAGATATGAATTAAATTGGGGGTAAATACTAAAGTTGCATAATTTTTTATGGAAACATATTTATGACTCTATTATTCTGTATCATGGAGGTTGTAAAGACTCATGTTAAAATTTTAAGAATAATACATATTTATATAGAAATAGTATTTTTTATGTGCGTGATTTTTTTAAAATCATGCGAGCGGACAGTTATACTATATGAATGTTAACAATTTAGGGTTGTGAAATGATCTAAAGCATTTATGAAGCAATTTTTAGTGTTAATAATTTCTAGTGCCTATTAAGCAATTTTTATTATGAATTGTATTGGTGATAACCGAAATTTATCATGCCGATATAGAATTCAATAATGGATATAATCGTGAGTATAGTCTAATCGACATTCAAACTTCGCATCAAACAATCCTACAATCTATAACCGAGAGTACTAGTCTCCCGAGTCGTCCTCCCTTGGAATTGCTAGAGAATGCATCTTATTGATTAGGAAGCCTTATTATGATTCTTTGAAGGTTTAACAAAATAGATGACAAACAATCAATCTTTAGAAGGCTTGGCCTAGGGTTGGCATTAGAAATTCTATCCTTATAGTTCCTTTAATGACGACAACAATTAGGCCTTGCTTCATTTAGTTAACCCCTAGGTATAGAGGAAAGTCAAATGAGAGTAACTAACTTGAGTCACAAGTCCTAGTTTTACCTTAGGGAAATCTAGCTTTAGTGCACTCCAAATCAATTAGCAATTTCTAATTCCAAATCAACAATTGACATAAACTATTCAACTCTTTCTAATGGCCCAAACCCTATGCCAAGTAAGAAACTTTTACTCCATAACTAGTGTTGGCATTTTATCAAACAATTGATGAGCAAGGATGAAAGGCATAGTAGAAATGAGAAGAAAGTAGAATTGAAAGTGCTTCAACACAAGAAACTAACAACAATGGAAATGAACTTCTCAAGAAATTGATAAAATCCAAAACTACAAAGTTGAATCTAGGATCTATGAGAATTGAGCAATTATAAGCACTAATTGAGATTGGAGAAGAAGATCTATAACATGAACAAAGTAAATTGAGAATTACAATGGATCTCTCCAAAGAGTGATTGAGAATCCATTAGTGAAGAAGATGAACCCTAATGAAAGCTTGGAATCTCCCTCTCTCTCTCTCCAAGAGTGTAACTACCAATAGCAAAAAAAATCTAGAACAATCTCAAATGAGCCAAAAAGTCCCTTAACCCTTCAACCCCTGGTCTTCTTAAGCTCTTCCCGCCAAGGCACTTCCCCAAGATGGGATCTCCAACTGTCTCCACGCCCAGGTCATGTGACTCTTTAAAAAAAATCATATTCGAGCATCGGCGCGCACGCGCAAAGCACGCGTGCGCGCCACTGAGGCATCTTGCAATGCGAGCGGAAACGTAACGTACGCGTGCGCGCCCATGGGATCATGGCTTAGCCGCTACACGTGCCGGCTCGTAGCTTGGCTTCTAGCTGCGCAATCCATGCGGGCGCGCCAAGTACACGCACGCGCCCTTGCTAAAGTTTCCAAGGCTCAATTTCTCATGCTTCCTTCCTTTGCACTCATTCTCCTTCTCTTTTCCGGTTCATCCTTGCCCTATATTCTGAAATCACTTAACACACAGGTCACGGCATCGAATGGCACCAAGAGAATATTAGAAATGTATCTAATTTAGTGCAAAATAAGCATGTTTTTATTCATGAGGAAAAAATTAGGAAGGGAGCACAAAAGCTTGTATTTTCATATGAAAAGTGTGTGGAATCATTGATAAAACCCCTGAAATCAATACAAGATAAACCCTCAAAATGGGGTTTATCAATTGGTTCCTTTCGTCATCGGAAGTCCAATTTTTACTGCTACCTTTCTAATGACCATGCTACGCCCAATTTTTTGTTCTTTTCCTATTTACTCGTATTGCGCACAACTTTTGCTGTTCTGCTGTTGATTTCTATTTTTTGTTAAATTACAACACAGTTAGTAATATCACATGGTGCACGTATACTTGGATTAAAGCGAATACAATGAAATTTGTTGCAGGTTGGTGATTGATTTTTTTTAATTATTTTGTTTATCTATATCTGGTTCATGTGATTGACTTTGAAACTCTACACTATGGATAATGTGTCTTGGGTGTCAAGACTTATGATTGAATGTTTCCTGATAAGCAAGAACCTGCTCTGAGTTTCAGTTGCTGAATATCATTAAGATGGGAAAAAAGGTAACCAGCGTTTTGTTATTACTAAGCATTAATTTCTTTTTTTTATAACTTGTATTTTGTTTCTTAATAGAAATTAGTGGAGACGCGATGTTCTCCATGCTACATCAACGGGATGTTTACCCACCTTCAAGAAATGAATGCCGATGCGAAACTAGCTGAGATTGACGCAATTGGGTTTGGATTTGTGAAGAAGATTTCCATTGGGCAGTGAAGTAGAAGATAATGATTCAACTGGCTAAGGCATATGATATAGAGACAGACACACTTATAGTGGATGTCGGGAACATCTGAGTTAATGCTGAGTTAATATGGAGGGCGTTAGGGATACGCTCCAATGGTAAGCTCCTTATTTTTGCTTGTGATTTTTTTGTCATATATGGTTCGGTGGGTTTGCTCTTAGCTATCATTAAATTTATTCTATATACTTGTTTGACGCTGAAATATAGGTGTTGACATTCCAAAAATAGAAAAAAAAAAGAATTCGGCTCACCTGGAAATCAAAGAGCAATTTAAGAAGAAAACAACCACTCAGCTGCACGACTTTGTTTATGCTCTGCTCTAAGGACACAGAAGCGGATAGGATGAACTTTAGAAGGTACTTAATATTGGTGGTCTTAAAGATGTTCCTCTGTCTAACCAGTCAACAAACCATTTTTCCGTGGCACATACCTCTGATTTTGAATGTCTCAGATCCCAAGAAATTTAACTGGGCACAGAAGACATTCAAGTGGTTGGGGAAAGCGATAGAAACACACCAAAATAAGAGGCTTGAAACTTGTGGCGGCTGCATGTTTGCCCTGATGGTAAGTTTAATTGTTCAACTACTTATTTATCCAATTTGCGGTTATGTTTAACTAATTAACCATTCAACATTTCTATCCAGCTCTTGTACTTTCAGCGGCTGAGGCATGGTCCCCTAGAGCGTTGTCGAGAACTAGAGCCATGGGTGACTGCATGGCAACCAATGTCCTTGATGAGGTACTAAGATGAATTATATATTCTCTGTTATATTATAATCGAATTAAAACAATTAGAATTTTCTAGCGTGGGATTTTGGATGATTGTTTTGTAACCTCAGTTGAGATTTTGATATTAGGGTCCCATCGGAAATAGCAGAAGGTAATGTGGATTTTGGAATGTAGAGTACGCGCAACATTAAAGTCATAAGTGGTTAGATCATATGATACTTTGAAGTGTTTATTTCTAATTGCACAACCGGAGGCATGCTTCTATAGCGTTTGGATATTTTATAAGTTTCACATCAGTGTACTTGTATGTCGAACTCAATAAAGTTGTTCTATGAATTTTTCGCTGAATGTACACAGGAATGCAAGGAGGCCTCTGTTACAAATGGTTACTGTAAGAAAGCAGCTAAAACGCCATCAAGGCCATTTGAATAAAAAATTCTTGGAAGCCATACAGCAGCACAAGGGGTGAGTTCATCTTCTTGTAGGTATAGGTTGGCTTCATGAATTTATTACTCGGATCTCATGTTAATGTTGTTGGGGTTGGATGCCAAATATGGTTTTGTGCTTTGTTAGATGTATTCGATGTTCAACTCTAATTGTATTTGGCATGGATATTGGCAGAGTGATATGTAGGTTCTTATAGGAAACAACATAGCCTTTTTACGAATTGATTTTCTATTGTTGTCGTTGATTTGTATGCGAGTTTATAACAAAGTTGTTTCTTTCTAAAGACCTGATAACTTGGTGGATATTCTATACCCAGGAAAGAAAGATAGGCACACGAAGAAAGTTGCCCGTTGTCAGACCAAAATTCGATAAAGGCAGCAGTACAACACCTGTTGCCTAGAGGCGCAAGGAGAGACTTGCAGTTGTTTCCGACTCCGACGATGATGACCACGTGCCAATTGCTCCAAGAAAGCGCCGTCTATTTCATGATAGCTCGAACCTGCCTGGCGAGCAGCTAAATCAGGATGCCAAACCGTCAGATGCGCAGCAAGTGGATCCAGTTACACCTTCCACAGCACTTGTGCAAGTTACTGAATATGATTTTGACAGGTAAGCTCTATCAGTTAACATCTATTTTAGATATGTATTGGCAATATCTTGCTTTTCATGTGATTTCAATCCAAGTGCTAACTGTGTTATCTAACTTTGTTGCTTTCGATGCAGAGAGTTTGACTTGAACTTCGTGCAATGTCCAGAAGTGGAGGAGATATTGCTAAAACTAGAATAGAAGAGACAAAACAAGCCATTAGATATGGAACCCCTGAAGACAGTGATGCCGAAGAAGTCTCGCTGCCAGACCCCGGGTCCTGGAAGGCCTAGCTTTTCGCTTGGCTTGACACAGCTTGAGAAGCCACCAACCAAACCCCCTATCACAGCAGTACATCCAAGTCTTAAGGATGTCAAGTTAGGAGAGGATAAGGAGGACATGGTCATAGGTTGGATTCTGAACTCTTCCCTCAACGAAGAGGAGCTGTTGGCCACCTATGAAGGTAGGCCATATCTTTGGCTGCTGAGGAAGGATCTATGTACATTGAAAGCACATGGGTGGGTCAACAGCAACGTAAGTGCTTAATCTGCATGTTTTAGTTTCACTCATTGCGTTCTTCGTACAGCTTATATTGTGCGTTATAATTTTGAATCGTAGATCATTCAATGATGCATAGTCCGTGAGATTCAATCGTGATTTCTATTGTGTTTGTCTAGGAATATTGGTATGAATAATATACTTTTTTCGCAACTTATTGTCGACACTTTATAGCTGACTGATCCTCTGACAACAGGAAATAGTCATACAACAGCATAACCTCAATTCGTTCCATAACGGGCCAGTTCCGGTGTATGAGGGCTTGGGTCCAAACTTTGGAGAGGATACCAGATTCTTTAACAAAGTGGATGCATCAAAAAGAAAATGGGTGAGTCATTGGTGTATTTTACGTGTTGCATGATACAACATATTTAGACGAGAACGTATTTGTCAGTGTCAATTATTCTGCATACTTTGCTAGGTGTTTGTTGAATATGTAGGACAATTCCTCATGTGTTTTCATGACCGACTTGTTACCTAGTACTTGTTGAATAATATTCATCATAATTGGGATGGGAGTTGTATCTCCTATTGGTGCCCGTGAATGGGGATAATTGTTTCACTTGTGTAGGATTTAATCTGCTTGTCCTGCATAGTACACCATGCGGGTAATATTTGACTCTATTGTTATACGTGAATTGTTGTCACAGTGGTTTTTTCTGATGTGTTCAACAGGACATTGCTGGCTGTATGCATTTAACGTGGCAAGAAAAAAGATTGTGGTAATCGATAGTCTTCATGATGAGGCACATGACAATGCACGGAAGAAACTAGATTCATATGCGGTAAGATAAAGCACCCCCTTAAACATTATTTATGAATACATGAACCACATTAAACATTTGCTGAGTGATTTACAGGGATGACTAATTGAAGACATGGCTAAAGTGGCCATTCCGACATATGTCCGAAGTACGAATGGCCCAATGTGTACAAATGCCAAAGTCCCCATGCAACCAAATGGGTAAGTAGTACCAAGCAACAAACCCAATAAATGAATCCATTGGCACTGGCTTTAGCATTGATATTTTATTGATGGCATCGTTTTTACTTGATTATGTAGTTGGGATTGTGGCATCTATGCCATTAAATTCATGGAGACATAGACCGAAGATTGTAACATAGATGAATGGAATGATGTAAGTTAATCATTCGGCCTCTGTTTAATTTGTTTTTACCATTTCATGTTAATTTGACACATTAAACAACGTGCTAATATTTTTAACACTACATAAGAAATGCTTCTGTCGATGAGATGTGAGCTGATGTTGGATATTGTCATGGGAGCACACAATGAATCAATTGAGCCTGTGCGGTCTTTGTTGGAGCAAAATGACGGACGTGTATGCCACAACCGTCAAAGAAACAATAAAAAGGTGGTTAAATCACCCTTCACAGCACCAAACACAAGGATATTGATAAAAAGAGTGGGAGAATTACCTGTGAGGAAGAACCGAAAAGGGAGAAAGCAATTCTTGACGGCGTCTTTTTGTGTATATTGGTTGGATTTTTGTTACAACAGACTTCCTAAATTTTCTTGGCAATTTTAATTTCTAGGGTTTATTTCTTTTGCAAATCATCTGATTTTCTTGCATGTAGTTAAGGCTGCTTAAAAGCTAATAATAAAGAACAACACAGGTAATTAGAATATCCATCCACACACAGGTTGAATCACAACAAATAATGGAAATAACCATTTGCTCCCCTATTAAATCGAGCATCCACCTTGTACTACTTGTAGCTAATAACATACAATTTCTTATTCTGTTAGAAATAACCATCTGACACTAATAGAAATAACCATCCACTCACCTATTGAACCGAACATCCACAATATAATTCTTGTAACTAATAACACACAATTCATAATCTCTTAACAATAACCATCCGAGCACCAATAGAAACAATCATCCACTAACATACTAAAGTGAAAATCCATATTATAATACATTTAAATAATCATAGAAACCATGCTAATCCTATAAGAAGTAACCATCCAAACACCATAAAAATAACCATCCATTACCATGTTAAATCGAACATCCAGGCCATGCCACTCGAAATTGACCACACACAAAATCCCAATTATATTACAAGTAACCATTCAGATTATACGGCATGTGTTCATCCAGACATTATTCTACAACCAGTCAAACCACATAAAAAAATATAAACACGCCGGCCACGTGAGTAGCAAGAAGCTAAGGCCACGAAATACCAGTTTCATAATTTTTTGACCATAGACAACCCAAACAAAAAAATAACCATGAAACATACATATTGAGTTGTAACACCTAACAAAATAGATATCTAATATAACATAATGGATTCTGTATCCTAAACACTCTAGGTATTGTCAAAAGAGTTTAACAGGGACATGAATCCACCAACTCCTTGCCTAGCAATCTGCTGAGTGAAAGAATCCAAATCTTGATTTCCAGTAGATTCTACACGATTATCCTGAAAAAAACAAACTCAAACAAAAACAAGTCACTATCGACATAATAAAAACCGTAGTAAAGGTGAAGTTTAAATTTAATTCCTATACATACCTTGCCTAAACTCTTCCGCTTTCTCTGCATGAATTTTTTGCTTAATTTATCCAACTCATATTCGAGTCTTTTACCTTTTAGACGACCCATTGTGGTTACCTTTGATGGGCCTGAATGTCCTCTATACCCAACACGGTTGAAGTGTCTGTGGTGATGCTATTGTGTGCATTAGTGATGGTCTTATTCCGCATCCTGGCACGGTAATCTACTAGCTTGGCCCTTGCATCATCCAGAGTAACATGCAACATGTCTGCTTCATCGTCACAATCCATAAATTCCTACACAACGTTGTAGAAATGTGCACACAACTCTCTGAAAATGTTGTGGCTTTTATCTGAACGTCTAACGTCGTGGCTACCCTTAATGTAGGTGTGCTTGCGCTTCATGTTCATGCTCCAACGAGGTATAACATAAAAGGAAGGCAAGTCATTCACTTTGTAAGATGAAAGTACTACAAGATAATGGCAATATAATATACCTGCACTCTCGAACAAGTTACAATCACATCAAACCGCGTGAGTCGAATGGTCAAAATGGACGTTGTACGTAACATACCGGGTTGTCTCATAGACTAGTATTTCCTCTTCCACCTTTACCGAAGCCAACTCACCCTATTCATACATGACACGAATAGTGCAATCAGCCTTCTTTCCAAACTCCGTTTGGACATCCCTAAACATCTCGTTGGTGTACTCTTGTTAAGATCGTCTCTCGATGGCTAATCTAGTTGCACATGGGATTAGACCTCTCAAGTCTGCAGCATCATCCTCCAGTTTCTTCTGCTCCATCGTTCCTAGTACATTGTCAAACTCGTGGATGAACTGGACCAAACTAGTATTGCAATTTAAGAATTCACCAAAGAATGAATGCATACCATCACTCCTCTGCGTACTCCTTATGGAAGCCCAGAATTGACCCTTGAAAAAGATCGGCACCCACATGTGTCAGTCCTCAAACAGATCTAAAAAGCAAACAAACCCACCAAAAACAAAACCATGCATAAGAACATATTTTCATAACAGAATACAAGGACACAACAACATTTAAGCACTTACGACACATGATTTTACTAAAAAGACACAAACCTGATAGCCATCTATTGTGATGTAAGTTGAACTCATCAATGAACTCAGCCCAATGATCCTCGAAATCCTAAACCGACCGAGAGTTCCATATAATGTGATTCAACTCAACATTCAACTCTTTGAACCTAGCATAACCTGCAAGCTTATTCTGTATCTTTTTTGTTATATGCCATATGCACCAATGATGTCGTGTATTGGGGTGGACTTTCTTAATTGCACTAAACATAAAATTGCATTGGTCTGTGATGATGCCCTTCGGTGTAGTTCCCATGCACTTCAGCCATTGTGTGAACACCCACTCAAAACTCGGGATCTCTTCACTGCCTAGCAGAGCATAGCCTAGCAAAGTAGACTTACCATGGTGGTTCACACCAATGAAAGTAGCGAACGGCAATCCATGCCTAAAGCAAGAATAACCATATTTAGAAAAATCCAACTAATAAAAAATAATTAAATAATTAAATAACATGAACGTAAATACATTTTACCGGTTCATGCTGTATGTGGTTGATAAACCACTATTTTATGATTTATATTATGCTCAATTGAGTGGTTTCTATCAAGTCTCTGCTCACTTATTCATATAAATTGCACGGTTTTACATTTCCTTCCTTACTCCTTAATATATGTGAAAATATGTTTTCTAGATCATAAAATTATTAATTTTAATTATCCTTTATTACCATTCGATGCCGTAATCCGTGTGTTGAGTATTTTCAGGCTTTATAGGGCAGGAATGGCTTAGAGAACAGGAAGAAAACAAGCAAAAGTGGAAGGAACGCGCGAAAATGAAGTTTTGAAGGTAATGGCAGCGACGCGCACGCATAGGCGACGCGGACGCGTGAGGCGCGGAATCCAAGCGACGCGCACGCGTGGACGATGCGAACGCATGCCTAGCGCAAAGCACAAGTAACGCGTACGCGTGACAAGGAAAACTTCCAAATGATGCGCACGCGTGACGGATGCCACGTGCAGAAAATTGCAGAAAATGTCCCCAACGATTTCTGGACTCCTTTTTGGCCAAAATCAAAGCCCAGAAAACACATATTAGATGCTATAAAGTGGGGGAATGCATCCATTCAATGGAGACAATATTCATTGAACATTCATAATACACAAATTTAGGTTTTAGATGTAGTTTTCTAGAGAAAGATGCTCTTTCCTCTCTCTTAGTTTTTAGGATTTCTATTAGTTTTAGGCTATTTCTTCATTCCAAGTTCAATGTTCCTTTACTTTAAATTCTCTTCTACTTTTATTTATTCTATTATTTTAGTTTGTTAATATTGGTTTATGAACTCCATGTTAGGATTGATTTTCTTATTTAATACACATTAAGGTATTTCATATTTAAGATTGCTTTCTTCAAATTCATGTTATTGATGCTTCCAATTTAATTTAGATTTTTCTCCCTTTACTTTGGTTGAGTAATTGGTGACACTTGAGTTATCAAACTCAGCTGATGATTGAAAATTGGAATTTGCTGATTGATTTGGATCCCTCTAAAGCTAGTCTTTCCATAGGAGTTGACTAGGACTTGAAGAATCAAATTGATTAGTCCACTTGACTTTCCTTTATTTAGTAAGGGTTAACTAAGTGGGAGCAATAAACAATTCTCATCACACCTGATAAGGATAACTAGGATGAGATTTCCAGTTCTTATACCTTGCAATGGTGTTCATGATAATTAATTTACTTTATTGTTAATTTATTTCCTTGTTTCCTATTTCAAAAACCCAAAAATATACATTTTTCCATAACCAATAATAAATCATACTTTCCTGAAATTCCTTGAGAGACGATCCGAGGTTTAAATACTTCAGTTATAAATTTTATTGGGTTTGCTTTAGTGACAAACAAGTTTTTGTACGAAAGGATTTTTGTTAGTTTAGAAGCTATACTTACAACATAAACTTATATGTGAAATTCTAGACCATGCAAGAATCCGTTCGTTAGTGGTATCAAATGAGACAACATATCCATAGTATTCATAAGACGCCCTACACCTTGCATCCACCTAAACTGCACTCATAAACTTATAATCATCATTCACATTCACTACGTAAAAGAAGTTCAGATTTAACTCCTTCATTCGCATGAAGTAATTCAGCATCTCCTTGACATCTGCATTGACATTTATGGATCAGAGCCTTGATGAAATGTAATTCCTGACGTCCTTTTCTGAGAAGCCCAAGTTCGAAGGCCCACCAACTTCATTGGATAATGCTAGAAAGGTCTTGTTGGGTCGAATGCCCGCCTCATCATTAACCTCAATGATGCACTTCGCATGCATTGTTAACTCCCAGTTCTCGTGGTAGTGCACCGCCTTCTTGGTTGAACACGGGTGCGAGTGATTTAGTTTAACCTTCAACAAGACCCAATCTTGCTTTTCCCTGTCAAACTTTGCATATATTCTTGCTCTGCACCCCATAGCTACAATAGTGTTCTTTCGTATGGGTGCTTTGACACGAGACCGGCAGAAACCCTCCCAATTGCAATGGATAGATTGGTTAATCGGTTGCTTTGTCATCCTGTCAAAATTTGTGGCCCATATCTTACTTATGAAGCCAACTTTGTTTGCGTAGCTCACGTAAAAATCCTAGGCCAGCTTCAAATGCTCAAACCGCATCCCAATTCTTGGTATTTCATCTTCAACAAGGCAACTATGATTCGGTAACTGCGAATCAGTTCAAAATAGACATCATTTGATGAACACGACGATTAATAGTTAATTCAAACATGCGCTTAACGAAGAAACAACAACAAACTAGAGTCCAAACCTCATCAACAAGATCCGTGTCATCACATCCCAACTCAGTAATTTCTGTATATTTTATGGCCTACAATCAAACATACACAAAGTAAATACATACTATAATAAAATATCGACTAAATACATTTTATTAATACTCTATCTAAAAATATGATACTAAAATTTATTAATATACATAAATTAAATGAAATTAGTACAATGATACTATACTCATACAAAGTGGCACCTTACTAGTTAGTTATATTTGAATTATTTATATAAAGAATGCATAAGTTCACCACATATAAAATATAACTACACAAACTAAAAGAAAGTCTTCTACTATGCTGTGAAAAGTCTCGTTATTATCTCCTATAATTTCCTTACATATTTATCCACATTTGTTAGTGCATGAATGGAATGGGAGCATACAGATGGGGATTCTTAACATTCTAGTCGTAACCATGGGCAAAATTTTCTCATTTAAGACTAAACATATTCAAAACATCTCAGGGTAACCTATTAAAAAGGTACTGTAACAATTTATCATCTCCAGTAAATAAATTTCCATCTTCATCTTCTTTAGAGGTTGAACAATGGTTCATTGTAACAAGTTATAAAAACGTAACAAGAAAATAAGCTGTAGCTAGTAAGTAGTAACAACTAACCAGTACATTGTATTATGACATCCCACCATTCTAAAAATGAAATTCTTTTTAAATAGAAAAAAGTGAAACAAATTTTTTTACAGGATCATCCACTTATATATTACACCTTCACTAATTACTACATGGACGAACAAGAACACCATCCAAATTTAACCTTTTGTAACAAAAAATCATCATGGGTTAAGAATGATGATCTTTTAATAACCATCTAATTTATATGAAAATAAACATTCGTCTAAAAGAAACAACATACATTGGTTACCTTGTCCGATTGTTCAATTTCCCCGTCGACCAAATTGAGCATGTTATCGATCGAATGCATGGTAATGTCATTGGTGAAAGAATCTGGCGCGAGACAACTCGGTTCAACGACATTGTCTTCCATTAATATGGATGTGAGAGGTCACGTACATATGAAACAGGAGCCGCCACTCTCCCGTGTAATACACCGGATTAGTCGGTGACGACGAGGCTGCAATGGTGGAGGCCATGGGTTGCAGGGGCTGCATAGGGCGTGATCGTGGTGACCAACGATGGGCTGCACGGTGCGCGGGTTGTGGGGTGTGGGGGAAAAAACTTTTTCCTCTTGGTGGGGCTGGCCAGACATTGGCACAGACGGAGGCAGCGTCGGTCGTGGGTAGGTGGGGAAGGCTAGCTTCGTTGTTGGGATGGTACACCTAGAGAGGGAGGAGATATGGTGTGAGAGGATAAAAACATGTAACTATTCCGTATTCAAAAGCCTGATTTTTTAAAATTTGAAAAATGGTTTTTATTTTAATTAAATTAATTAAATCATTAATTACATTTATGATTAATTTACTTTTATAACCCCATTGTTCATATTATTCACTAGTATTATTGTTCACCTATACTTTTCCAATCTTTAATTCTTTATATTACTTTTAAGATTTTCTGCTATAAGTAGTTACATTGGCACACTATCGCCACCCTGATAACACATAAGATACTAACAAGCTTCCCTCTCGATGGCAAGTGAAATTAAAATCATGAGAAAAGAAGAAGATGAAATTGCCCTTCATGCACCATTAGACAGGCTCAGCTACCTCCCAAACGAGCTGTTGACTATGGTCATCTCTTCCCTCTCCATCGCCAAAGCCGCGAGGACAAGCACCCTGACGAAATCATGGCGGGGATTGTGGAGGCACGCCGCATGCCTTGAATTCGATGAAACTACCATGCCAAGACCTTCCATATTGCCTGAGAGACAACTTGGTACTAGTAGCCTATATGGTACCATCATAGGTATGGTCTTTAATGGCTATGTTGGTGATTTAAGAAGTGTTAGCTTCAAACACTTCCATAGGAGCATTGACGTTGGCGAATTGGAATTTTGGGTTGACTTTGTTCTGAATAAATTCAAAAAGATAAATTCTTTGAGCTTAAAATGTGAGCGTTTGGTTGTAGAACCTAAACCTCCATTTTTTCCTAAAGGGTCTAGAATAGTCAAACTTAATTTCCGCCTTATGGTTTTTTCAAAAAAATTCATTCGAGTTGACCAATTACACGATGACTACATCAACGCTAGAAGCTTTTAATGGGTGTGGCTAGAAATTGAAAATCCTAAAGTTGAAGAACATGCGTATGAGCGATGGTGCCATCAATGGGGTTTTGTGCAAATGTTTGGGTTTGGAGAGTTTGAGTATTGTTGAGTCAAAAGGGTTTAAGACACTTGAGATTAACGATCCATGGCTTAAGTTCTTAGAGCTTGGGTGGTTGATTGTGAATGAGGTTGATCTCAGTGTTAAGGGACTTGAAACCTTGGTTGTTGATTCTTTAATGTGTCCACCAAAGGGTTTGAAAATCTATACAGTTAACCTGAGGATTTTACACGTTTCTTTCAACTCAATTTCTCAGAGAATACGTATCCATTCATTTGACCAACCTCTTTTGAAAATGCAAGATATTTTTTTAATATTGCAGTGATCTTTTGGTAATTAAGTTCTCTCTTCATCAAACCTTTTTTAATTGGCAACTCTGGTGTATTCCTATATACTATGGAGACTATGATAATGGTTGTCATAGTTTATTGTGAAGCTTAAAAATTTGAGTTAGCCATTTGAAGGGGAGTTCGTCAGGGGTTAGGTATAGAGTTCGCCAGGGATGCGCCGAACTTTCTCTAAAGAAAAAGAAAATTGTATTTGAGAAACTAAAGTTAAAAAATGGAGTTTAGGAAAATAATAAATTTTTTTATTTTATTTCAGAAAAAAAAAACCTTTTTAATTGCTTTCCGAGAAAAAAAATAATAAGTTAACAAAATTAAAATTTTGATATTAATATCTTTAGTTAACATTTTTAGAATAACATACTGTATCTATCGCGGGTTTGAGTCTCCCTATCTTTGGTAATATATATAGTTGTAAACGAGTACATTTTATATATTTTTAGAATAACATACTGCATCTAGTTCGATTATATATTTTTTTTAGTTTGATTATAAATCTGACTACATAATCATTTTATAGTCGTAAACGAGTACATGAGTGATTGATTTTTTATGTTTATATAATATGATTGAATTACTAAAGCTTAATATTATATACTGTTGATGATTTGTCAAAACCAAAAGAAATATATTACATTGAGGTTATGATTGCTACTCCGGTGCATATTGCATTCACATTATAAGTTTGGTAGAATATATCTGATCTGATGATGTATTACTATATTTCATAGGTAGAGGAAGACGAATGCTCTGCCAGTGCAAATAATTCTTATGATAATGTCTGTTTGCCATTTTCAACGTCTATGTTTTGGGAGAGGAACAACCTGTACAATTGTATTAATCACACATTAAAGTTTGCAACCATAAAAGGATTCACAGGAAAAGAACAAGAGGTCAATTTTATTGAGCACGTTATAAAAAATGCCACAATGATAAAAAGATTACCATAATCAGTGATTTAGCAACAATAGTGAAAGAAGCAGAAGCTCTTCTTACATTACCAAGAAATTCAATTTACCTCTCCATAGTATTCAAGTCAGAATCGAATGATGTTGCTCAGCTCACTTTCCAAGTCCAGAATAAGATGTCATTTTTATACTAATTATGATTAGTAGTGTTTCAATCTTCTTAATTTTTGTTATTTAACTGTAAATCATCAAATGTTTTTTTAATTGTAATACAACTTTTAATTGTGAAATTGCATTATAGATCACTTTAAATTTAGTGGTTTAATATTTTTTATTATTAGTTATTAATACTGTTTCACAAGGAGGTGAATTTAATTTTTTTCTATTGTCATAATAAGGCTTGTTAGTTGTTACTTTGTTAAGCAATTAATTACAATTTGTTTTTTTTTAAAGAAAGAAAAAGCCCCAAACATTTGGTGTTTCATTTAATAGCTGACCTAATTTTTGATATCCAAACCACCCAAAGTTATGGGCCTAATTAGAATTTTCTAACTGTCAAAAGTTTGGGGTTCGTCCTCTTCACTTGAAAAAAAAAAGAGGAAATCTAAAACACAAGAAGTCAACAACAACTCAACCCAAATAAGATGGACTAGAAAGTTTCAGTAAATTTGTTATCAGCGCACTGAAACAAATTTTAAAATAACGAGTTAGTCCATGACAAAAAAAAGAGAAAAATAAATAAATAACGAACTAGCCTTTTAACCAATTAACAAAATGTCAATTAGACTCGAATTGCGCTAAGCTGACAAGTTAAAGTGTTAAACGAGTTGGCTAGCTTTTTTTTAAAAAAAAAAACAAAATTAAGAAGTTACATGGGAGGAAAATAATACTAAACAATTTTGGTATTTAACCATATACATGCAAACAACAACAAAACCTTGTCCCACAAGGTGCCGTCGGCTACATAGATTAAACGACGCTTTATCGTGTATTATATCTATAGAAAAATAGTTTACATGTAAATCTCGTTTGACTACTTCATAGATGATTTTTCTCTATCTTTCACTCCTTGTTCATATTCTATCTCATCCACCCTCCTCACTAGATGTTCTATCGATCTTCTTCTCACATGTCCATTTAACTATACTACATATATATACAAAAAATTAACTACTAAATCAATTATGCGAATATAATACATGATAGAATAATAAAAGTAACTAATGATATTCAATTAAACTAGAACATTTAAACAAAACTAGTAAATAAAATCATCCTAAATTACAAGTTACAAGCACATACCCAGACAACTAAACAAACTATCAAAAGCGAAATGAAATTTCATTCTTATGCTAACCGTTAACACTACTATATAATTGACTTTTACTAATATTTAAAAAAATTACCAAATCATATTAAAAGGTTACATATGTATATTAGTAACATTTTAACAAATGTTAAATATATCCTATGTTACTAAAGAGTTTTACTAATATTTTTCTAAAGATTTAATAACATTTAGTAAAAATGTTACAAAAGATATTCTATAGTAATATTACGAGAAATGTTACAATAAACCATTCATGGTAACACTTAGAAAAATGTTACAATAGATATTTTCTGTAACACTTAGAAAATTGTTACCATAGGTAATTTTTTGTAACATTTAAAAAAATGTTACTATAGGTAATTTTTCCAACACTTAAAAAATGTTACAATAGATATTTTTTGTAATATTTGAAAAATGTTACAATAGATATTTTATGTAAAAATTAAAAATATATCACAATAGGTCTTTCTAATAACATTTTAAAAAAAGTTAAAATAGATATTTTATAGCAATACTCTAATAAATGTTACAAAAGATTTTCTTTGCTAACAACAAAAAATATTACAATATATTTTTAGTAATATTTAAATACACAAAATATTGAATTAAAATATTTTTCTCAATTACATATTTACACCCACTTTACAAATTAAATCCAAGATATTTAAACATTAAAATTGGTCTAATAAGTCAATTTGTCTATTTCTTCAATATGCTTACATAATTAAATACAAAATTAAAACCACAATCAATATAACCATTGATTTAATATGATCCTAGACAATGTGAAAAATATACTACACAAAACACACTCTAAGGCCTAGCACTCAATTAATATAACTGCATTCTCGTGCATCATAAATGGTAGGATACTAGAATTTAAATATGTCAAACATTTTATTTTATTAGAAAAAAAAAGCAAAATAAAAAGAAAAGAAAACAAAGTGTCCCAGTGCCAAAAATTACTTAGGCCCATGGACAAGAAGTGCAAGATCCTTTGTCATCTTTTCCAATTTCACTGTTCCAATGCAAGCTGCTTCCAGTTTCTCTGTAAAGTCTAACAATCTAACATTTCCATCCAACTTTGCCCTGGAAAGGTTAAATCTCTTAGTCTTCTATTCACGAAGTATAATTTCTTTCTTTTGAAGTACAGGTTAGGGATATTAATTTTGATGAATTTGGTACAAGAAAAATTTATTTGTATGGATTTCGACATTTACCTATGTGCAAGACCTCGAAACTAGGCAAAAATTGATGCTATACTATTTGTGCTGGTTTCACCTCCCTTCTGATGAACTCAGTAATGACGAGTAACAATTCTATGTGCTGCCTCTGCTTCAATGGTTTTCCTATCTGGGAAAACCTGTCAAAAAATGTACCTTCTTAAATCAAAATCCATGCTGGAGATACATGCAAAGGAAAAAATGGCAGAGAAAGACTGAAAAAGATTAGGAAAGTAATACTAGCACTAATGTCATCAAGCCAAGAGAACCAAATCCTCTTCAATGAAAAAATTTGTTCAGATCACATTATACACAAGCAAGTCTAGTGAAGAATTTTCTAAATCCTTGTGTGCAACTAGTTTTATTATAAGCAACAAAGCTATCACGAACTAAAATCTGCTTGAAGATCACAAAAGAATATGATATCCACCTTGAGCCAAGAAATCACTCAACATGTAGCCAATTGGTAACTGAGATATCGATCCACGGTACATACTGAAGTATGTAATAAGAGTTCAATTTGTTTTTCCTGAAGTCATTGATGATTCCTCTTATGCCCCCACCATATTAGTAGATCCACAACTATATAAGATAGCTGGAGCCAGAAGGAAATATTGGAACAAAAGATCTATTGGAAACCACAAAAGCACCAAAATCAAATAACAAAATATTGTTTTGGCAAAAGACTTATCCAGTAACCAGCACTTTGAGGAACTCATGTCAAAGCGTGAGGAAATGCATATGTTGGCCTGTATATTAAATATCAAATTTTGAAGTTATGCCTAACTTGTTATGAAACCTTATCTTACATATATAAAATTGTTAAGGCAATTTAAACTCATGTCCATGGCATAAGATGCGAAGAGGTACCCCAAGGGCTTCAGCAACATGTGCGTGTCCTGCAAGTCAGAGCAGATAATAGAGTTTGATCTATTTCATTCTTAAAAAGTCATGTGCCAGTGTTACAACAAATCTGCAAACAATAAAAATGTTCTACAAGAATGAAAGGAAAACTTTTCTTTTGAAATAAAGAGAAATCAACAATAACCTTATGAATTTGGGAAACAAATTTTGGAAAAACAAACTTCTATGTTCTACATGCTTTTTTATGTAAAAGCCTCTAAATTTCAAACTTCAAATTTGCAAGTTACTTTTGTGATCTTAGATTCCTATACCCTTTCTAAGAACATTACTAACACTTTATATTTGATCTAATAACTACTCACCATAAGCCGGAGGATTGGCAATAATAGCCTGGGATCTAAATGCAACACTGGTTTCTAAATCAGGCGTCGTGCATGCTGGAAGAAGGGAATTAATAATGTCCTTCAGATCAATATGAAGAACCAAAAACTGGTTAATATGCAAGTGAAGCATTTCATTGTTAATTAGTTTTTGCTATATTCCATACCATGCACTATTCATGAAAACAACAAGTTAATACAAGATGGTCTTAATAAAGTACATATAATAAGTGCTTGAATAAGCAAGAGGAATACTTTGAACATGTGCATTATTGGCGCAAACAGAATGGTGAAGAGCAGAAGATGATAAGTTAATAACTTAAAAAACTATGTTTCTTTTATTTCACAGCAGGAACAACAAAAGAAATAACTAAAAAAGCTTAAGTGCATAACTCAAGAGACAGGATCAAGCAATGTCTTGGCACCAGCTAATCCTCTACTATATATATATATATCACATTCACTAATAACATATGTTTTACATTACACAGTTTAATGACTCAACACTCATCGAAGTAATGCATCAGTTACATAAAAGAATGGCTAATGTTCACCAATGATCAGTAGTTGAATTAATAGAAACAAGTTCATATTGATCTATGCAGTTAACTTTTCTCCTTTTTTGGGCGGGGGGAGTTCACTGTTTACATTCATTAAGAATTCCTTTGGAAATTCTCCATGTGGCACCTAATGTGTGAATCAACAAGTACAACATTGCAGCAACAAATCTAGCTAGCCAAGAATGTATATGTAAATGTTGCCCATGAATCTACATAAACATGAATGAGCAGCTAAACAAAGCATTTATAACTATTTAGAACTCAATATCTGTTTTTAGAAATCAAAAACTGCAAAGCATAATAAAGAGAGGTTCAAGAAGGACCACAACATTATACACCATAACGGTCCAAAAAAAAACTAAAATAAAATAAGAATGAATTAACACAATGACAAGTCCAAAAGCTCAGACTCCAAATTTTATATCCTCTTTAGTAAAGTTAAAAGATATAACAAAGCTAACTAATATTTTTCTTTCAAAAATTAGGACAAATGCAATAGGGACAAAAAAACTACAAATTGGGTAGATTATAGAACCTAACTATAAACAAAATCACTGAAAGGAACTTTAATAGGTAGGACTTTAAATTGAAAACAAAGGACTTACCACTCACACGTCTGGATAACTTTTCCAACTTTGCTCGTTGCTGCTAGCTTAGCCTTTTTGCCAACAAATTCTCTTTTCTCAACAGCTTTAGCACCCCACTACCACCTTAAAATTAAATTGTTAGAGAAGAAAAGACACAAAGTAGAGGAAAAGATATCCTCCCAACTAAGAATACAAAGAAAATCAAAACATTTGTGAACTATGAATTTCCAATCTCTCAACATGTGAAAGGGAAGTCCTTTGAAGAGACCATGTGCTTTACACCATACAGATGACTGGCACCTAATTCTTTTGATGTAATGTGTGAATGATAAATAAGTCCAGTGTGAATGTATGACTTGATATATAAAATTTCTAATCAACCAATATATCAAGGAGGAAAAAATAGTACGAAATAATGGTAAAACAAAAAAATCATTAAAATGTATATGGAAGGATAATATCACTGCACCTTGCTTTAGTGCAAACAGAAGCTAGAGATAATTAAATGCTTCAAGTGTAACACCCTACCATACAAAGTCTTATGCTTAAGTCATAATTCAGAGATGGCAAGGTATTACGACCTCAAAAATTAAAATTTAGTGCGTATAGTAGTAAGAATAATGAGTATAACTAGGAGCCTTTGAAGAAAAAGGGGTAAACAAAAATCGTAACTCGAAAGCGCAACACTCTGATCGATAACGTAACGAACAATGATAAACCAACGCGAGATTATATATATACAAAGGAGTGTCAAAAACATGAATATCAAAACTCATAACCCGGTTGCGAAGATAACCGGTCCGAGCATAGAAATATATACAAGTAAATAGAGTAAGGAACCCCAAGGAAATCCAAAGGGACACAAATACAGAAAACCTATTCTCTAAAATCTCCTATAAGAGGAGTCATCATAGTTTGTATTATTTAATGCAGATAAAAGTATCTAAGCAAAACATATAAACCAAAACAGAGCCCCAAGAACAAAGGATCTTCGCTAATCCGGAAGTCTCCAGCATGCCTCAGCAAGAAACCTCACGTCCTGCATCTGAAAACCTCAAAATCCGCATGGGTGAGAACCAGAGGTTCCCAGTATGGTAACAGTTCCCACATATTTAACATGTAATATTAGAGGAAGGCCAAAGGCAATCATAGATCTCCCTCCAGATAAAATTAAAGCTTATAAACAAGCTAAACCATAAATGGCAACTGACTAAGGATTCTTCAGTCTAACTAATACTTCCCTTTCTAATTCCTTCAGACCTCCAAACCACCAGCAGGAGTATAATATAGCAAACACAGTTATATCAGACAAGAGTTATACAAATAGCAACAGATAAGGCATTTAGACAATTAGCAAGTAATATGCAGTCAAATAGGCAATATCAAACAATTAACATAGTATGCATATGATGAATGCCTATCCCTGATGGCTGATGATATCATCTGTTGGTTATATAGCCAACCCGACAAGTCCTGGTAGATAACCATTGGACTGTCCCTCTATCGTGCATCCCAAACTCAAGTTATACTCAACATAATCGTGATCATAATCATGATCCATATCCAACACCCTCAGTGGTGTATATTCATGGGGGCGAGCTCATCTGGAGCTTTCACAGTGCCTGGCCACCCATACGACATAGGGTCAACAGAGTCTCGGGTCTCCACCTAGAGCACGTGGTGGCTAGCCATTGCTTTCTCCCAGGAAAACTCGTGTCTCAGATGGTGGAAGTGCAACATTCACATTTCATTCAATAGCATATATGCATTTATACTCAGCCATAATTCAATAATGGCACTGCCGTAACACGGAAATAATCCATCCATCCGGCTCACGGTCAAATTCATAACCAGCTAATTCATTAACAATTACGGCCCTTTAGCCTATGGCATAACAAGTACTTCCACCGCCATCCTCTGCATCTCATATAATCATCTTTGATCCTCATTGATCATTCATTTTTCCCTTGCTTCACTTGCAAGTTACCATATACCCTAGCTCTTTTTCTCATTGCTAGGCATATCATAATGATTTAAGACATAAGTGGTGAGATCGGAGGCTTAGAAGTATGAAATTTGGCTTTTAAAACTTAAAAATCAACTTTGGGATGAATACAGGGCCACGCGTACACGTCCTCCACGCGCACGCGTGGATGGCCTTAAAGTTCATCGACGCGTATGCGTCGCCCATGTGGACGAGTGGATTGAAAAGCAGCCAAACGATGCATACGCATGGGCGTATTTGTGCCCCCACGCACAAAACTGGCACAATTCTGGCACAACTCTCGGGAAAATGGCTGGGCATTTGGAGCAGCGCATTGACGCGCACGCGTGCGCCACGCACATGCATGGATGTGGCCCTTTTGAGAAACAACGCATACGCGTCAGGCACGCCTACGCGTGGGTGGGTATTCTGCTAAAAATGTTTCTAAGTTAAAAGCTGCAGAATCCACAGATTAAACCCCCCAATCTTCTAATGGACATAACTTCTTCATTTCAAAACATTTTTCGCCCGTTCTTCGAACAGCATGAACATCTTGGATCGAATTTTATTTCTAAACAACTTTGGCACAAAACAGAGATTTGGATTCCAAGTTATGTCCCATCAAAGTATGCCCAAAAATCATATTTTTATACAAAACCACAAAGTGCCATTTTCAAAACAAGCCATTTTCAACCCTTTTTAAAATCAACAAAAACATTCCAATTTCATCCCTTTTTGAAATCAATCAAAATATACCAAAAACAACATCAAGCCTCCTCAACTCACACATTAACACTTCACCATAATTCACAAAACATCATCCCACCATTTTAAATCTCCTCAATCAAATGGCTAAGAGACAAACACATTAACATGTCATACATCCTTTCTCATCCCAATTTCCAATCAACCATCATTACATATAATCAATATCATACTCACCATCTACATAGTTCCACCACAATTAAACCTCAATCATTCATCAAGCATATATTATAACATGCATTTTCTCATATATCACACTATCAAGGCATCAACATTCATAATCACATATATGACCACATCATATATTTCAACTATTCAATAACATCAACAATTTAATGCCTATCTTAGGGCCTCTAGCCTAAGTATTTCCCTCCATATTCCATTTTAGATACGAGAAACCGAGACCATACCTTAGCCGATTTCCCAAGCTCAACCGGAGCACTTCCAAACCACTTTTTCTCAAGCTCTCAAGGGCTCAACACCTCCAAGAACATATTTTAGCACACAAAACCTTCATCCAAACTTTCCAAAATCACCAATCAAGCTCCAATACATATATATAAAATGCCTAAGCTACAATGTCATACCAAAACATAAGAGCTCAATACCCAAAACCACAAATTCAACATTCTCACTAGGGTTTGAGATATCTTACCTTACCCAAGGTTAAGGAGACAAGATTAATCTTCTCTTTCAAGAGAGTTGGGTCCTATAACATCAAAAAGTCCAAAATCTCAACATTTCACCCATGAAATTCAAAAATAAGAGCTGGAATTTCGAAAAGCAAACTGTGGCTTACTTCAAGATTGATTGTATGAATTTTTTAAAGCTCTCCGCGGTGAACGCGTGGCCATAAACGGTGCGGCAATCGGAGCTCTAGATCAAAAGTTATGGTGGTTTGAAGATCAAGTGAGAGATTGAAGTTTGAGAGAGTGTTCTTCCCCTCCCTTACTCCATTTCAGCGTATTTCAGTGTATTGTAAGGAGAGAGAATGCTGAAATGAGGGTTTTAGGGTTTAGTTAGGTTGGGCCAAGGGCCCACTTTGAATCCGGTTGGCCCGGTTTGGCCTGTTCGGTCCAATCTTAGTCCGATTTCTATAAAATTGGTATCGAAATTCTCATCTCAATCTCCTCTATCATGTTAAGCCATAAAAATCGCATTTTTGGCTTTCTAGAATAAATTCTTATTTATGGGTTAATTAGCCATTAATTAACCGAGTTTTACATCAAGTATTAGCTCCACATTCTCTAAAAGCACCACTTCTAAATGACAACATCCAACTTTAAAATTAGTTCACATACAACCTTCAATTAAACTTACACACAGATACAAAAATAAGTTCACACACATGATTAAGTCCTTCAAATATACAAGCAATACCTATTTCATCCTCATCTCTTCCAGCATTAAATAGGTCATGACATTAGTCTGGCCCTTCATTATTAATTTTTGACATTCAATTGGATTTTAATGTGCTTTAACTGTCAATGCACTATTCTGTTTCTGAAGTGAAATGATGAAGTCGATAACTAAAATTTGTCTGAATTTCATAGTGTTAAACATAGGGAATTTGATTTCATAAAAATCAACTACAGTAATCAAAATCTACAAAAATTAACAAATAGTAATCAAAATCAATTCATATATTAACTAATTCTATAATAAAAAGCACTAAATTAGGGGTTGGCCACGAATTCATAACATAAATTAACACATTGAGGATCGAAGGATGACCTACCTACAGGGCAATGGTGACAAGGATTGCAAGTGGAAAGCATAGACACTTACAATGAGGAGGACAAAGGAGCAGCAATGATCACAGAGGCAACAATGACTTAGGAGAGCAGATCGGCAACAAGTTCAAAGGTTTCAACCTCCCCGAAGAGATATTGATAATTGAGATCGAGCGTGTAACAACGCAAACCACCCGCTACCACAATATTGTCCGCTTTGGCACACAAGGCCTCATAGTTTTGCCTTTGACGATAGGGATGATAGCCGAAACCCCCCACACTCACTCATCAAAATGTGTCATGCTAGGGAGAGGTATCCACACCCTTATAAGGCATGCTTCGTTTTCCTCCCCAACCGATGTGGGATCTTACAATCCACCCCCCTAAGGGAGCCCAGTGCCCTTGCTGGCACATCGATCCGGGTTCCGCCTCTGATACCATCTGTAATAGCCCAAACCACCCGCTAGCACGATATTGTCCGCTTTGGCACACAAGGCCTCACGGTTTTGCCTTTGACGATAGGGATGATAGTCGAAACCCCCCACACTTACTTGTCAAAACGCTTCATGTTAGGGAGAGGTATCCACACCCTTATAAGGCATGCTTCGTTCCCCTCCCCAACCGATGTGGGATCTTACAGAGCGAGAGCGAGATCAAGAATCGAGCGAGACAAGATCGAGCCAGAGCGAGATCAAGATCGAGCAAGAGCGAGATTGAGATTGAAATCCAGCGAGATCGATATTGAAGCAAACGCGCGAAGGAATAAATGATTAGATCGTAGCGTGAGTGAGATTTGGATGTGAGGAGTGAGAGATTTTGATTTTGTGACCAAGGAGTTTCTCTTGTTCCTGTGAATATGAATAAGTGATTAGGAATAGGTAACATTTTTAAAAAAAATTAAATATATTTGGTAACATTTTAGCATAAATGTTACTTAATATGTAATTTTGTTATAATTACTTACATTTTAATAAATGTTAAAAGATAAATGTTACTAAAAGTTTAAAATGTAGTAGTGTAAGTGTATCCATAGCATTCAAACAATAAATATTTAATTATTCTGTTAGTGCTTATTATAGTTTTATAAATTTTTATAATTAAATTTTTATATTTTTAATTAAATTTTTACACAAATTTTAATTTTGTAATTAAATTTTTGTTTGTATAAAAAATATTAGAATTAATAGAATATTTTTTATCAAATTAAAGATATCTACAATTTAAAATTTAATTAAATCTTTGATTATATTTTGTTTTTGGAGGAAAACTCTGTTGACAAAGTTGTTGATAGACATCGTTACCCTTTATTAAGTGATTCTGGAAAGTTTATGACGTTGATATAGTTTGGTTGTCTATTATGAGACTATCCTTGTTAACAAGAAGCAAATCTTTCAAAGAAAGAAGATAAGGGAATCAAAAGACACTTGATTCCTTGGAAGATCTTTGCATGCAAAAAGACAATTAAAAGAATAAAGATTAGTCCTGGCAAGGGAGGAGTAAAATGTCGAAAGAACATGTCTAACGTAAAAATATTGGAGAAAGAGAAACATCTAATGTGAAAAATTATTTTTCTGCAAAAAATAATAACTTAAATGCAATTAAAACTAATAAAAAAATGTTAGAAATATTTTGGAAAAATTGAAATTGGTTTTGGCAAAAAATAAAAAAAAAATACAAAATCTTAAATAAAAGGTTCTTTCAGAATGATAAATCGGTCAAATGATCAATATGGCAAGTTTATATTAATTAGATGCATATTTCGTATCTAAACACACAGATTGACATGCAATAATTTAAGATTTTCTTATTCTTTTCCATTAATGTTTTCTTTATTTACCACAAAAAATTCCAAAATTAAATGTGTAAATATTTTTTATTATTGTGGTATATAATTAAATGAATTGAGAATGTAAACTAAGTTTATAATTGTTAGTAAAAAATAATTATATTTGAAGGTAGAGCTGATTTGAGATGTTAACAAAGTTTCGAAATGGAATAGAGATCAAAAGAGATGCACGTGAAGGCATCGAGTGGAAAACTGTTTGGCACGAATTCGATGGACATAGTAAATTAAATAACTACTCGAATGAGGAAGATCGAAGGTTTTTTCGAGTTAAAGAATTTTTCAGTAATCGTCACACGTTTGGACAAAAGAGCGGAACAATTACCCAAATTTTCGCACACAAGGGAGTATCATGTCATTAATGGTCGGTTATGAAAAAGGGCTATAAATATTAGAAAGTATTAAGTATTGAGTTTGAAAAACTTATGTTTAATTAAAATGATGATCAAATATTATTAAAATATTAATTAGAAAATTATTAAATAGTTATTTGCTTCCAATGGTTTGGTTGATGTGTTTATTAGTGTGCAGGAAGAAGGAATTAAGTTTCTATTGGGTCAAAAAGTTAGAGCAGCCCACTTTAATAAATGAATTAATTTAGTTTTGTGCAAAATTAATTTCGACAAAAAGTGGCTAAACTTTGAGATTGAGACAAGCCCAAATCTTAAGTCCATTTTACTAAAACAAAAAAATGAAGGAAATGGCTCAAAGGTGCCTAGCATGTTTCGATCACTTTGGTAACTTGAAGTTGAAAATTTAAATTGGTTGAATCACATTAAAAGATCCATATATTACTCTATGCATTGGTTATTGGAACTTAAATTCCAATTTAGTTAAATGCATGCATAGGTAACCAAAACTCGAAATTAAATTGAGTTTAATAGTGCATTGAAAGCTTTGTCTCTTCTCTCTCCTCTCTCTCTTTGCATTCGGTAATGTCAATCAGAGAAAAGAAGATTGAAAAGTTATCAGAAGAAAAAGGAGTCACAATGAAGCCTATGGAAGAAAGGCTATGAAGAAAGAAGATCTAAAGTAAGGCATGGCAAGATCTTTGCCATTGATGGCAAGATTTGAAGAAGAGCTTCAAGATTTTTCATACCAAGAAAAGAAAGGATCCGCCTCTGTTAAAGAGGAAGATCTCAGTTACAAAAGTTCACCTCCATTTTTATTCATCAAAGAAAGAAGGTAGCCGCCAAGCTACACGTAGAAAGAAGCAAAAATAGAAGGAAAGAAGCTGTCCAAAATCAAAAGATCATCAAAGGTCTGAATCCTTTCTTGGAGTCAAAGACAAGATCAAGGGTTCAGATTGAAGGAGCTTGATGAAAAAGGTTGAAAGAGGTAAATGCATGTTGGTTTTTTATTTTTTCCTCTCTCTTCTCTTTGTCCAAACCGCTGCTTTTTTTTTTTGGAGAAGAAGTTGCTTGGTTGAACCGGTTTCAACCTTGGAAGCTTCCCCTTCTATATTAAGGGTGAACGGCCAAGGGTTGAGATCAAGGAGAAAAAGTGAAAGCACAGAGTTCTCATAGCTACCCGAGCTTCTTGAGTTCTTCTCTTTCAAAGATGTTCATTTTGTTTTCTTTTTCTTAGTATTGTCTGTCTGGGTCTCATGGTAAAAGACAAACATGGTGAGGTTTGTAAGAAAAAGCCAGTAAGAGGAAAAAGACAGTGATTAATATTAGAGAAAAAGCCATAGATCTCTCAGATTTTCTTTGTTGAAATTGTTTCGATAGATTCGTAAAGCTCGACTTGGAGGTCGCATGGTCGCAAATGGTGTGGCGATCGGAGCTCGGAGTGAAGAGATATGGTGGTTTGAAATGGAGGTTAGGGTTTAGAATCCTTCCTCCTCCTCCTTGTATATTTTAGCATCCTTGGCTAAATGAGAAAGAAGAAGACTCTTCTCTTTAAGATATTGGACCAATGGGTTGGGGCTTGGGCCCATTTTGGGCCCGGTTTGACCGGTTCAGCCCGTTCGACCCAATCTTGGGCCTATTTCTTTGAAATTAGTGTCAAAATTCTTATTTTAATTAATTCTACCATATTAAACTATTAAATTCTATTTTCTAATTTTCTTGATCAATAACTAATTTATTCCCTAATTATTTACTAATCTCTCGGGTTTTACATTGGGAGTGACTTTGTAAATAAATCTGCCAGATTATCACTTGAGCGGATCTGTTGGATATCAATTGTTCTTTGATTTTGAAGATCATGAGTGAAGAAGAAATTGAGAGAAATATGCTTTGTTCTATCACCTTTGATGTATCCATCCTTAAATTGAGCAATGCATGCTGTATTATCCTCAAACAAAATAGTTGGAGCCATTTTATAATCAATCAGTCCACATGATGACAGAAAATATTAGATCAAACTGAGCTAAAAACACTCACGACTAGCTTCATGTATCGTTAGTATTTCAGCATGATTAGAGGATGTTTCTGCAATCGTTTATTTCATAGACCTCCATGATATAGTTGTACTACAATATGTGAATAAGCATCCTATTTGAGATCT
The DNA here is from genome assembly GCF_000817695.3 of Arachis duranensis. NCBI lineage: Eukaryota > Viridiplantae > Streptophyta > Magnoliopsida > Fabales > Fabaceae > Arachis > Arachis duranensis. Next base: position 77,893,123 of record NC_029775.3, on the reverse strand, counting down.
CCCTTTGTGTGGGTCAAACAAGTATCCTGCATCTGCATAGCCAACTAGTTGTGACTTGGATCTATATGGATAAAACAATCCCATATCAACCGTTCTATGAAAATATCAAAAGATTTTTTTTGATTTCATTCCAATATCTTCTGGTTGGAGAGGAACTATATCTTGCTAGTAAATTTACCGCAAATGATATGTCAGGTTGTGTATTATTAGTAAGATACATTAGCGCTCCAAAAGCACTAAGATATGATACTTCAGGACTAATGATATCTTCATTTTCTTCTTTAGGACGGAATTGATCTTTTTCCACATTCAAAGACCTTACAATCATTGGGATACTTAATGGATGTGACTTATCCATGTAAAATCTCTTCAAGATCTTTTCTGTGTATGTTGTTTGATGAATAGAGATCCCTTTTTTTATATGCTCGATCTGCAAGCTAAGACAAAATTTTGTCTTTCCAATATCTTTCATTTCAAACTCTTCTTTTAGAGCTTTTATAATTGTTGGAATCTCTTCAGGGGTTCCAATGATATTCAGATCATCAACATACACAGCAATTATAATGAATCTAAATGCAGATTTCTTTATGAAAATACATGGGTAGATATCATCATTCTTAAATCCATTTTTGGCCAAATACTCAGTAAGACGATTATACCTCATTCGTCTAAATTGCTTTAGACCATATAAAGGTCTTTGCAATTTGACTGAGTATAACCCCTGTGAATATTCATTGGATAATTTAGATATCTTTAATCCTTCAAGGACTTTCATATAGATATCACGATCTAATGATCCGTATAAGTAGGCTATTACCACATCCATTAAATGCATATGTAGTTTATGGTATGCGGATAAACCAACCAACCAACGCAATGTTATTGCATCTACTATAGGGGAATAAGTATCTTTATAATCTATATCGGGCCTTTGTGAACAACTTTGTGCCACAAGTCAAGCTTTGTAGCGTACAACTTCGTTTTTCTCATTTTGTTTTCTCACAAATACCCATTTGTATCCAATAGGTTTTACATCTTCTGTGTACGGACTACAGGTCCAAAGACTTTACGTTTTGCAAGTGAGTCTAACTCAGCCTTCACAGCTTCTTCCCATTTTGGCCAATCATTCCTTTGTCGACATTCTTCGACTGCTCTTGGCTCAAGATCCTTACTTTCATGCATGATATTTAATGCCACATTATATGCAAATATTTCATTAACAATTGTCTTATTTTGGTCCCATTTTTCTTCTATAAAGACATAATTTTTCGAGATCTCGTTATTTTCACAATTTTCAAGTACCTGAATGTCTTCTAGCATCAAAACTATATCAAAATTTTGGACAACTGCAGGTGTCTGATGAGCGGATATTTTATACACTTTTTGGGGGTAATTTCATGTAGATTTTAGTATGTTTTAGTTAGTTTTTAGTATATTTTTATTAGTTTTTAGGCAAAATTCATATTTCTGGACTTTACTATGAGTTTGTGTGTTTTTCTGTGATTTCAGGTATTTTCTGACTGAAATTGAGGAAGCTGAGCAAAAATCTGATTTAGGCTGAAAAAGGACTGCTGATACTGTTGGATTCTGACCTTCCTGCACTCAGAATGGATTTGGCACACTCTCAATTGGGTTGGAAAGTAGACATCCAAGACTTTCCAGCAATATATAATAGTCCATACTTTGCGCGAAGATAGACGACGTAAACTGGCGTTCAACGCCAGTTCCATGTTGCAGTTTGGCATTCAGCGCCAGAAACAGGTTGCAAGTTGGAGTTCAATGCCAGAAACAGGTTACAACCTGGCGTTCAACTCCAAAAACAGCCCAGGCACGTGAAAAGCTTAAGTCTCAGCCCCAGCACACACCAAGTGGGCCCCAGAAGTGGATTTCTGCACTATCCATCCTAGTTTACTCATTTTCTGTAAACCTAGGTTACTAGTTTAGTATTTAAACAACTTTTAGAGATTTATTTTGTATCTCATGACATTTTTACATCTAAACTTTATACCTTTTGACGGCACGAGTCTCTAAACTCCATTGTTGGGGGTGAGGAGCTCTGCAGCGTCTCGATGAATTAATGCAATTATTTCTGTTTTCTATTCAAACATGCTTGTTCCTATCTAAGATGTTCATTCGTGCTTCACTATGAAGAAGGTGATGATCCGTGACACTCATCACCTTCCTCAATCCATAAACGTGTGCCTGACAACCACCTCCATTCTACATTAGATTGAATGAGTATCTCTTAGATTTCTTAATCAGAATCTTTGTGGTATAAGCTAGAATTATTGGCGGCATTCATGAGGATCCGGAAAGTCTAAACCTTGTCTGTGGTATTCCGAGTAGGATTATGGGATTGGATGACTGTGATGAGCTTCAAACTCGCGAGTGTTAGGCGTAGTGACAGACGCAAAAGGATCAATGGATCCTATTCCGATATGATGGAGAACCAACAGATGAATAGCCGTGCTGTGACAGAGCATTTGGACCATTTTCACTGAGAGGATGGGAGGTAGCCATTGACAACAGTGACACCCTACATACAGCTTGCCATGGAAGGAGCCTTGCATTTATAAAAGTGAGAAAGCATTATGTTACAGGAATTCAGAAGACAAAGCATCTCCAAAACTCCAACATATTCTCCATTATTGAGTAACAATTATTTATTCTAAACACTTTCACTTTTTACAATTAAATTGAAAGAACCTTATTGGCATCCTGACTAAGATTAATAAGATAACCATAGCTTGCTTCATACCAACAATCTTCGTGGGATCGACCCTTACTCATGTAAGGTATTACTTAGACGACCCAGTGCACTTGCTGGTTAGTTGTCCGTGTTGTAAAAGTGTGATTGCAATTTCGTGCACCAGTGTCTTTACTATATCTTTTTCAATAGGAATAGTATTTACCTTTTTTCTTTCTAGAGGATTTTTGTCTTTAGAATCGACAGGTCTACTATACTTCTAGCGTGAATTTGTTTCAATAGCCACTTGTCCAACTGGACATCTATTCAAACTGGGACATTTTTAGCTAGTATATGGGATTTGGTTATCCTCTTTGTATTAGGAAATGCATCAACCAATTCATTTGCTATTCTTTGCAAATGTATGATCTTTTGAACTTCTAGTTTACATTGCTATGATCAAGGATCTAAATGCATCAAGGATGGTGCATTCCAATTATGTTCCTTTTCAAGAAGCTTACTCTCTCCCCCTAATGTTGGAAATTTCGATTCATCAAAATGATAATATGAAAATCGGGTTTTAAATACATCTTCAGTTTGTATCTCAAGATACCTCACTATAGAGGCAGATATATATCCCCAATTTTCTTTGGGGTCCTGGTGCACGAAATTGTGATCTCTTCTTTTCACAACTCAAATAATCCTTAGTAATGAATCCAAAAAAACTTGGTGTTCAATACCATGGCATAAACACAACTTCGCACAACTAACCAGCAAGTGTACTGGGTCGTCCAAGTAATAAACCTTACGCGAGTAAGGGTCGATCCCACAGAGATTGTTGGTATGAAGCAAGCTATGGTCACCTTGTAAATCTTAGTCAAGCAGAATCAAATGGTTATGGATGATGTATGAATAAAACATAAAGATAAAGATAGAGATACTTATGTAATTCATTGGTGAGAATTTCAGATAAGCGTATGGAGATGCTTTGTCCCTTCTGTCTCTCTGCTTTCCTACTGTCTTCATCCAATCCTTCTTACTCCTTTCCATGGCAAGCTGTATGTAAGGGTTTCATGTTGTCAGTGGCTACCTCCCATCCTCTCAGTGAAAATGTTCAACGCACCCTGTCACGGCACGGCTAATCATCTGTCGGTTCTCAATCAGGTTGGAATAGAATCCAGTGATTCTTTTGCGTCTGTCACTAATGCCCAGCCTTCAGGAGTTTAAAGCTCGTCACAGTCATTCAATCATTGAATCCTGCTCAGAATACCACAGACAAGGTTTAGACCTTCCGGATTCTCTTGAATGCCGCCATCAATTCTAGCTTATACCACGAAGATTCCGGTTAAAGAATCCAAGAGATATCCACCCAATCTAAGGTAGAACGGAGGTGGTTGTCTGATGAGCGGATAATTTGTACGCTTTTTGGCATTGTTTTTAGTATGTTTTTAGTATGATCTAGTTAGTTTTTAGTATATTTTTATTATTTTTTAGTTAAAATTCACTTTTCTGGACTTTACTATGAGTTTGTGTGTTTTTCTGTGATTTCAGGTATTTTCTGGCTGAAATTGAGGGACCTGAGCAAAAATCTGATTCAGAGACT
>NC_029775.3:77887701-77887952 GCF_000817695.3 Arachis duranensis | reverse complement strand
TGCCATGGTATTGAACACCAAGTTTTTGGATTCATTACCGGGGATTATTTGAGTTGTGAAAAGTATTGATCACAATTTCGTACTATCATTGTCAGGCACACGTTCATAGGTGAGAATGATGATGAGTGTCATGGATCATCACATTCATCAAGTTGAAGAACAAGTGATATCTTAGAACAAGAACAAGCGGAATTGAATAGAAGAACAATAGTAATTGCATTAATACTCGAGGTACAGCAGAGCTCCACACC
>NC_029775.3:77883394-77884500 GCF_000817695.3 Arachis duranensis | reverse complement strand
TGGTCTTGATGCACCCTTGAGATGAATCTCTCCATCTCCTATGACTCGGAGGCGGAAGCTTTTGTCCTCCCTTTCTTCTTTCTAGAGGTTTCTCCGGCGTTAGATGCCATAAATGGTTATGGAAAAACAAAAAGCAATGCTTTTACCACACCAAACTTAAAAGGTTTGCTCGTCCTCGAGCAAAAGAGAAAAGAAGAGAGTAGAAGAAGAAGAAATGAAGTAGATGGAAATAGCTTTGTGGTTCGGCCAAAGGGGGAGAAGTAGTGTTTAGGTTGTGTGAAAATGAAGGAGTGAAGATGGGTTTATATAGGAGTGGGGAGAAGGGTAGGGTTCAGCTATGGGAGGGTGGGTTTGGGTGGGTAAGTGGTTTGAATTTGAATGGTGAGGTAGGTGGGGTTTTATGAAGGATGGATGTGAGTGGTGAAGAGAAAAATGGGATTTGATAGGTGAAGGGTTTTTGGGGAAGAGGTGTTGAGGTGATTGGTGAATAGGTGAAGAAAAGAGAGAGTGGTGGGATAGATGGGGATCCTGTGGGGTCTACAGATCCTGAGGTGTCAAGGAAAAGTCATCCCTGCACCAAGTGGCGAGCAAAAATGCCCTTTGTGCCAATTCTGGCGTTAAACACCGGGCTGGTGCCCATTTCTGGCGTTTAACGCCAACTTCTTGCCCTTTACTGGCGTTTAACGCCAGTCTGGTGCCCCTTTCTGGCGTTAAACGCCCAGAATGGTGCCAGACTGGGCATTAAACGCCCACCTGCTAGCCTTACTGGCGTTTAAACGCCAGCACGCTCTCCTCCAGGGTGTGCTGTTTTTCTTTCTGCTTTTCATTCTGTTTTTGCTTTTTTCATTGATTTTGTGACTTCTCATGATCATCAACCTACAAAAAACATAAAATAACAAAAAAAATGGATAAAATATAACATTGGGTTACCTCCCAACAAGCGCTTCTTTAATGTCAGTAGCTTGACAGTGGGCTCCCATGGAGCCTCACAGATGCTCAGAGCAATGATGGAACCTCCCAACACCAAACTTAGAGATTGAATGTAGGGGTTCAACACCAAACCTAGAAGTTGGTTGAGGCCTCCCAACACCAAACTTAGAGTTTGA
>NC_029775.3:77880335-77881038 GCF_000817695.3 Arachis duranensis | reverse complement strand
CACAACTCCGTTCAACTAACCAGCAAGTGTACTGGGTCGTCCAAGTAATACCTTACGTGAGTAAGGGTCGATCCCATAGAGATTGTTGGTATGAAGCAAGCTATGGTCATCTTGTAGATCTCAGTTAGTGAGTGGAATCATAGAGTCAAATGGAATTAAATTAGATAAGTAAAATAAATAAAAGGGATAGAACACTTATGCAAATTCATTGGTGGGAATTTCAGATAAAGGGATGGAGATACTGTATGGCTCAAGAACGCCTGCTCTCCCACTGCTTCAACTCAATTCTTCTTACTCCTTTCCATGGCAAGCTGTATGTAGGGCATCACCGTTGTCAATGGCTACATCCCATCCTCTCAGCGAAAACGTTCCTATGCTCTGTCACAGCACGGCTAATCATCTGTCGGTTCTCAATCAGGTTGGAATAGAATCCCTTGATTCTTTTGCGCTTGTCATCACGCCCAGCCTTCAGAAGTTTGAAGCTCGTCACAGTCATTTAATCCCAGGATCCTACTCGGAATACCACAGACAAGGTTTAGACTTTCCGGATCCTCATGAATGCCGCCATCTATCTAGCTTATACCACGAAGATTCTGTTGGGGAATCTAAGAGATACACATTTAAGCTCTGTTGCATGTAGAACGAAAGTGGTTGTCAATCACGTGCGTTCATAAGTGAGAATGATAATGAGGGTTACTTATCA
>NC_029775.3:77875134-77876409 GCF_000817695.3 Arachis duranensis | reverse complement strand
GGCCATGTGCCTTAAACACAAGGTAGTCCCCATTCAATTGAAGGACTAACTCTCCTCTGTTGACATCTATCACAGCTCTTGCTGTGGCTAGGAAAGGTCTTCTAAGGATTATGCATTCATCCTCTTCCTTCCTAGTGTCTAAGATTATGAAATCAGCAGGGATGTAAAGGCCTTCAACCTTTACTAGTACGTCCTCTACTATTCCATAAGCTTGTCTCAATGACTTATCTGCCAATTGCAATGAGAACAAGGCAGGTTGTACCTCAAAGATCCCTAGCTTCTCCATTACAGAGAGTGGCATAAGATTTATCCCTGACCCTAGATCACATAGAGCTTTTTCAAAGCTCATGGTGCCTATGGTGCAAGGTATTAAGAACTTTCCAGGATCTTGTTTCTTTTGAGGTAGAGTTTTCTGAATCCAAGTATCCAGTTCATTAATGAGCAAGGGAGGTTCACTTTCCCAAGTCTCATTACCAAACAACTTGGCATTCAGCTTCATGATAGCTCTTAGATATTGAGCAATTTGCTCTCCAGTCACATCTTCATCCTCTTCAGAGGAAGAATAATCTTCAGAGCTCATGAATGGCAGAAGGAGATTTAATGGAATCTCTATGGTCTCTGTATGAGCCTCGGATTCCTTTGGATCCTTAATAGGAAACTCCTTTTTGCTTGAAGGACGTCCCAGGAGGTCTTCCTCACTAGGATTTTCGTCCTCCTCCTCCCTAGTGCATTCGGCCACTTTGACTAAATCAATGGCCTTGCACTCTCCTTTTGGATTTTCTTCTGTATTGCTTGGGAGAGTATTGGGAGGAGTTTCAATAACTTTCTTACTCAGCTGGCCTACTTGTGCTTCCAGATTTCTAATGGATGATCTTGTTTCATTCATGAAACTGAAAGTGGCCTTTGACAGATCAGAGACTATATTGGCTAAATTAGAATTGTTTTGTTCTGAATTCTCTGTCTGTTGCTGAGAAGATGATGGATATGGCTTGCTATTGCTTAGCCTATTGCGTCCACCATTGTTAAAGCCTTGTTGAGGCTTTTGTTGATCCTTCCAAGAGAACTTTGGATGATTTCTCCATGATGGGTTATAGGTGTTTCCATAAGGTTCACCCATGTAATTAACCTCTGCCATGGCAGGGTTCTCAGGATCATAAGCTTCTTCAGAAGCTACCTCTCTAGTACTGTTGGATGCATGTTACAATCCATTCAGATTTTGAGAGATAATGTTGACCTGTTGAATCAACATTTTGTTCTGAGCCAATATGGCATTCA
>NC_029775.3:77873841-77874466 GCF_000817695.3 Arachis duranensis | reverse complement strand
AATTTTCGAAAATAATTTTTGAAAAAGAGGTTAGTAATTTTCGAAAATCAAAGACAAAATATAATTAAAATTAAAATTTAAAATAAAAAGAATTTTTTTGAAAAAGAGAGGGAGAATTTTCGAAAATTAGAGAGGGAAAAGTAGTAAGGTGGTTTTGAAAAAGATAAGAAACAAACAAAAAGTTAGTTAGGTGATTGAAAAAGATATTAAAATCAAATTTGAAAAGATAAGAAGATAAGAAGTTAGATAAGATATTTTGAAATCAAATTTTGAAAAAGATAAAATTTACATGAAAAAGATAAGATAAAAGATAAAAAGATAAGATAAAAAATTTTAATAAAAAGATATTTTGAAAAAGATTTAATTTTAAAAATAACTTAACTAACAAAAAAAACTACAAGATAAGATTCTAGAATTTAAAGATTGAACCTTTCTTAACAAGAAAGTAACAAACTTCAAATTTTTGAACCAATCACATTAATTGTTAGCTAATTTTCGAAAATTAGATATAAAAGATAAGAAAAAGATTTTTGAAAATATTTTGAAAAGATTTTTGAAATTTTCGAAAATTATAAAAAAATGAAAAAGATATGATTTTTGAAAAAGATTTTGAAAAGATAAGATT
>NC_029775.3:77873080-77873741 GCF_000817695.3 Arachis duranensis | reverse complement strand
TACTCATCCTCTTCAGAGGAAGAATACTCATCAGAGCTCATAAATGGCAGAAGTAAATTCAATGGAATCTCTATGGTCTCAGTGGGAGCCTCAGATTCCCATGGTTCCTCATTAGGGAACTCATTGGAGGTCAGTGGACGTCCATTGAAGTCTTCTTCAGTGGCGTTCACTGCCTCTCCCTCCTCTCCAAATTCGGCCATGTTGATGGCCTTGCACTCTCCTTTTAGATTTTCTTCTGTATTGCTTGGGAGAGTACTAGGAGGGAGTTCAGTAATTTTCTTGCTCAGCTGTCCCACTTGTGCCTCCAAATTTCTAATGGAGGACCTTGTTTCAGTCATGAAACTTTGAGTGGTTTTGATTAGATCAGAGACCATGGTTGCTAAGTCAGAGGTATTCTGCTTAGAACTCTCTGTCTGTTGTTGAGAAAATGATGGAAAAGGCTTGCCATTGCTAAACCTGTTTCTTCCACCATTATTATTGATGAAACCTTGTTGAGGTCTCTGTTGATCCTTCCATGAGAGATTTGGATGATTTCTCCATGAGGGATTATAGGTGTTTCCATAGGGTTCTCCCATGTAATTCACCTCTTCCATTGAAGGGTTCTCAAGATCATAAGCTTCTTCTTCAGATGAAGCATCCTTAGTACTGCCTGGTGCAGCTT
>NC_029775.3:77867507-77868881 GCF_000817695.3 Arachis duranensis | reverse complement strand
TAGTGATCCATGCATTGGCATAGAACTCTTGAACCATCAATATTCTGACTTGTTGCATGGGGTTGGTTAAGACTTCCCAACCTCTTCTTTGGATTTCATGTCGGATTTCGGATACTCATTCTTTTTGAGCTTGAAAGGGACCTCGGGGATCACCTTCTTCTTTGCCACAACATCATAGAAGTGGTCTTGATGGCTCTTGGAGATGAATCTTTCCTTCTCCCATGACTCGGAGGTGGAAGCTCTTGTCTTCCCTTTCCCTTTTTTAGAGGATACTCTGGCCTTAGGTGCCATTGATGGTAATGGAAAAACAAAAAGCTTATGCTTTTACCACACCAAACTTAAAATATTGCTCGCCCTCGAGCAATAAAGAAAAGAAGAGAAGAAGAAGAAGAAGAAAATATGGTAGAGAGGGAGAGAAGTGCGTTCGGCTAAAGGGGGGAAGATGGGTTAGTGTTGTGTGAAAATGAAGTAGAATGGAAGGGTATTTATAGGGAGAGGGGAGGGTGGGTGTTCGGCCATTTTGGGTGGGAATGGGTGGGAAATTGAATTTGAATTTTATGAAGGTAGGTGGGGTTTATGGGGAAGAGGAGGTTGATGTGAATGGTGAATGGGGTAATTGGGAAGAGGAATTGAGGTGATTGATGAAGAAGATTGGGAATTGTGACATGGGGAATTCAAATCACAAAAATAGGATTAGAAGGTAAGGTGGGAATATGGTAGGTGGGGATCCTGTGGGGTCCACAGATCCTTGAGGTGATCCTGTGGGGTCCACAGATCCTGAGGTGAAAAGAAATACCATTCCTTCACCATATAGGCATGTAAATTGCCTTCGTGAATCATTCTGGCGTTCAAACGCCCATTGGTGCACGTTCTGGGCGTTCAACGCCCATGTAATGCATGTTTCTGACGTTGAACGCCAGTTTCATGCTTGTTGCTGGCGTTTAACGCCAGCTTGTCTCCTCCAGGCACATTCCTGGCGTTCAGCGCCAGGATGTTGCTTGTTTCTGGCGTTCAGCGCCAGAATGGTGCTCTGTTCTCAAGACTCAAACAAGAAACACAAAATATTTTTGATTTTTATGATTTTCTAATTTTTTTGTATTTCTAAATTTTTTTTTTCGAAAATATTTTTGGAAAAACGAAAAATAAAAGAAAAATTTTTGAAAAAGATTTTTGAAAAGAAAATTACCTAATCTGAGCAACAAGATGAACCGTCAGTTGTCCATACTCAAACAATCCCCGGCAACGGCGCCAAAAACTTGGTGCACGAAATTGTGATCACTATTCTTTAAGTTATATGAAATTATTATTGTGACACCAGTTGAATTCACAACTCCGTTCAACTAACCAGCAAGTGTACTGGGTCGTCCAAGTAAT
>NC_029775.3:77859529-77862523 GCF_000817695.3 Arachis duranensis | reverse complement strand
TAGCTACTAGGGTTTACATGAGTAAGTAATTGATGCATAAATCCACTTCCGGGGCCCACTTGGTGTATGTTTGGGCTGAGCTTGATCAATCCACGAGCTGAGGCTTCTCTTGGAGTTGAACTCCGAGTTATGACGTGTTTTGGGCGTTCAACTCCGGATCATGACGTTTTTCTGGCGTTTAACTCCAGACAGCAGCTTGTACTTGGCGTTCAACGCCAAGTTACGTCGTCATTCTCCGAATAAAGTATGGACTATTATATATTGCTGGAAAGCCCTGGATGTCTACTTTCCAACGCCGTTGAGAGCGCGCCATTTGGAGTTCTGTAGCTCCAGAAAATCCATTTTGAGTACAGGGAGGTCAGATTCCAACAGCATCAGCAGTCCTTTTGTCAGCCTTCTTCAAAGTTTTGCTCAAGTCCCTCAATTTCAGCCAGAATTTACCTGAAATCACAGAAAAACACACAAACTCATATTAAAGTCCAAAAATGTGAATTTAACATAAAAACTAATGAAAACATCCCTAAAAGTAGCTCAAACTTACTAAAAACTATATAAAAACAATGCCAAAAAGCGTATAAATTATCCGCTCATCACTTAGCTTCTCTTAGCTTTCGCTTCAAGGTCCTTTCAGGTTCAGGATTAGCCTCAACAAGAATGCTTTTGTCTTTGCTCCTGCTCATATGAAAGAGAAGAGAATAAGAAAATATAGAATCCTCTATGTCACAGTATAGAGATTCCTTGAGGTGTTAGAGGAAAAGAAAAATGGAAGGAAGAGGTAGAAAATTCGAACTTATCAAGAAAGATGGAGTTCGAATTGTGCATTAAGGAATAGTGTTAGTCCATAAATAGAAGGATGTGAGAAGAAGGGAAGAAATTTTCTAAAATAATTTAAAAGGATTTTAAAAACATTTTGAAAAACTTTAATTGATTTTCGAAAACCAAGATTGAGAAAGAAGTAAAGTGATTTTTGAAAAAGATTTTGAAATTAGAAATAAAAAAGATTTGATTGAAAGCTATTTTGAAAAAGATGTGGTTGAGAAGATATGATTTGAAAAACATAAAAAAAAGATTTGATTTTAAAAATTAATAACTTGGCTAAAAGGAAAAGATATGATTCAAACATTTAACCTTTCTCAACAGAAAAGGCAACATAACTGAAATATTGAATCAAATCATTAATTGATAGCAAGTATGGAAAGAAATTGATTTTGAAAAAGATTTGATTGAAAAGATATGATTTGAAAAAGATTTGATTTGAAAAGATTTTGAAAACTAAAAAAAATAAATGATTTGAAACAAAATCTTCCCTCTTTTGCCATCCTGGCGTTAAACGCCCAGAATGGTGCACATTCTGGCGTTTAACGCCCAAACTACTACCCTTTTGGGCGTTAAACGCCCAGCCAGGCACCCTGGCTGGCGTTTAAACGCCAGTTTGCCTTCCTTACTGGGCGTTTTGAATGCCCAGCTTTTTCTGTGTAATTCCTCTACAGTATGTTCTGAATCTTCAATTCTCTGTATTATTCACTTGAAAAGACACACATTAAAAATTTTTTGGATTTTGAATAATGAGGAATAATCAAAATGCAACTAAAATCAAATAACAATACATGCAAGACACCAAACTTAGCAGTTTGTATACTATTGACACTAACAAAATGAGAATGCATATGAGACACATAAACACTCAAGTCAATAGAGTTCAAAGATCAGAGCAATGAAATCATCAAGAGCATCTTGAAGATCACTTAAGACACATGAATGAATGCAAGAAGAACAGAAACATGCAATTGACACCAAACTTAAAATGAGACTCTAGACTCAACAAGAAACATAAAATATTTTTGGTTTTTTATGATTTTGTAATTTTTTTGAATTTTTCGAAAATTAAATGAAAAAAAGAAAATAAAGATATCAAAATTCTTAATGAGAATTCCAGGAATCATGCAATGTTAGTCTAAGACTCCGGTCCAGGAATTAGACATGGCTTCATAGCCAGCCAAGCTTTCAAAGAAAGCTCCGGTCCAAAACATTAGACATGGCCAATGGCCAGCCGAGTCTTAGCAGATCACTGCTCCAACAGCAAGATTGATAGAAATCAACAAGCTCTTGTGATGATAAGTTGAAACCTCGGTCCAATAAAATTAGACATGGCTTCACAGCCAGCCAGACTTCAACAGATCATCATGAAACTCTAGAATTCATTCTTTAAGAATTCTGAAAAATACCTAATCTAAGCAACAAGATGAACCGTCAGTTGTCCATACTCGAACAATCCCCGGCAACGGCGCCAAAAACTTGGTGCACGAAATTGTGATCTCTTCTTTTCACAACTCAAATAATCCTTAGTAATGAATCCAAAAAAACTTGGTATTCAATACCATGGCATAAACACAACTTCGCACAACTAACCAGCAAGTGTACTGGGTCGTCCAAGTAATAAACCTTACGCGAGTAAAGGTCGATCCCACAGAGATTATTGGTATGAAGCAAGCTATGGTCACCTTGTAAATCTTAGTCAGGCAGACTCAAATGGTTATGGATGATGTATGAATAAAACATAAAGATAAAGATAGAGATACTTATGTAATTCATTGGTGAGAATTTCAGATAAGCGTAAGGAGATGCTTTGTCCCTTCTGTCTCTCTGCTTTCCTACTGTCTTCATCCAATCCTTCTTACTCCTTTCCATGGCAAGCTGTATGTAAGGGTTTCACTATTGTCAGTGGCTACCTCTCATCCTCTCAGTGAAAATGTTCAACGCACCCTGTCATGGCACGGCTAATCATCTGTCGGTTCTCAATCAGGTTGGAATAGAATCCAGTGATTCTTTTGCGTCTGTCACTAACGCCCAGCCTTCAGGAGTTTGAAGCTCGCCACAGTCATTCAATCATTGAACCCTACTCAGAATACCACAGACAAGGTTTAGACCTTCTGGATTCTCTTGAATGCCGCCATCAATTCTAGCTTATACCACGAAGATTCCGATTAAGGGATC
>NC_029775.3:77854401-77859128 GCF_000817695.3 Arachis duranensis | reverse complement strand
GGTGACTTTGAACGCCGGTTTGGGCCATCAAATCTTGGGAAAAATATGGACTATCATATATTGCTGGAAATCCCAGAATGTCTACTTTCTAACGCCGTTGAGAGCGCGCCAATTAGGCTTCTGTAGCTCCAGAAAATCCACTTCGAGTGCAGGGAGGTCAGAATCCAACAGCATCTGCAGTCCTTTTTAGTCTCTGAATCAGATTTTTGCTCAGGTCCCTCAATTCCAGCCAGAAAATACCTGAAATCACAGAAAAACACACAAACTCATAGTAAAGTCCAGAAAAGTGAATTTTAACTAAAAACTAATAAAAATATACTAAAAACTAACTAAAACATACTAGAAACATACTAAAAACAATACCAAAAAGCGTACAAATTATCTGCTCATCAGGTCCATTTTGGTGTGAGAAGGTGGTGCTATGGGAACATATATCGCACACCCAAATATTCTTAAATGAAAAATATTTGGCTGCTGGCCAAAAGCTAATTGCATAGGAGAGAACTGATGGTAACTTATTGGCCTCAAACGAATAAGTGTTGCAGCATGTAAAATAGCATGCCCCCAAGCCGAGGTTAGAAGATTTGTTCTTATAAGTAAGGGTCTAACAATTAATTGGAGGCATTTAATAAGTGATTCTGCTAACCCATGTTGTGTGTGTACATGAGCTACTAGATGTTCAACGCTTATTCCGTTTGCCATACAATGAGCATTAAAAGATTGGGAAGTAAATTCACCATCATTATCAAGACGAATGGCTTTGATTAGATTTTCTAGAAACTGTGCTTTTAATCGAATAATTTGAGCAAGTAATCTCGCAAACACTAGGTTGCGAGAAGACAATAAGCACACATGTGACCATCTCGAAGATGCGTCTATTAGAACCATAAAATATCTAAAAGATCCACATGGTGGATGAATAGGTCCACATATGTCGCCTTGAATCATTTCTAGGAATTCAGGGAACTCAAATCTAATCTTTATTTGTGATGGCCTTAAAATTAGCTTTCCTTGAGAACATGCAGCACAACAAAATTCACTAGATTTAAGAATCTTCAAGTTCTTTAGTAATGTCCATGGGAGTTTTCAATAATTCTCTACATCATGATTGTTCCAGGACACTACAAGAATATGGCTGATTAGCTACCACAAAAAGAGTCATAAAATCATCGCTAATCTAACGCAAAATATAATTTGTGATAAATTAGCTACTGCCTAGCAACTGATGCTTTTCTCACTAATTACAAGTCGCAGATTTGTGAGGCAAATACAACAGTGGCTAATTCATTGAAAAACTTTTTAGCTACCGAATAAATAGTCGCAAAACCATCACTAAAGGAAAAGCTACTTCTATAGAAGAAATAGACTAAACGGTAGTTGCTAGTTAGCGACAAACTCTAGTGCAGCAAACTCATCGCTAAAAGCAAGCTAACTTCGTAGACAAAATGGAATGCTTAGTTGACGCTAATTAGCGAGGAATTTTTTCAAACCTAACTCGTCGCAAAATGTTCGCTAATATGGTCGAAAATCTATCACATTTTGTGGCAAATCTATAGCTAATCTTTGAAAATCCTTAATCAAATTTGTCAGAATTTTGTCGCTAAACCAACGCTATCCTAAATGAGAAAGTAGAGTTATGAAGTAGTCGCTAACTTGCTAGGAAATAATATGTAGTCAATTAGTTGCAATCCTATCGCCAAATGTCATTGCAAATTCCTTTTAAACTAGTATTGATAGGTATCTCAAATTTTTTAGTCGCAATAGAGTTTTTGATTTGTCACCATCATCAACGAGTTTAGAATACCAATTTTTGTCGCTATACTAAAATAAACCTCATTATTTCTTATTTTAGTCATTGAACTAAAAGATTATAATACATACAAATATAATTAGTTCATCAACATCAAAACTAAAGGCTCAGTTACAATATCATATAAAAGTAAATATTCACTCACTTATTTAGAGATGTTTCAGTCTAGCTGCACAAATGTGATCCTACTTTTATAAAATTCATTATACATTATATATTACAGTTCCTTATTGCACATTGAAAATTTAAAAAAATGAAAAATACAAATAAACACCACCTAAGACTTGGCAATTGATACAATGTGGTAAATGTATTAAACTGCATACTTGCTTCTTCAAAACTGTAGGTTATCTACATTAGTATCTATATTCGCAAACATAGTTGGTTGATTTGTTTTGATACTATTGGGCAAGGTAGAAATATTATTTTCTCCATCATTCTTCTTTTTATTATTGTGCACAAAATATGATGACAATCATCTATTTTAGTAAACCTGGAAGCATGAGCAAGAAAATGAAAAGAAGATAAGCCTAAGAAGATTATAAACTACTTAACCAATCAATATATTCTACCAAAAAATAGCAGTTTAAAGGTCACAAAAATCACTTCCAATGAGCAGAAAAAGAAGCAATAAAATTACAATTTCAAGAACAAAATATAAAATGCTTACCCTTAAAATAGGAAGAGTGGTATTTCTGTGCATTTGTTGACGTATAGTAAGACATCTGAAGAACTCCTATGTAGCTAAACAAATCATCACACGAGCACAAAGTAGGTAAGCAGTTTCTTCTTGTAAGTAATGTATTTTACCAGAAAAAAGGAAGATACAATATCAAACAGTACATCGTTGAACAAAAGCATCTTCTCTTCGAGCAAATATTAGTAATTAAGATGAAGGATCTAGATTATGCCTGCTAGTTGAAAATTAGGCAATATAGACATTGCACCTGGTTACTATGCAAAAATAAGGGGCTCGACATTCTTATTATTATTACCAACTACATAGTATAAACCAAAGATTATTAACATCCATAAAATTGCAGTAGATTAAGATCTCATAATAGACTAGCATATGAGCTTTCATCATCAAATCCAAGTGGATAGACTACTTTCTCAATCTATAACAAAATTTGTCAAGAAAGAAATATGCTTTTTTCTATGACATGTGTCCATAATAAGAGTATTCCAAACTATTGTATCAGTAACATTGAGCCAAATAAGTCAAGTTGTTCACAAGATGAGAAGAACTAAGAATCACAAATTCTCTTGTAATAAAATTTATTTTTCAAAGACAAAAAGAAAAGGTAAAGGCCAACTCCGATCCTCGAACGTGGAAAGCATGCAAAGTGAAATTTCAATGTGTAAAGGTTAAAGACGAAACACAGTGCCTATTGAAACTATAAAAGTTGAAAATATAGATCATGAGACCAACAAGAAAGACCAACCCCCAAATAAATAAGAAGTAACAGATTTCTAAGTTACCCAGCTGATCAAGTTCAGTTGTATGTTCTCATGACACATGGACACAATTGACAAACTTTGTATAACTTCTTCTAGGAAAAACACAAACAATAGTTTCCAAATAACATGAAATAAGCAAGTAGAAGATTTATGTAAGAATATTTCTACCTAGCAAAAATCAAACATGAGTTATGAAATAGAAAATTTCAAATTTTTGCCACTACTTTAAAGTCAAGCAAAATTATTTACCTTGCAGATATCAGGATTAGACTCATTCCTCCATGCTTCTCTCATAATTCTAGTATCATCAAAATTAAATTAAAACCTTTCTTTTACACTGCATTGGATGATCTTTTTTTCTGTAATGAAACATAACACATTATAACTATAATCCCTGGACATAGACTTGTTATTTTCTTACCCGTGCAGAAACATCTTATGATCAAGGAAATAGAATCATAAAAATAGAAATTAAAAAATCAGAATCATAACAACAAACTCACAAACAGAATATCAAAAATTAGAATCATAGAAACAAAAATTCAAAATAAAATTAAAAAATAAAAATCCTAATAAACAAAACAAAAAATAAACAAAGAAAATAAATAAACAGAACAAAAATCAAACCCTAAATCATCACTACGATTTCAAAAAAAATAGCAGAAGCCATCAGTGAAGAAATAAAAGAACAATAATCAACAATAAAAAATATAACCAACCTGACACGGAGGCTCCATTTCTGGTGCATGTTGCTATTGTGGATGAAGGACGACGGCAGCTGTGGTACGGGAGGACAACGGCGAACACTGGTCCGTGGCGCCGTGGAGGAGGACAGAGAGAAGAGCTACGAAGAAGGGAGATCGAGAGGAAAGGGTCACGACACCGCGTGAGAGGCTGAGAAGAGAGAGGAGTTCATCGACGGCGGAGAAGAGAGAGGAGTTCATCGACGGCGGAGAAGAGAGAGGAGTTCGTTTGACAGAGGAGAAAGAGAGGAGTTCATCGACGGCGGAGAAGAGAGAGGAGTTCATCGACGGCGGAGAAGAGAGAGGAGTTCATCGACGGCGGAGAAGAGAGAGGAGTTCGTTTGACAGAAGGGAGAGGAAGAGGAAAGGGTTGTGCCTCCGCAATGGTGCTGTCCGGTGGCGTCGATAGCAGAGAAGAGGGAGGAGTGGAGTTTCGTGTTGAGGATTAGAGCACTAGAGAGTAGAGAGTAGAGACTGTGGAGTTACTAAGTTAGAATTAGGGTTACTAGTAGGTATGGCTAGGTATATTTGGGAGTGTTAATGAGAAAATTATTAGAAACAATGAGTTTTTTAATTTTTTATTTGAAGGTCTCGAAATGACACTTATACGTGTTTTAATTTTTGACATTAAACGCTTTTTTAAATTAATATAATTTATTTTATTTTTTGAATTATTATTTTTTTTTAAAAGAATTTAAATTTTAAAAAACCTT
>NC_029775.3:77852892-77853897 GCF_000817695.3 Arachis duranensis | reverse complement strand
ATATACATAGGTATTAATTACTTCTTGTATCAACGTAGTTTAGTTATTAAAAATTCTTTATTTATGGACTTCAATTTTTTAGCTATTCCGAACAATTTATAGCCAGAGTCCAATTCGGTTAATTTTTTTTGTTTTTTATTAAATATTAGAAAAAAAATCTACATTTTTGGGTGAGAAATTTAAAAAAAAAAGTAATATTTGATACAAAAAAAAATTTTAAGTTTACCCGTGTTACTTTTTGTTAAGGGGCTAGTCAGATTTCATGTCGGGTTCACATAAACAAATGTACTAACTTATTTTGGAAAAAAAAAAAAGAAGAGGCATCCGTTTGCCTCGAAAGTCAACCAGCTTAATTTTCTATTTTTTCTAGTTAATCAAGCTAAGTCGTTTAGACTTGTATTTTTACGAGTTTGATTTTAGAGTTAAATGCCATTCTATTTAAGTCAGGTAAACGAGCTAGTTCGATGGATTTAACCCATTTTGACGATCCTAATTAATTCAAGACCTAGTTTGTTTAATCTTTATTGAATGAATTTTTAAATGATTCTAATTAATAATAAAACTTATACGATCATATGCAAATAAATCCTCATATATAATCATTTAATTATCTTTTTATTATATATTTTTCTAGTATATTTTGTGATTGAAAATTATCAACATTATGTTCCTATTTCCTAAAATTATTGAACTTTAAAACTTGTCTTTAAATTATATTAAGAAAAATTCATTTAAATAAAATGTTTGGATTAAAAAATTATCAGAATACAACTTTGTAAAATTGAAGACGCAATTGTAACTTTCACTACTCTATAGAAACTGCTACTGAAAGCAGCGGATTAGGGTTTATGTTGTTTAGCGTGCAAACAGAAATCGTTATGGACAATAGCAATTTATGTGAGGCGTTGCATGGTTATAAACCGCTGAAGGCAGCCACAGTTTATGTAGATATGTGAAAGTTGCAAATCATTAAAGTTAGGAAACTCTCCTTACCATCATATGTGA
>NC_029775.3:77828931-77852828 GCF_000817695.3 Arachis duranensis | reverse complement strand
GTTGAGGGTGTAAAACTTCACCTTTTGAGGTGTTTGGTAATAATTTTATATGGTGTTTTATTTATATATATTTCATACTTGTAAATTGTAGTTTTGGCTTTATGTTGTTTGGTTAGGGAGAATGGCTTTGATTTGGTTTAGTGTGTATGAAAATGTGATTTTGAAAAATCTCTTATATGTTTAGATATTATTATTTGTTAGTTCAATTTATTTTGTTTTGTTGATTTTTTTTTTTAATTTTAGTCTACATTTGTGATTGAATAACTCAACTAAAGATTAAAAAATATATATACATTTTTGACAAAAGTACTACCCACAATTTTTTTAATAAAATAGCTCACATTAGTAAAAATCAGGAAATTCTTACTTACAATTTTTTGTTCCTAATGTCAGTTTCTATTTTATTCTTACTTATATTCTTTTTTTGCATCCCAAAAAAGTACGTACTCCTTGTACTTTTATATTGTGAAATTTGAGAATTTTTTATTTTTTTTATATTTTGAATTTCAAGTTTTATATTTTTTAATGAAATAAAATATTTTTTCCTTTAAAAAAAATATCACAATAAACATGGAACATAAAATTCATTATCAACGTAATTGTTCAATATTCTAATTATATAATATATTTTACTCAACCTCACTAATGCAATTGCACAAATACTACTGATTTTGTCTCATATAAAAGGTAAAGTAAAAGACAACATATACATAAAAATTCAAGAAGAGAGAAAGGGGAAGAAGGAGAAAAATATTATCATTAAACTATCTCTGAGGTTTATGGATCTGGGACTTTATTGTTTACTGTTCATTTTCTTAAATTCCGTACATATGAAACAATGCTTTAAATCTGGAAGTACAGACTATTTAATCTTATCACTTAAAAGGGCTGTAGCAGTAAGACCCTTGAGATTGGGCAGTAAGGCTAATTTGACGATCTCCTTGAAGGTGATAAGATCCGAACATAAAAATTCCTTGTGGCTATGGATTTAAGGGTTTATTATAAAAAAAAGTTAAAACCCCCATATTCAAAAATTTGAGTGATAGTTTAGTGATAATATATATATTCTTTCTGAACCAAAGGAGAGCAATGATATCAGAGTTTTGAAAATATGTCTAATCTCTTCTGTTCACTCTCCAAACGCCTCTCTATTAGAGGATCTTCTTCGTCTTCTTCCTCCACTTCTTCACCCCATTCTCCCTCCAATCTCCTTACTGAGAAAGTAATTCGACCTGAGGAACTTTCTCCCAAACACAATATCTTCGAAGAAGAAGTTTGCTTCGAAGATATCAATCAAGCCATAGATAATTGGAAAATTCCCAAGATCCCTTAAGATGAATTATATGTCACAGATGACAACAAAAGAAAATCAAACTATATTATCAAAATCGCTGAAAATAATATTCCTCTTGGACCAGACTCCAGTGAGGAATTCTATCTTTTAACCAAACAGTCTGTCAGAGAACATGCCCATCACTACAAATATCTTCACATAGGGTGTGTCCAAGTTTCTATAAAACCTCTCATCAGAGAAGGTTTGAATGCTTCCATCCTCATGTGTGTTAGAGATATTAGACACAATGATTTCCAAGACTTCTTAATCAGAACAGTTGAAATAAGTCTAGGACACGGTCCAGTTTACTTCAACTGTTTCCCAAATAAAACAGTCTGTTTGTTAGATATCAACATCCTTGACTCTCTTTTCCTAAACATCCGAATTCATGGTCTTAACATGAAGGAAGGATATATCCCAACCGCTTTAATCTATAGGATTCAATACAAGGTCATGAACACTTGTAATTCTAGAGTCCTTCTTAAATCTAGTGATCGTGAAATTGACCTTCCCCAATCATGGTCAATTGATCGAGCCATTCCAACGCAACCTAGACAAGCACCCCTCTTACGAGAAATAAAACAGGACGAGTCAGGAAGAGTAGAGATTTTCTTTGATAGACGAAACTCTTTTTCCTCTAGATCTGAAGTAGAAAAATCTAATGATTTTGCTTTAGCATAAAGATCTTTTCTATGACTTCTCAATCTCAGTTTTCAAAAATTTCAAGACCCGTAAATTCTGAAATTAATATTTCGGGATTACAAAATAATTCAAACATTTCTCAACCATTTTATCAAACTGATGATGATGTTGAATTACAATATTCTATTCAATCTCCAACATACTCTTCTATGAATGATGCCCATGAGTAGCACAGAATTTGTTATAAATAAAGAAGCTTTACGTAAAAACCTTTACTCTAAGGAGTATAATTTCCATAGAAAATGGTATTTATGTACGTATATAGCTGCTCAAATCACATCATTCAAAGAAAAGTACTACAATTTTCTCAATGATGTTAGAATGCATATTCCTTTCTTTGAATGGTTTCATGCTTATTCCATCAAACATAATATTGATTATCCTTTTAAAAACAAAAAGATTTTGCCCTCAGCAAATGTTATTTCAACTTGAAAAGTTAAAGATGGGAATTTAATCAGATCTGAGTTTCCTCCAAAAGGATCTTTTGTTATTTCAAATTCAGAAGGACATAACTCAGTTATGGCCTCTCCATTCAAAACCAAAAATGTAGATAAAACTGTTGCCCCAAAAGATATTAAAAACCTTATTGAGCAGTCAAATTACACCAACAGATTTTTACAATATTTGGGTGACAACCTTTCATCTTCAGGATCTCTTTTGTCTTCGAAAAATATCCCTGAAACCTCTATTTCTAAAACTATTGAAAAACTCCTTTTCAAACCTTTCAAAATGAGTAGCAAGGCTAAACAAAGTCTTAAAACCTCTATTTTAAAACAAGAATCTAGTGATTCAGAAGTCATACAAAAGATCGACCAACTTCTAAATTGTCTTACTACTATCCCTGAAACTCCTACAAACTCTGGTGAATCCACATCTCGTATTCAAACTCGCTCATCCAAAGCCATTAATGCCCTTGGCAAAGATTCCAATGAATCTTCCTCGGATCAAAGTGATAATTCTGACAAATCATCTCTTAAAGTCAGCCCAATTATGACCAATTCTATAACCAAGTGGAAGGGCCTAACCAAACCCTCTGCGTATGGTTATAATCGCATATCCGCACCGAATCTAGCTCTCGAAGAAAGAGAACTAGGTTTTGTCAGCTTCAATGCCAATAATGTCTATGAATGGAATATAGATGGAAAAACTGAATACAACATTATGAGTATGCTTCAGCATATGATAATGGTAGGCACAGCCTATCAAGCCGCTCATGAAACCTCTGAAGAAGCAATAGCCAATGTTATTGTTTCTGGATTTTCTGGTCAACTCAAAGGTTGGTGGGATAACTACCTTTCTGATGTCCAAAAACAGTCAATCTTTTCTGCCATAAAGGTTAATGATCAAAACAAACCCATCATTGGAGACAATGGGAAACCTACCCCCGATGCCATTAACACCTTAATTTTTACTATAGCAAGCCACTTCATAGGTGACCCATCTCTTTGGAAAGATCGTTCTGCTGAATTTAGATGGTATAAAGACACCTTTCTTACTAGGGTCTATACTAGAGAAGACAGACAGCAGCCTTTCTGGAAGGAAAAATTTCTAGCCGGACTTTCCAAATCCCTAGAGATAAAGTAACGGACAGAATTCGTAGCTTAATTCCAGACGGGATAATACCCTATGACGAGTTAAGTTGTGGCCAACTTATTTCCTTTATCCAAAAGGTTGCTCTAAAGATTTGTCAAGATGATAAAATCCAATGGCAACTTGCTCGTGAGAAAACATAGAATCGTATCGATCTGGGAACTTTCTGTGAACAATTTGGTCTTCCTGCTTGCCATCCAAGGAAATCTAAGAGGCCATCCAATCGAAAAGTTTTTAAACCTAACTCTGAAAAGGATTTTAGGAGATTTAGAAAAGGTTTTCAAAACCGTAAGAACGAGAAAAACTTTCAAAAGAACTTCCAACAGTATCCCCAGAAAAACTCCATTATTTGCTATACATGTAAAAAACCAGGACATGTTAGCAAATACTGTAGGTTAAAAGGAAAGATTAATAATCTGAACCTTGATCCTCAGGTTGAGGAACATATTGACAATCTTTTAATCGAAAGTTCAGATGATGATTCTGGACCAGAATCCTCGGATGATATCAATAATATCCAAGTTGATGATATTGAATCATCCTCAGATTTTGACGTCAAGCAAATTAATATTTTATCCAAAGATCAAGATCTCTTATTTGATGCTATAGAGGCTATCGGTGATCCAGAACAAAAGAAAGACTTTCTTTTGAAATTAAAAAAATCTTTACAAAAGGAAAAGAAGCCCAAAAACCTTGTTCTTAGTAACAAGTATGATGTCAAGCTTATGCACCACTATTTTGTGGTATATCTTGTGTTTAATTGAGTGGATTTTATTCATTATTCTCACACTTATTCATTGAATTTGCATGTTTTACATATTCCTTCCTGATTTTGTGCTATGATTGAAAACATGCTTCTTTGGCCTTAATTTTGCTAATTTTAATCCTCTCTTATTACCATTCGATGTCTTGATATGTGTGTTAAGTGATTTTAGGGTTCATAGGGCAGGAATAGCTTAGAAGGATAGAAAGGAAGCATGCAAAAGTGGAAGGAATACAAGAAATTGAAGGAATTGCTGAGTTGTCCAGCCTGACCTCTTTGTACTAAATCGATCATAACTTGAGCTACAGAGATCCAAATGAGGCGATTTCAGTTGTGTTGGAAAGCTTACATTCGGAGCTTCGAAATGATATATAATTTGCCATAGTGGCCATACAGCTAGACGACACGCACGCGTGCATCACGTGAACGCGTCGCATTTGCAAAAATTCAGCATACCAGAATTCGCCCCTAGCGATTTCTGGGCTGTTTCTGGCCCAGTTTCAAACCCGAAAAACATATATTAGATGCTGCAGAGTAGAGGAATCAGGGGAGACTTCTCATTCACACAATTTTAGGTTTCAGATGTAGTTTCTAGAGAGAGAGGCTCTCTCCTCTTTCTAGGATTTAGGATTCTTAGTTTTATGCTTTTGATTTGGATATTAAGAAGAGTTATCACCTCCATTGAAGTTTCCATTATTCTAGTTTGTTTTATTATTCCTTTACTCTTTATTGCCCATTAGCTCTGTTTGGATAAGTATGTTTATGATTTTGGGAATTATTAATGCAAAGAATTACTTTTACTTTTAATTAACTTTTTGTTCCTGTGTTATCAAATTTATCATGTCTTCTTCTTATATGTTTGTGAAAGTTATATTCATGTTAATGGAGTGGTTTTCTAACTTGATTGGGAGTTGGTTAAGAGGATAACCTTGAGTTAGAATACTCAAGTGTTAATCTTAACTGGAAGTTGTTGGCTGACTATCTAGTCTCTAACTCTAATCCTTCCTTAGGAGAGGATTAGGACTTGAGGATCTAGTTGGTTAGTTAGTTACTTGACCTTCCCTTATTAAGTAGGGGATGACCAAGTAGAACAGCAACATTTTATTATTACACTTGGAAAAATTCAATAAGGATAGAACTTCTAATTAATCTTCTCTCGGTCAAGGCTTTCATTTTAATTATATAAATTCTATCGTTAATTTTCATTACCTTGATTTACAATTATTTACTTTCTGTTCTTCAACTCTTAAAAATTCTTGGAAAACCCGTGATCAATAAAATAGAACTCTTTTGTCAACTCGTTGGGAGACGACCTGGGATTCATACTCCCAGTATTTTATTTCTAAATTTTGTGACAACTCTTTTAAATTGATAAGCGGAATTTTTATTGATTAAGAACTGTACTTGCAACGCTAATTTCTGAATTAAATTCTTAATCGGTAATTTTTCGTACGTTACAAACCCATTTTCAAAAAATTAGAAAACCAAGTTATTCGTCCTATAACCATTCAGGATCTTCATACTGAGGTCAACAACCTTAAAAAGGAGATCCGAGAGGTCAAAAGAAATCAAGACAATCATCAACTCATTCTCTCGCAATTAATGCAAAGGGAAGAGTCTGATGATGGAGAACTTGATTCTCTTATAAACCAACTTGAGTTTTCTGAAAAACAAGAAAATGAAATTTCTAACGACAATGATGGAAAAGAAATCTTGAGAATAATAAACATATTTTCTTTTATGAAATGTCGCGTTAATATCCGGATTGTCGTTAAAGATTTTGTTCTTGAAACCATAGCACTTTTTGACTCAGGTGCAGACTCAAATTGTATTAAAGAAGGTCTGATCCCCACAAAATATTTTGAAAAGACTACTAAATGTCTTCGCTCGATAACGGGTGAAAGACTAAAAATCAAATTAAATTAACCGATGCTTTTGTTGAAAAGGGTAATCTTAGGATTCCGACCAATTTCATCATAGCCAAGGATATAAAAAATGATGTAATTTTGGGGACACCTTTTATAATCCTTTTGTTTCCATACCTAGCAGATTTTCCTGGAATTACCTCTTTCGTGGGTGGACATGTGACTTTCTTTGAATTTCTAGACTCACCAACCCAGAAATCTCTAAACCAAATTGAATCCAAAACCAAACAGATTTGTTTTTTGAAAGAAGAAATCTCGTTTAAAACCCTTGAATCCCAACTTTTCCAACCAAGGATTCAAGATAAAATAAAAATCTTTCAAACCAAATTGAAAAGTCTATCTGTTTTGATTTACCCCATGCCTTCTGGAAAAGGAAAGAACACATTGTTGATCTTCCCTATGAAAAAAGTTTCAAAGAATCAAAAATTCCTACAAAAGCCTGCCCCATTCAAATGAATGAGCAGCTTTTGCAGCATTGTCAAAAGGAGATTAAAGATCTTTTGGATAAATAATTAATTCGTCCTAGCAAGAGTCCTTGGTCTTGCTCAGCTTTTTATGTCAATAAGCAAGCTGAGATAGAACGAGGAACCCCCAGGCTTGTCATTAATTACAAACCTTTGAATCAAGCTTTACAGTGGATTTGTTATCCTATCCCAAACAAAAAGGATTTGCTAAATAGATTAAACTCAGCAAATATCTTTTCAAAATTTGATATGAAATCCGATTTTTAGCAAATTCAAATTAAAGAATCTCACAGATACAAAACTGCTTTTACAATCCCATTTGGTCAATATGAATGGAATGTAATGCCGTTTAGTCTGAAGAATGCCCCATCTGAATTTCAAAAAATAATGAATGACATTTTTAACCCATATTCAAACTTTGCAATCGTTTACATAGATGATGTCTTAATCTTCTCTTAAACTTTGGGAGAACATTTCAAACATGTTAAAACATTTATGTACATCATTGGTGCACGAAATTGTGATCTGAATGGCGCCAACAACTTGGTACGCACAATTGTAATCTCAACTCTTTTTCACAACTTTGCACAACTAACCAGCAAGTGCACTGGGTCGTCCAAGTAATAAACCTTACGTGAGTAAGGGTCGATCCCACGGAGATTGTCGGCTTGAAGCAAGCTATGGTCATCTTGTAAATCTCAGTCAGGCGGATTTAAATGGTTATGGAGTTTTGATAATTAAAAGATAAATAAATATAAAATAAAGATAGAGATACTTATGTAATTCATTGGTGGGAATTTCAGATAAGCGTATGGAGATGTGTTATTCCTTCTGAATCTCTGCTTTCCTACTGCCTTCATCCAATCCTTCATACTCCTTTCTATGGCAAGCTGTATGTTGGGGGATCACCGTTGTCAATGGTTACCGTCTGTCCTCTCAGTGAAAATGGTCCAAATGCGCTGTCACTGCACGGCTAATCATCTGTCGGTTCTCACTCATGTTGGAATAGGATCCATTGATCCTTTTTGCGTTTGTTATTATGCCCAACACTTGCGAGTTTGAAGCTCGCCACAGTCATCCCATCCTAGATCCTACTCAGAATACCACAGACAAGGTTTAGACTTTCCGGATCTCAAGAATGCTGCCAATTGATTCTAGCTTATACAACGAAGACTCTGATCGTGAACCAGAAGGCTAAGAGATATGCATTCAAGCTCGTTTGCATGTAGAACGGGAGTGTTTGTCAGGCACGTGTTCATAGGTTGAGAATGATGATGAGCATCACATAATCATCACATTCATCATGTTCTTGTGTGCGAACAGATATCTTAGAATAGGAATAAGCATGAATTGAATAGAAAATAGTAGTACTTTGCATTAATACTCGAAGAACATCAGAGCTCCACACCTTAAGCTATGGTGTGTAGAAACTCCACCGTTGAAAATACATAAATGGCCGAATGGCCAGCCCCCAATGTCTAAGGACTAAACATCCACAGATCCCAGCATTCAAAGATATGAGTACAATAGTAAAAAGTTCTATTTATACTAAACTAGTAACTAGGGTTACAAAAATAAGTAAATGATGCAGAAATCCAATTCCGGGCCCACTTGGTGTGTGCTTGGGCTGAGCATTGAAGCTTTCACGTGTAGAGACTTCTCTTGGAGTTAAACGCCAGTTTGCAACCTATTTTGGGCGTTTAACTCTAACTTGTAACTTGTTTCTGACGTTTAATGCCAGAATAGAGCAGGAAGTTGGCGTTTAAATGCCAGTTTGCGTCGTCAAAACTCGCGCAAAGTATGGACTATTATATATTGATGAAAATCCCTGGATGTCTACTTTCCAACGCAATTAAAAGCGCACCATTTGGACTTCTGTAGCTCCAAAAAGCCCATTTCGAGTGCAGGGAGGTCAGAATCCAACAGCGTCAGCAGTACTTTTTCAGCCTCTGAATCAGATTTTTGCTCAGGTCCCTCAATTTCAGCCAGAAAATACTTGAAATCACAGAAAAATACACAAACTCATAGTAAAGTCTAGAAATATGAATTTTACATAAAACTAATAAAAATATACTAAGAAATAGCTAAATTATACTAAAAACTATATAAAAATAATGCCAAAAAGCGTATAAATTATTCGCTCATCAATCATCCAGAAAAACGGACTTTCTATTTCTAAATCAAAAATTATCTTTTTCTAAACAAAAATTCGTTTTCTTTGTCATATGATTTCCCAAGGAACAATAATTCCAATCGAAAGATCAATTTTGTTTGTAGAAAAGTTTCCAGACTATATCCTTGACAAACCTCAACTCCAGAGGTTCCTAGGATGTCTTAATTATGTCTCCGATTTCATCCCAAATATTAAAAATCTTATTAAGTCTCTCCATGATAGGCTTAAGAAAAATTCTCCACCATGAACGGACAAACATTCTGAGATCATCAGATTTCTTAAAACCAAAGTTCGCAATCTTCCTTGTTTGTACCTACTTGTTCCTCATGCATTCAAAATCATTGAAACAGATGCATCTGATTTAGCATATGGTGGTATCTTGAAACAAAAATTGTATGATAAAGAGTGTATCATTGCATTCACATCAAAGCATTGGAATAGTACTCAACAAGTCTATTCCACCATTAAAAAAGAAATTTTAGCCATAGTTTTGTGTATCACAAAATTCCAGTCTGATTTACTCAATCAAAAATTTTTAGTCCGAGTTGATTACAAATCGGCTAAAGAAGTTTTACAAAAAGATGTTAAAAACCTTGCATCAAAACAAATTTCTGCCAGATGGCAAGCCATCCTAAGCGTTTTTTATTTCGTTGCTGCCTATAGTGGTTTCTGCATTATCTCCCTTCTTCAGAAACCGCTACTGCCTACAACGTAAAATTTTTTAGAATTGACAACTTACTAGAATATTGTAATTATTAGTTATTAAAAATTAGTTAGCTAATTATTAGTCACAACTTTGGAAATTTAGTTATTCTCTCGTTTAAAATTGCTTTAGATTAGTGACAAAATGATGACAAATTATATTAGAGTGCTTAGCAAATTTACGTCAAACTTTCATGAATTTTTCATGGAGTTATATAGAAGTTAGTAATTAGTAGCAACATGAAATAAGGGTAGAATAAGACTAACGTTTTTTCTGACAAATTAGTAGCAAAATGAAATAAGCGAGAAAATTCTATCAAATGTTAAACGGTCGGTAATTCCTCACTAAATAAGCTTTTGATTAATGATTCAATTGCGACCAGTTACTTCTAAAATTTTCTCAATTAGCTTTGGATTTGTTATAACTCTCAACGGATTTCCAACAAGATTAACGAGTAAATTTGCTACAAATTAACTAGGATATAGCTTTTGCTTTGCGACAATATTGCAGTTGTCAAGTCACTCGCTAAATTAAACTTGCGACAAGTTAGCGACAAATGTATTTTGCTCGCTAATTAGTGGCTTGAAATCAG
The DNA here is from genome assembly GCF_000817695.3 of Arachis duranensis. Taxonomy (NCBI): domain Eukaryota; kingdom Viridiplantae; phylum Streptophyta; class Magnoliopsida; order Fabales; family Fabaceae; genus Arachis; species Arachis duranensis. The sequence continues at coordinate 77,842,583 of NC_029775.3, read as the reverse complement.
TGAACGAAGTGTGTCAGTTGTTAAACGGTCACAAATTTCTCACTACTTAGGTCCTAGGCGCTCAATATCCGTATTTTCACTTTAGCAACTAATTAGCAAGGAACACTTCCCTAGCTGAATGATTTATCTGTTGCGACAAGTTAGCGACGAATATTTTCTGTCGCTACCCTAATTTTGAATTTTACAATATTATGCGACAAATTAATGAGAAACTAGTTGCTTACTAAAAAATAAAAACTTTGGTGACAAATTAGTTAGGAAGTTGTCCATCGCAAAATGCATTTTAAGTCTTTATGACGGATTAGTTAGAAATATTGTTCCTCTCTAATTAGCCTTTTCATAGAAAGTTTATTTAGCAACGAACTTGTGTGTGAATTGTTTCTCGCTAATTGTATATCAACCACTTACGACGGAACAGTGACAATAATATCCCTTGCTACTTTACTTTTATTCGATTGAACCACTAAGTGACTAATCTGCTCGAATATTGTCACTCGCTAATTAATTTGTGACAAATTAGCGAGAAAATTTTTTCCACTCTTTTTTAGCTACAAAATTCAATTTGCGAGAAATAAACGTACTCGTGAATCTCTCGCTAATCAGTCGTTTTTCTCTAGTTCGGATAGTTTGTGACCGCTCATTATTTTTGTCGTTAGTGCGTCACTAATTCCTCGCAAGTTAGTGACGGATTAGTGACAAAAAATATTTCTCACAAAAATTTGTCGCTAATTTGTCAAATTCTTATAGTGGGATGACCCAATCAATCATGCCAAATTATAAATTAATTTGGGCTAGTAAACTTCTAGTTTACAATGACATGTGATTCATTTGCATTAATTTTAATATAATATAACCCAGATGAAAATGAGGGTAACTTTTCTAATACAACTTTTTTATTTGAATCATGAGTTGTGATTTACAAGTACTCATGATTTCCCTCATTCATTGTTTCAATATGATATCCATTTCGGCGAATATCTTTGAAACTCAGCAAATTCCTTAAAGACTCAGTAGACAATAGTGCATTATTTATTATGAATTTTATTCCTCCGAAAAATAAAATTATAGCTCTTCTTGAGCCTTCTACCACATTGCCTGAGCCAATAATAGTATTAACATATTCTTTTTTGGTACAAGATGAGTAAAATATATATTACTTTTGAGAATAGTATGCGAACTTGCACTATCCGCAAGGTAAACATCTTCATTATATATCCTTGTCATTTTTCTTCAAAGACAAATAATAATAATTAAATGAGTAAAGTCCATGCACAGTAAAATTGTGTTCTTGATAGGAATTATTTTTCTAAGAAACACTGTACATAAAAATAGTGTCATATACAAAAATTTTATTATTATTATTACTATTATTATTATTTTAAAACTTGACACATTTAATGAGTTTAAAATTCTTTGACATAAATATTAATATTTTATTAAACATTATTTATATACATCATACTTGAAATTCAAAATAAAACTTAACAAGAAATTTCTTATATTATTTATTTACATGAGTACTTAATAAACCCACATATTAAACTATTCCATTATTGATCAAATGACCAATATTTCCTTTAGAATCCTCAAAGAAATCAGGTACTTCATAATGAGTGGTGTAATTTTCAACATTCTTTGAAAGAAAATTCGTCTCCTTTCCTTTGTCATCCTTTTCCAATGATGCTTGACAAAGATCGACTAGGTGTTTTGGGGTACGACAGCTGCGCGATTAATGGCCCTTTCTACCACAACGGAAACATTTATTCTCTATTGATTTATTTAAGTTAAGTAAGATTAAGAAAAATGTGGGTGATGTAAACAGAAGTGATTACATAATGGGTTCAATGTGTGTGAAATTTTGCATGAAGAAAGATTTAGAATATTTGGAACAAGATCTAGAAAAGTATTATAAGAATCCTTGCAAAAGTCTAAAATCTTGAAACAGTTTGAATGACGAGAATTGTGAAAAAAAAGGGAAGAAAAAGAAAAAAACAGCGAAGGCTCTGAGTATCAATGTCTAGGACCATGAGATAAAAAGAACAAAAAGATCGTCCTATTTATGTGGTTATGGTGTTGTTGTGTCAAGGAGAGGTTTGGGTAAGTAAATCTGAGAGGTGCTTCATCACCTAGTACCTTGAGCCAACCGGTTTGAGAGTATCGATTGAAAATCTACACTAAAGAGTTGTCTTGGAATAAAACATTTAGAGTCCAAAGACTCTGAGCACTAATGTCTGGGATAGATGGGATAAAATGATCAAAAGATTTTTCTAGTTATGTACTTGTGATGTTGTGTCAAGGAGAGGCTTGGGTGGGTAAATCTAAAGGGTGCCTCATCACCTGATACCATGAGCCAACTAGTTTGGGAGTCTCGATTGAAAATCTACACTAAAGAGCTGCCTTGTGATGAGCCAAAAACTTGATATGCTCAAATATTGGCAAGTGCACCAAATTGCTCTAAGTAATATCATAGTGAGTGGATATCGTTCCCACGAGAATTAAAGGATTGAGTCAAGTAACTTCTAGTTAAATCTTCTAATTAGATAATCAAACCTTTGCAAGAAGAGTAATGTGAATTTTGAAATAATAGAGAACAGTGAAAGAGAATTTGTTTGGTGTGAATGAATGCATGCTTATGAATTTGAAGAAAGAAAACAGTGAATAAAGAATGTTAAAGATTTTGGAGATGTTTAACTTTTAAGAAAGGAGATCCTTATGTTTTGTCACTTTGATTCGTGTAAAAGTATTTTCACGACAAATCATGTATAATCAAATTTCAATTTCTTGACAATTTTTCATGTTTCTTAGTGGGGTTGGATGTGCTCTTAGACGCTGCCTTGGAGACAGTGGTAGATTTGGAAGATGCTTGTGGTTTGGCTATAAGGAGAGTCTTCCTAGTAGTGAAATTGGGGTGGGAGATACTTGGGTCCAGAATTAGAGTTAGAGATGATTTAGTGGGCTTAGAATTGGGGACAGGATCATTAGTTGAAGTGAGTGCCAAACTTGGGGATGTCTTGGTAGTAGCGTTTGCATTATTAATTTCAGTAGGGTTCAATTTTATGGAGGGATTAGTGATGTTTGGTACCTGTTTAGGACCTTCTTCTTCTTCATCATTCAAGTAGACCCCAGTCTCATTCCATTCAACCAAGTCTTTGTTCTTTTGAGGAGGATAATACATCTCCATGAATTCATTGTTGTTGTTAAGATTTCTCAGACTAACTTCTAGGATCTTCCCAGGAGCAAGTCACCATCAATTATGTATCTGGCTATTATACCCAAGCTTTTTCTGGTTGTTCTTTACATAAAACACGTCTAGAGTGTCCACATCAATTTTATCCAAACTAGAGGTCCTGTTATCTAGGGAATAAATCAATCTGCCATCTTTATTTTTCTAGGAACTTCTCCCATGATGTATCATCGTACTAATTAATTAATTAATTCGTATGCACTATCACAAAATAAACCATAAAGCATTAGAATAAAATTATGGATCATTCATTCCATAAGGAAGAAATCCAAATATCATGCATTATACACTTCATTGTAAATCATTACATAAATCAAAACACAAATCCAAAACTAGAATTTAACAATGCAAAGCCCTAACGCCATTAACATCTCTTGTTTCATTAAAAAAAACAGAGCATAAACCTCAAACTCCATCCCAACGTATAAGAAAATCAATGAAACCTTAGACATTAGAGTGGCAAAAAAATGGCTTATATATTTTGTGACACTAAAAACACTACCGTAAAGCACAATCGAACATGCATTACAACCAAAAAAAAAAAGTAAACCCCAACTTCGACACATACCTTAGCTGTGAAAGAGAAGGGAGCAAACTCATTACTTCCACATAGGTGTGATCGGACACTCCAACCTAGTAGTGTATTAGTTCCACCAAAATCAGAAACTAATGAAATCAACTTTCACTAGCGCCAATAATTGAAACGAAAAAGAAGAATAGTGAAAGTGGAAAAGACAAGGAATAATTTATATGACTTGCAAACTGTTTTATCTTTCTCATTCTCTAAAACGAGAGTATTTTTAGTTTATTTAAGTGTCAAAACGAAACAAAGTTCAACTAATGTCTAGCATGGCAAGTCCAAGTCAACTTTGGAAAAGGTTCAAAAGCAAAAATAGTGTCCAAAGCTAGATTTGGGATACTTTATAGTAAATTTTAAATTTAAAAGATTAAAACGATGAATACCGTGTATCTGAGAATTTACTATAGAGATTTAGTCAATTCATGATGTCCGTATATGTATGTTCATCGATATGTTGTCTTGTTGAGCAATTTTTTGTCGTCTACTATGATAACAACTTCTCGTCGTCAATGAATGATATTGTTATAAAACGTCAGAAGCATGGATCCAAAACTATCACGGAAGTATTCATTTGAGGAAATAAATCTTGAGATGGTAAAAGAAGATGAGCTCTATGAAAGGTATAAGAGCACAAAAATCAGAACATGTATGAATGCAAAGTAGAAGACCCGAATTATGATGAAAATCAGAAGCTGAATTTGAAAGTTGGTAAAAGCCTTGGCCTACGGTCTATACGGCGGTTATTAAAATTTGATGTGAAAAGGTCCACCACTACTAGTCTACTACTCTTTTAATTTCTTGAAAGAATTATACCTTGGGCATCACCCTATATGCATATGCTATATGATTTAAAATAATCAAATCTCTAGAAAGATTTTATCATTGTCGGATCTGTTTAGATCCTATGAAAACATTATATTGGAGAAGTATCATCACGTGCAGGGAAGGCGGAAAAGAAAAGAGGTCAACGTTATCACTGGTTTAGAAATATATTGATGTATACTATACAAAATAAATTGTGGTATAAAATTAATGATATAAAAACCACACAATATAGTTTCCAAGTTGTTGTAAAACTGTTCCATTTTATATAGGTTCAAGTGTAAGTTTATAAATCTTAAAGTAGAAAACAACAAAAAAAAATTATAAATATAAAAAGTCAGATATGATATATATGTATATTTATAAATATTATTTTACATATTTTTTTAATAAACTAATCAAATAATTGCATCTGTCATAATAGGATAATTAATTATTTCTTTATAGCAATAATAAATTTTTTATGAATATCAAATACTTAATTTTATACAATAAATAATTGATAGCAAATTCTTTTTTATGCAAAATATAGCATGGTTGACAAGATAAATAATTGATTAGCAAAATAAAAAAAAATGTCGAATACCGTCAAAAAAACGAAATTAATTCACTAGTAATAAATTTATTGTCGAATTTTTCATTAGTTCTAATCCGATAGTATAAACTTTGTCGATAAATGTTTACTATCGGATTTTGTTATCCACCGGTAACTTCTGGCAGATTTAGCCGTGGAATTGATTTTTTAAGCTATGAATATTTTCTATCAGTTATTGGCGAATTTTTTTCGATAATAATGTTGGCACCAAACTGTTTTGTTCTTACATTTTTACCGTTGGATATTTCCTTCGAAAAATTCGACAGTAAGTTCAATTTTTTTATAATATTTTTTTGATGAAATTAGTGGTCAAATTCTAAATTTTTTATTTAAGTTTATTTTTTGTAATTAATAGTCAAATTCTAAATAATAGAAGCACAATATGTTAAATTATCAAATATACAAATAAGATGAAAAATCAAATAATAGAAGATATAATACAATCAAATAGTGTATAAAAAAATTATAGTTACCAAAAGTTGTCGTCATCCCGCTGGTCCTACTGCTGAGGTGGCAACCTAGGCGGTGACGTCTATGCCCTTCCATCAGCGTCGATACCACCAGCGTGCATATGTTCTTCGTACAGTGTCATGTATTGCTTCATCCGCTGAAGTCACTTAACAACAATGATATGCTGTAAATCACCTATGAGGGGAACAAAATAATAAGTAACAAACTTTCCTAAACCTACTTGCAAAATTATTGCATTGCTTCTCTTTTGAAGCAGTTTTAAAAACTAGCTTAATAGACATTAAGCCTCTGCATAACAAAATTAAACAGTAATCCAGTATGAAGACTTGAATAATAAGAAAATAATAGACAATATGCACATGTATGAAAGAAGAAAACATAATATTTAGTTACTATTTTTATTGTGACAATAAGAAAATCAATAAAAATATTATTGTCTACATATAGAATTAAGACACATACATCACCTTCAGATCATCCTTAAAAATACGAATAAAATAATTCTGCAATTCAGATTCTTAACATAGCTAATCCTAACAGCACATGAACAAAACAAAACAAAACAAAATCCTTTAACAGAACATCAAAAACTCAAGGAATAAACAAAAACATTTAAAATATTACAATAAAAAAATTTCTGAAAAATAGGGGAGTTGGAACTCACCAAAATAGGACCAGCTTTTTGTTGCACGAAGCTGACTGATGGTAAGGAAGAAGCTGACAATGAGAGTCGAAGCAAGAAGATAATACCGACGACTACCCCAGAGACCTGGGGCTTTTACAGCCAACAACGATGAACGCAACAAAAGTGCGGGACTAAGTGTGAGATGGTGACGAGATAGGGAGCGATGACAACGATTAGTTTCAGGACCTGCTGCTTCTGCCACTGGCGACAACGAGGGTGATTGAGGTTGAGATGGTGACGATTAACGACTTAGAGAGTAATAATAAGCTTGAGTGCGTGATCAGAGACAGGAAAAGAGGTCAAAGACAAAAAAAGAAAAGAAATCTTGAGTGCTAGAATCAACTAGTCAAATTTTAGTGAGAGAAATGAGAACTCAAGTTTAGTGAAAATAAGAGAGGGACAAAAAAAAAGAGATAAAATTTTTAAATTAAAAAAAAATAAGCATGATCCGGTTCAGTTTATATAAACTGATTCGAGTAGTTGGTTTTTAATAAAAAATCGATCATATTAAACTAAATCTAATTACTATACTATGTGTCAATAGATAATTATAAAAAAAAATGTTGTTTTTGGCAACCTGATGTGAGTGACTCCCTGTATTATTTATACATGCATAATGATATTTTGTCGTTTTCTCTTTGGGGTGTCCATAGAGATGTCTGCACTCATAAAAAATAACTCCTCATTGGTTTAAAAAACGATTTCCATTGTACCAACAAAATAAACAATAAAAGAAACACCCCATTAAAGACAAAAGAAAAAGTTACTAGCTGCCCCAGGAAGACACCGACCCTAACAATTCTTTTCATGTACGAGGTTAAAGGGGGGAGAGCGTGCCAACCATGCGTAAACTAGGATTATTCATTTCCATTCCTTCAATAAAGTAATTAATTATGAGAAATGTTTAGAGTACATTAAAATTTATTATTTTTAGTTATTATTTAATTATTAATTTAATTTTTTTAATTTAATAATATATTTTATTTTATATTTTTAAATATTAATAATTAAATAATAATTAAAAATAACAAAAAAATAAAAAAATCAGTATTTGTATTAAAATTTAGTCAACATTTAATTAGTAAAAAAAGTGAATCATCTTACACTATTAGATAAAATCTCACATTATTAAAAATACTAATAATAATTAATTAATTGTTATAAATGACAAAACTTATTAACTCCTAACAGTCCTTAAATAATTAATTATGTTAGTACTCTAATATTTTTCATTAGTTAATTAAAATTGAAATAATGTTTTAGATGGTCTCTAAAATTTTCAATTCGCTTCAATTAAATCTTTCACTTTTTAAAATGACTAAATGTATCCTTCATTTTTAGAAATGTAAGTGTCTATTAATCTAAATATCATCAGCTATTTTAATGTTGTTGATGCATGCAATTAAGAGCCAACTTAATAATTTGCTGTAAGTTGATATGAACAAACAATGAATTTAATTTAAATTAGTATCCAAAATTTGTTTAAAATACTCAAATTGATTCATATATAATTTGAGTTAAATTTATATTTGCCTATGTCAGTTTACAGTAAATTAAACTGTCAAATTGATACTTAACTGCATACATTAATAACATTAAAACGACGAATAACATTTAGACTAACTAAGGCTCACATTTCTAAAAATAAAAAATACATTTAGTCATTTTAAAAAATAATAATTTAATTAAAGCGAATTAAAAATTTCAAGGACCATTTGAAAATCACCTCTTACTTAATTTACAAAATAAAATATAGTATAATACTATAAATTAAATCACAGCAATAGTTTCACTCCATGAAACGAACTAAACCCATGCTTATAAGTTATAACTACTTCCATTGCTGCAACACCATAACTTGTAATTCTTCATCAATGACGATCATAGAGCACTTTCTTCTATTCCTCATCACTACAATCCTTATTACACTATGCGTAAATGCTCTAAAAGATTGTGAAGATTGTGGCCACATCAAAGTGCCATACCCACTAAGCACTTCTCCAAATTGTGGGGACCCAAATTACAAGATTAGATGCAATTCCGGCATGCTTTGGTTCGACACAATCAATGGTTCCTCATACATTATCACCTCGATCAATCCCACGTTGCAGCGTCTTGTGATTCAGCCACCGGGTTTGGCCAACAACACGTGCATGTCACGTGATTTCAAGAACGAAGGGATGTGGCTTGACACAAACTCACCCTTCAACATTACTTCAAGTAACACTTTGATCCTCATGAACTGCTCCCTTGAGATCTTGACCATGCTGTTTAACTGTTCCTCGACCAGCATTTGCCATAAGTACATTGAGGAGGGCAATGCGGTAATTTCTAAGAATTGTGGCGTGACGAGCCACGCCTCGAAATTATGTTGTGATGTAAAGACCGGTGGGTCTGCTACTTCACATAGGATTAGGGTTAGGGAAGATCGTTGTGCTGCATATGCTAGCTTTCCCAATTTGGATCCCTCTTTGCCTGTGAGTATGTGGCGGCCGGGGGTGGAGATAGAGTGGCAGCTGCCGGCCGAGCCGTCGTGCAAGGTAGCGGGGAATTGCTTGGATGTGGCAAACTCTCGTTGTTTGCCGGATCCCGTGGCAGGTGGAGAAGGTAAGTGCTTGTGCAATGCTGGCTTTCAATGGGATCCGGTGAATGGAAAATGCCAAGGTATGTATGTAACAACTAACAAAAAAAATGATACTGTTTAATTTTTTTAGGAAAAATGTTAGGAAGCAAGCAAATTTTGTGATTTATAATTATTACTTAGTTATTATTAGTAAAATACTAATCCTTAAACTTTCTTTTTTTTTTTAGAATTTCTATCTTAAGCTTCAAAAAGGAAAAATAGTTTTTACTCTAAATTATTCAATCTTATACCAACAGGTCAATTCAAGTGAAAAAGTAGTTGCAGTGAGATATAAGGATATTAATATTTCACTTTAACCAGAAACTTTTTTTTTCAATATCAGCTAATTTTTTTAAATTATCTTTTCACTTTTAAATCATAAATTTTAAATTCTAATCATTTAAAAAATAAGAGTTAAAAAATAATTTTATAATTAAAAAACAAAACACATTTGTTAAAATTGACCAATTAAAAGTTAGTTCGTTGCAAAGCTAGCACCAAGATGCCATAGTAACGAAAATAAATTAAAAAATGATTTGAGATTATCATTCAATATTAAACACCACATAAGATATAAAAAAAATTATATATACACTAAAAATCAATAAAACAAAAATTAATACTTATGTATTTATGTATCATTATACATAAAAAAATATACTATATATATGAAAAGTTAGTCACCAAATCAAACTTTTATATATGTCTTACATTTATTATACATATTAATTTATGCCTTTTTTAATTAAATAATTAGCTACCAAAACAATCAAATATATCATATAGTAGAGTAATCAAATTTAAAATAAATAAATAATTAAACTTATTTATAGTAATATAATACAAAATTATGAAATCAAATATGCATTTCTATACAGAATAGTTGATACATTTTTTATATATAATAAATTATTTTTAATTAATTTTTTATGTCTATATAATATGATTCTATATAAATATAAACTATACAAAGTTGAATGTGGATCAATAATTTCCAAGTCACGTTCAAAATTATATTTGCTGGCTAAGTTTACATAAGTTACTTAGATGTACCTGCATGTAGATCGAAATCGTTATGATAAGTCAGTTGAAGGGTTGTTGCACATTGGTTAAATTTAGAGCAGTTGCTTAGGCCGCTACAGTTCTGCGGCGATAATATAGTAGTTTATGTGGAAAAAGAAAAATTTTAGTTCCTAAATATCACTGATTTGACATTTATTTCGATTTTCCTCGTAGATACCAAGTGTCAGCATGGAAGAGGATGCAAGCTTCGTAAGAAATCCCCGCTTATTGGAGGTAATGATTAAACTACTATTTTTATTTTATTGAATATGTTGATATATTTATTTATAAAAAATAAAAATTATTATTTGTATCCATAAAAAATAATTTTTACAAGTAAAATTATCAAAATCTTAAAAAATTAAATAAAATTACTAAACTATTATTCTCTCCACCATTATTATACCATTGTCTCCTCTCTCTCCTTCCCTCTCCCTCTTTCTATCTTAATGTTCTCATCGATCCAATTCCAACATCGACCACATCACTGTTCAGTATCACTGCTTCGTCACCCTCCTCCTCCTCAACCGTCACTCTAACTCCTTCGCTCCATGCTACCCATTGGTGTTGATCGCGACTCAACAACACCAGCACCATCATCACCAGCATAATCATCTAAGACAAGCTCAGCGAACAATATGAGCGATCTGTTGAAATGGGTAAACCGTCACTACTGTTAACTTCATCTTCCTCGCCATCTTCTATCATCGATTCATCGTCAAGCTTAACTGTTTGGCCTCGAAATTCAACACTCTAATGGAATTCATAGAGCGCGTGAAAAGGCTTTTGCATTACTCATCTTTTCTTCCACTATTCGACGATTCGGATCGAGTTCCAAAGAATCGGATTGGATTTTCTCTAAACATACACTCAAAAGCTGCGACTTTTTCACGGGTTGATCGAAAAATGGTGTTTGGGAATAACCCAGTTGAGTCATTCTTCAATTCCATTCAGGTTGTGAAGGAATCGTTGTTCCCATTGGAAGTGGGTATTCAAAAAATTGTAAAGGATTTTGAGCACTGCTTCTTGTCAAGGCACAAAAATAAGGGCACAAAAGGTGTTTGTTTGATTGTCCAGATGAAGCAAGGTGGTGAATTTCAGATATGCGATGAGAAGAAGAAGATAGGGTTGTCAATGAAGGTTCCCTTGAAGGCTTTCTTGAGTATTTTCTCACAGAACTCAGTGAGTGATAATGAAAATGTGAATGTGAATTGTGATGAGAGGTGGATAAGAAGGATGATTGGTCTTCTTCTTGCACCAATTGCTTGAAATTTGCAGTGACTTAGTCTTTGCTGGTTAATGATTTTCTTCAAACTCTCCCAGCTCCTTTCAAAGGGAGGAGATGGGTTGGAGTTTTGGAAGAGGTGGAAAGTGAGGGAGAAACGGAGCCTGCAGTTGAGATCGGAGTCGAAGAGGTAAAGGGAGGAGGAAGGGTGGTGATGGCGGTGGTGGTGATGGTAATGGCAGCAGTGATGGTGGTAGTTGGGGAGGAGAGTGGTGGTAGAGTGTGGGATTGGAATAGCTGAGAACATTGAGAGAGCAAAAGAGAGGAGAAAGACGATGGTAGTAGTGGTAGAGAGAAGGGTAGTTTAGAAATTTTATTTAATTTTTTAAGTTTAGTTAATTTTACTTGCAAAAGTCATTTTTTATAGGTACAAACGATCATTTCTGTCTTTTATAGGTAGATATAAGCGTTTTCAACTTTTATGAGTAAAAATGGTAGTTTGCTCTAATTTATAATTTATTATCACAATTAATTAATGATCATATTTTAGTTGCAACCCTCAGATACAATCATGTTTATCGAATTTGGAGAATGCATGTGCTTCATATATAGTATTCATTTTCAAGCCCAGATAACTAAGGCTCAAGCCTGATAACTAAGGCTCATTTTTCATAATATGGACATATTATTGGTGTTTTGGTTGAAAATAGGTGTATTTAGTGTATTTATAAATTGGTGAATGTATTAGTAGGACAACTTTAACAACACGTGGAGGACATACTGTCAACATGGGAGGCGTGCTGAGTCAGCACGTGGAGGACGTGATGACACGTATCTCAATTTGATCGATTGGAGATGCAACACGTAGAAGCATGTTGAGTCAACACGTGGAGGCGTGGTGACACATGTCTGAATCTGATTGCTTGGAGATGTAATATGTGAGGAACATGCTGAGTGCTCTCACTGTATAAGGCGAATCTCGATACCATTTCAATGCAAAAATAAAAGTTGTTTGAGTGTGTTTCTGGTGTGATAGAGAGTACCACAAATTTGGTGGTGTACCACAACGGTGAGATTATATGGAATACTCATAAGGGAATGAGTTTTGTGTGTGAGAATCCGTTTTCGCTTATAATTTCATGCACCATAACATTTAGCTTCAGAATAGTCTCTGCTAAAGTATGGAGAACGATATGTTCAGGAGAGTGAGCAATACTCTGTGTTGGAATCCCGTTATAGTTTTTGGTAGTCTAATACAGTTTGATATTATGTTGATTATTGACAAAGCAAGTATGTAGAATATGTTCCATATTCATCGGTAGACTCAAGTGTGATAGCCAAAGATTGATCTGTATGTTGAGTTTGAAAATATAGAAGAAGATGAGATTCAATATGATTCATATATAGAAGACGATATAGTTGAAGTGTACGAAAGAATGAACAACACTGATAGCGAAGAGGACTTGGAAGCTACTTATGAAGCTAGAAACGAAGACGAGAATGTGGGTGTGGGAGGTGAGGCGGCAATGGAGAATGTAGTGGTTCCTCTCACAGTTAGTCAACCGGTGGACGTTCCATATTTTATGCGTCACTTGGATCTTGACGCTATGCATGCACCAAAATTCTCCGAATATGCAAATATAGGTACGTGATGAGTAAAACATTTTTCTTAATTTATATTTTGCATAGATCAATGAGTGACTATTTCTGTTTAGCATAGGTGTTTCTGATTCTGAGGACAGAGAGTTCAGGATCAGAATGGAATATAGTTCTAGAAAGTCTGTTGTCGCAGCAATTAGAAGTTACACTATCTCTAAAGGAGTCGACTATAATGTTTTTGAGTCCAAGCCATAGACGTTCTCTGCAAAATGCAAGATGTATGGCGTGGGTGCGACTGGCTTATCCAAGCTAGTTTAGTACCGAAAAAAAATTGTTGGGAGATACGGAGATACAATGGTAGACACACTTGCACCATTGAAACGATTTCACAAGATCATTCCAAGTTAGACTCGGACACAATTGCTAAGGCTATAAGGTCATTGGTTAATACCGACCCCTCCATGAAGGTGAAATCTATAATTGCGGAAGTCCAGTCAAGGTGGTAGAATCCCGTTGCTCCTAAGACATCTTCTACCATCAAATTTCTCATCTCTCGTAAATTCAATTTATGACCCATAAAATTTCTATTAGGCTGGTACAACAAAAATATATTTATTCATTAAATATATTTATTAGTTTAAATAAATGCAGATTATAACAAATAAATATTTTTATTACTAATCATAAATAAAAAACATTGATTTATTTAATTATTAAAAATAAATAAAATTTATTTTGAAAATAAA
>NC_029775.3:77826888-77828448 GCF_000817695.3 Arachis duranensis | reverse complement strand
ATCAATTTACGTAAATTAAATAATTCAAATAATTATTAATATGATCTTTAGTACAATATAATTATGAACTGATTTTAATAAATAAAACTTACAATTTTTTTATGAATGAAATCACTCTTTTTTTTTTGTAACACTTTCTTCTTCAATGCTCTCTCCAAATTTCTCTTTTCTTCTCTCTCCAAAATTTATTGTCACTAAATGAATGAATGTTTTGAGAAAAGAATTCAGGTCAATTTAAAGAGATTTAATCATGCGTTGCTTATTTTTAGAGAAAAAGATGTGTTCTGCATGCCAATAGTTGCTCCAATATGTCTTTTTTTTATTGAATAAAGTTATATAAATTCTCGAAAACGTGCGAAAAATCTATGTGAAAACTGCATGAAATCTCTGTCCAGCACGTTCCTGTATTGATATGGAGCCGCCTTGTGTGCATTGCAGTCTGCAAAAGCTGGTGGTTATTTCTGCACATCACCTCCTGTATTATCCAGTGACAAAGATCGTTAGTTTACTCTGACGGCTCTTTATTAACACGCCTCTCATGTGTTGATCTGATCCACTATTTAGTAAAATATTCCAATTGTCAATATTAGACCAAAATATCATTAACTTTTTTATAAGAAAAATAATTTTTGTAGAACTAATAAATTTTAAATTAATGTATAATTAACATATTTATTATAATTATTTAATTTTATTATTTTTTAGGAGAATAATAAAAAATGTATATAATAATTAACTAATAAAACATTCACACGTCTAAAGAATCCAAATTTATGCAGTTCAGATTCAAAAATGGCATATCTAAAGTTTATATTGATTAATTATTAGAGCGTTCAGCTAAAGAGAACTAAGCATGAGTTTCATTAAGAGAAGATTAAATTAGTCATCTATAAATCTAGACAATATGGTCCAGCTAGCTAGAAGAATTAATTGTCAATCAAAACTTCGTAACCTGGTACCCACATAATCACGTTCATAGTGCTCCCACATCAATGCATTCATTAATTTTATCAATAAGATCTAACAACAGAGATACAAGATACGATATTAATGAGCAACTACCCCGGCCCAACAATATGGGATGAAGCACGTGGAAGGTGTAACTTCAATCATAATACAGATTACGATTACCATTACGATTATGATTACGATATAGAATCATTCCACGCTTAATTTTCCTTTATATTCAAATTTTATCGTGTATATATATAATTAATTTTATAAATAATATAATAAAATTAATTTTATATTTATTTTCAAAAAAGAATAAAAAATTAAATACAATATAGTATTTGATATCTTTTGTTTTTATAAAAAGTTTGATTATGTTATTCTACTTCATTAAAATAAACTTGTAAAAAATATAAAATGATAGGTTGATTTTTAGTTTTTAGGAAGCATTTTGTAAACCTATTTATGAAATTAATAGCTATTTAAGCCCAACAAATTAATTTATCTTTTTTAAAAATGATTAAATGTCTCTTTACCTTTTAATGTATTTAAAAAATATATATTTTTAAATATATTATTGATTTTTAATATTAAAAAATATAAAATAAT
>NC_029775.3:77802526-77826696 GCF_000817695.3 Arachis duranensis | reverse complement strand
TTAATTATTTTGTTTATCTAAATTTTAGAATTTAAATTATACATAAATGTAAGATTTAACTTTAAATCTTAAATTATACATTTTAAATTCTAAAATTGATTGATATTGACCATGCTGCGTAACTTATAAACCATACTACATAACTTATAAAAATATATTGCATTATTTAAAAAAATAAAAAATAAATTAGATCATAATATCGGACATGATTATATGAGATCTATACACTTTATTATACTTAATCTTATGCTTAAGTCATAAGAATGAGATAGTAAGATATTACGACCTCTAAAAGTAGGAATATATATATATATATATATATAAGGGCTAGAGGCCCAAAACACAGAAGAAACTAACAAAGTCCACATTAAAGTATCTAATTCACTACTAATAAGGTTTTTTTTCTTTATTTTTGTGTTGATATTTTTAACTAAACAAAATAAAAAATTAAAACACGATTCAGTTCTATTAATAAATAATGACATGTTTATGAGTGTAAATAAAAGAAAAAAAATTAGACCATTTATCATATTTTTTGACAAAAAAATGATCTATCGTTTTCTCTCGTCGTTGAAAATGGAGTTGTTACCAATGCCCAAAATTTAAAAAATGATAGTATCTAAAAATACTTACATTGCATTAATTTTTTTCCACATTAATAAATAATTATTTATATCTTTTATTTTTAATTAAAATAATCATTTTATTCTGCAATAAAAAATTTGAAGTCTAAAGTTACTGTTATTAATTAAATTTTAATATTAGTCAAGTGAAATTTAAAATTATTAATTATAAAAAAGAAAAGTATAAGTAGACAATGAAAATATTAAATAATGTGAATAATAGATATATCGGATGTTCAATTTACTAGATGTGCAGATAATTATTCTAATATTAAAATTTAAGTAGATCATTTTTTTGTCAAGAAATATGATAAATGGTCTAATTTTTTTTTTATTTACATTCATAAACATGTCATTATTTATTAATAGAACTGAAACGTGCTTTAATTTTTCATTTTGTTTGGTTAAAAATATCATTTTGTAAAGTCCATAGCCACCATAGGCACCAAAACTTGTGGCCACCATAGACTACACCTATATATATATATATATATATATATAGTGAAAGAGATATTTAACGACGAGTCTTGAAAATGGATAAAACAAAATCGCAAAATAAAAAGCACAATACTCAGAAAAGGAATTACTTGCGTGTTAGGAAACCTAGACGTTTCAAATATGAATAAGCGCGAGAGTAAAACGAAGCCAAGAGTACAGTGCAACTAGCTCCTGACTCAGCCTGCGAAGCCAAGGCAGGCCGGAGAATATTTACATATATATACATAAGTATCCCGAATACGGTAAATACAGAAACAAGTCCCTAACTTCCTGTAACCTCTATGAGGAACAAAGTAATCAAGTTTCTTGGAGAGCAAGCTAGTACATATATACATACATTTACAAACTAAAAACCAAAATAACCCGGGAATTGCTCTGCTTCAAGGATCCAGACGCCTAGCGGGAAGCCTCTCCACCTGCATCTGAAAACAATAACACAAAATGGAGTGAGAACCAGGGGTTCTCAGCATGGTAATGGTGTCACACATATAATAAATAAGGTCCTGAGAATATTAAAGACAATCCTAGAACTCTGTTATGTAATTATAAGACTTAATCTCTAAGCAGAAGCCATAAAAGGGGTAGGTTACCTAAAGAATTCTAACCTTACGTACTTTAAACCTAACATTAACTCCAAACCAATCCACCCTTTCTTCGCTCCTCCATCACCAATTAATTTACACAGACAAATAAGCAAACAAAGCAAGCACAAGTAACTTACAAGTAATACAGATAACAAATACAACAAATAGCAAGTTATAATCACGTAGGCATTTCCAAATAGTTCACAAACAAGCAATTCAAATAATGTGCGCATGATGCATACCTGTCCTATGGCTGTTGATATCAATTGTCGGTTACGTAGCCATCCCGACATGTTCTCAAGTTCAAAAGTACACCATGGGGAGAATCCCCAAGCTAACATGGGAAGAGAACGCCCCCAAGTTCAATAATATCCATGGGACGAATCCCAAGTTAACATAGGGAGAAGAGACAACAACCCAAGCTGACATGGGAAAGGCAATACCCCAAGCAAAATAATAACCACAGGAAAATTCCGGCTGACACGGGGACAACGTCCCAAGCTCAAGTTATTCAATCATATCTTACAATTTATCATTTTTGTTATCAATACTAATTCATGTCTCATCTCATCATTCTCACTTTCACTTAACTCATTGATCATACATTTTAATATTCTTGATGGATTAACATTATCAATTCTCAGCTTCTTACATTATTCTCTTACTTGCTTCATCCATCTTATAATGCAGAAAATCAATCATTTAAGCATCAACATCATAGATCATTCACATATACGCCTTCTTATATAATTCATCATTCTTATCTCTTCACCCCAAGTTACCTTAAACTCCCATCTTTCACTAAGTACTAAGATTACCAATAAGATCTAAGATTAACAGGGTAAAAATAGGGGGTTTAAGGGTTCAAAATTAAGTTTAAATCTAAAAATTCAGGTGCTGGAAAATAGGGTGTGTACGTACACACACCTGTGCATGCGCACAGCTCAAAAAAATATCAGGACGTGTGCGTGCGCACAAATGCGTGTGCATGCACACATCACTTGGTGTGCATATGCTTCACCTGTGCTAGCGCCACCAATAGAAGGCCTATTCTGGTGTGTGCGTGCGCACAAGGGTGTGCGTGCGCACAAGGGTGTGCGTACGCACACTTTATGAAAAGCACCAGGTGTGCGTGCGCACAAGGCGTGCGTAAGCACAAGTAAACTTTTTGCTTCGGTTGGGTGCATGCGCACAGCTGTGTGCGTGGGCACACATCAGAAAAATTTGATTCTGCTACAATATTCAAAATTTCAGTTTTCTGCACTAGTTTTTCGACGTCCATAACTTCTTCTACAAAATTCAGTTTTTCGCAAACCTTATATCATTTTCAAGCCTTTGAAACCTTTTTTAATTTGAAACAAATCTCATTTCCATCCAAAATTTGAGGAGTAAGTTATGGACTCCCAAAATTCATCAAAATCACTTTTTACCAAATAACACCAAACCCCATTTTTACCAAAAGTCACCTTCCCTTTTCAAAATACATTCCCATTTAACTCAATCATATTATAACCATCAATACAACCTACCCTTCACTGTAACACAATAATTCTTGCAACCCTTGCATATCCTTAACTCAACAACACCTCGTTTCAATCCAACTTTACAAATTTTACTCATAAACTCACAAACTAACATTTTATTTCATATCCACATATTATCATCATCATAAAATACTTCAACCATCACCACAACATTAATCAAGATAAGCATACCAACAAATCCACATAAACACTACACAATCTCAACCATATCATTACATTGCCATAATTATAAATCCTTCATCCATTTTCATTATACATACATACATACATACATACATACAGACATTTTCATTCAATCCACATTCAACTTACCATTGTTAGTTCTCATAACACATACTCATTAAATCCAACACAAACCTAACCATCAATTTACCATCAATATCACAAGACTAGTCATTTAAGGCATAAAACCATTTCAACTTATCATATAGTTCTCTAACCTAAGATTTCACAAAACCTAATATGTTAAATGTGTGAAACCTAAATCATACCTTAACCGATCACTTTATTTTGTCCAAGACAGCCTCACAAGTCACCACAGCCCCTCAAGCTTTGAGAAACCAACCAAAATTTTAGCTCCAATTACCACCAAGCCTCCAACATATACACTTATATACCTAATTTCACATATATCACCATACATACTCAAAATTCACATTTAGCATACTAGAACCAAGATTGGCTAGGGTTTATGAACCTTACCTTGTATGTGCATCAATCGAACCAAAGCCCACTCATTCCTTAACTCAATTTGATCATATAACATCAATTTATTCAAAATCTTAACACCCAAAAATCTTAATATTCTCCGAATTGAAAAAGAGAGAATAGAAGTTGGAATTTTGATTTTCTCACCTTGAAAGGTACTGGACTTTGTAGAGCTCATCACTGCGGTTGCTTGGCCACAAACGGTGCGGCGATCGGAGCTCCGGATCAAAAGTTACGTGAATTTGAATTAAAAGTTACGTAGATTTAAAGTTGAAGTGAGGGTTAGATTTTTGCTTTTGGTTCTTCTCCCTCCATAGAATGTTTCTAGCGTACATGATTGAGAAGGGAAATAGGAAGCTGTGTCTTTTTAATGGGTTTGGTTGGGCCTTTGGCCCATTTTAGGTTCAGTTCGGTCTATTCGATCTAGTTTTGGGCCAAATTTTATGAAATTGGTGTCGAAATTCTCGTTTTAATGAGTTCTATCCTAATTTAATATCAGTTTTACATTTTTTATTTTTTTAATTAAAAATTTAATTTATTGACTAATTTTACTGAATTTACAAGATCTAACAGAAAAGTTGGTCCAATATGTTAGGTCAAATACTCCTTGATTACTAAGAAAAGTTGGTCCAATATGTTAGGTCAAATACTCCTTGATTACTAAATTAATAATACTACTAATTATACATCTTTAAGGAGACAAAAATCTTAAATTTACAGTGTGTCATTGACAATTTGACATGACTGATGTCATGGAGAAAACAAAAAAATAGAACTATATACACTACAAGAAAATAGAGTTATTTTGACATTTTATTTTTTAACACCATAATTAAATGTCAAAATTAATATATATTTTTGACAAATATCACAAATGTCAAATTTTCTATATTTTCTTGACAAAAAATTTGACCGTAGAAAATTACTCCTCAATTTTGACACTAATTTGTTTTCAATTTACTCTACTATTTTTTTTTCTTCTTTGAGCTCTGTTAATTTTGACACACACTGCTCTCAGTTTAAGATTATACTACTCATTCTTTATCTTCAAAATCTCAATTTATTCTTTAGTTTCAAGATCACATCTCATTCTTTGTTAAAATTTTTTGTTGAGAATATTTTATAGTCAATAAGTGTCAAAATAAATAGTATTTTTGACAATTAATAAGTATCACAGAAAATATATTCTCAAAATTTTCTAACAAATTATTTTTGACAGCCAATATTTATTAAAATAAGATTTAAATTTTTTTCACAATCGCTTATATGTTAAAAATACTATTTTTGACAAAACTTTTATTAACATATTTTCATAGTTAAAATAGTGTCAAATTTTATTTTTTTTACAAATTTTAATTTTCTTTATTATAACCCTAAAAATTAATCTATATTGTTGTAGTGATATTACTAAGAAAATTATAACAGGTTACTTCTGTCCGCACATGTAAATAATTTATGGATCTACACCATAAACGTTTCCTAAAGGGAGAATATTACTCCTAAGTCCTAACATTTCTGCTTATTAATTACATCAGATTATCTCTCCTATGTTTTAGTTAAGTTATTATTTATTATTTATTATTATTATTAATTATTATTATTTTGTAATTTTGAAAATATCTTAATATCATAAGATCGATTCATATAGGAAAAGAAATTAACTTTCTAAAATATATTCTCAGGGTTGATATTGGCTGGGACTATCATGGTAGCAGGAGCTTTGTTCACTGTAATGGGCTATTACTTTCAGAGGAAAAGGATCAAAAGAGAGATCCAAAAAAGAATAACAAGCAAGGCACACTTCGTACTCAACTCAGACAACAATGGTAGATCTGCAAAAGTTTTCACCATAAAGGAAATCACAAAAGCAACCAACAACTTCTCGAAATCCAACCTCCTCGGCGCCGGCGGCTTCGGCGAGGTATTCAAAGGTGTTCTGAACGACGGAACCGTCACAGCCATCAAGAGAGCAAAGCATGGCAACATAAGAGGCATTGATCAAATCCTCAATGAGGTTAAGATCCTTTGCCAGGTCAACCATAGAAGCTTAGTGAGGCTTTTGGGTTGTTGTGTTGAGCTTCCAAATGAGCCTCTTCTTATATATGAGTACGTCCCTCTCAATCTGTCATGCTAAAATACTTCTTTTTCATTTTATTTTCTTTAAACTCCATAAATTTTCGATTAACATTTTCTTTAATTATTAGATTTAAGAATCATATTCAATACTTATATTATAGGTATGTCTCCAATGGCACCCTCTTTGACCACCTTCACAACAGGAACTCCAGCAAATGGATCCGTCTTGGGTGGCATTCAAGGCTAAGAATCGCACACCAAACAGCTGAAGGACTTGCGTATCTTCACGATGCAGCCATACCCAAAATCTACCATAGAGATATCAAGTCAAGCAACATTCTCTTGGACGAAAAACTCGACGCAAAGGTCTCAGATTTCGGGCTTTCGAGGTTAGCGGCCAGCGAAGCGACCCACGTGACAACCTGCGCTCAAGGGACACTGGGCTACCTTGACCCAGACTACTACGTGAACTTTCAGCTCACAGAGAAAAGTGATGTGTATAGCTTCGGTGTTGTTCTGTTAGAGCTACTGTGTTCTAAGAAGGCTATTGATTTCAATAGAGAAGAGGGGGATGTGAATTTGGTTGTTATGGTGAAGAAGGCCTTGAAGGAAGGGATGTTAATGGATAAAGTGGTTGATCCAATGCTGAAAATTGGAGCTAGTAAGTTGGAGTTGGAGAGTATGAGGGCTTTTGGGTCTCTTGCTGTTGGGTGCTTGGATGATAGAAGGGACAATAGGCCCTCAATGAAAGATGTTGCTAACGAGATTGAGTGCATTATTGGTATTTTTGCTGATGCTAAGGCTATGGGGTATTAATTAATTAAAGGTTTAGTTGTGAAAGAAAAAGTAAAAGAGTAATGCTAAATAACAGCCAGTCAATTTTAGCTAATGCTAAAAACAAATTGCTAAACAAATCCAGTATGAATTTCACTAAAAAAAATATTGAAAAACTCATTGTGCCTCATTTGGTTGAGGCTTCTTATCATTGTTCCTACTAGTTAACTATTTCTCTATTTAAAAATAATATATATAAATTTTAGAGTTCACCTATCATACTTGTTCTCTATTACATGAAGAAACATTTGGTAATTACTATTTACAACAAAGAAAAATTGAAGTATTTTGCAATCTTTCTTTTGAATGCTCACCTTTTCTTTTAAAGAATTTTTTTTTTCATATTATTCTTCTATTTTATTTATTTTTTTATTTTTAACAAAAAATGTGAGCATCTCAATTATAGCGTCAACAGAAATTAAAAAGACGAAATTAAAAAGATAAACGAAAAAAAGGTACTAAAAGCAAAATTAACTTGCAGAAATTAAAGTAATAGGAAATTAAAGAAAAGATGAAGAAGGAAAGATAAATATAAAGAAAAAGAATATATAAAAGCAAAGGAATTTTATTAAGAAACATTGGAAAAGTAAATTATAAGTGCTTGAATTTAGAGGACTTACTTAAAATCTTCAATTTTTACTTTGTGATGCCAAAGATGTTGAGAACTTTTTAAGTTTTTAAGTATCTTTCAAAAGAACTGAGCTCTCTATAATGTAACCTACGATTCTATTTATAGACTTTTCTATGTCGACTGACAGTTATACGCTACAAGAAAAAAGGTATATCACCATATTTTTTTTCTTGCCACATTTCAAAAGCGTGGCCCAAAGGAATCAACAGTCACACTTTTATGAAGGTGGCAATTGAATAGAGATTTGGCCATATTTTAGATGTCACGCTTACCAAAGCATAGCCATAAAGAGAAATAGGTACGCTTCTAAAGCATGTCCAGTTTTTTTTGTTAAAGGCATGTTTTTGAAGTGTGCCCATTTCCTCTAACTATTTGGGTACAAAAAAGCGTGGCAAAAACAATGTTTTTTGTTACTTGCTTAAACTTTTTTTTGTTTTATTAAAAACAACGCCATTTCATCAGGGTTGTACAAAACTAAAAAATCAAAAGCCTGGCATGGTCCTCAACATTCTCTTCCTTCCTCTCATCACTCTCTCATTGAACTACTGAAGGTCTAAAGCTTGGAGCTCTCTCATCTCATATCTCTCGTTGGGTCTCTTGCACTCAAGCTCTCTGGTCTACGGTCTCTCTTACTATCTCGATCTCGCACTTGGTCGTCATTGTCGCTTTTTGTGTTGTCACCATCTCGCATCTAGTCGCGCTCCTTCCCCGCGATCGTCATCGTTAGCAGCAAAAGTAGCTGGTCACAGCTCTAGTCATTGTTGTCGCTTTCTATCACGTCACCATCTCGCATTCAATGCGCACCTTCCCTGTGTTCGTCATCGCCGACAGCAGAAGCAGCAGGTCCTAGTGCTAGTCGCCGTTGTCATCTTCTTGCTTCGAGACTCGTTGTCAGCTTAATTCGTGCAACTAGAATCTAGTACACGATTTGGTGAGTTCTAACAAATTCTCCTATTCCTTCTGTTTCAATCTTGTTGCTGAAATTTATCACTGTACTTTGATTTTATTTTTGAAAGTTGAATTTATTGTTGAAAGTTAAATTTATTTTTGAAAGTTGAATGTGTTGTTAAAATTTCTCACTAATTATCATCACTAAACCTTGTATTTGTTGTTGTTAATATGAAATAATCACTTAGTTAAATTTTTTTGTTATTGAAAATTATCATAGTTTAATTTTTTTGTTGAAGATTATCGTCTTTATATGAAGATAATTTTATGTGACTATCATATTAGTGGTTAGTAATAAAAATATTTATTCATATGATTAGTTTTTTGTTATAGAGTTAATTTTATTTCAGCCTATTATTGACTAAGACTAAGTTTATTTCAACCTTTTGATAGTTCTTTATCCGCGGTTGCTGCTACTACCACCTTTTGTATTTTGCCTCTGCTGCGATGCTGCTGTGGTACTGATATGCTATTGGTCTGCATAATAGTTCTCATTAAGCTATTACAGTAGTGCTGCTCTACTGTTGATGAGTCATTTTCTATAAGTACTATAGAGGTAGCGAGGGAGGTTGCTTGAAACTTTTATGTTTAAAATTATTTTTAAAGTTGGTGCCCTTGATTTTGATGCATGCGCATCTTTAGTATTTTTTCTTCTTAATTTCAAGTGATTTTTTAAGAATTTCTGTTAAATAATCAATGAATTTAAGGTTAGAATGAATATTACTTTGATTAGTTAAATTTCATTTATTGCAGGAAGTTTTAGAAGGAAAATAAAAAGAAACAGAACATAAAAAAGGATGGAGAGCGACAAACAGAAAGCGCTCTGTGAAGGACAGAAAGCTCACTGAAAGGAGATGGTGATTGGCGTAGAACGTGAATAATATGGCGTACTAGGTGAAGGAAGATAAATTACGCACACACCTGTACATACACACAAATAACTATCATTCACCATTTCACATAGTACGTGGGCAATCTCACGTACTACGCAGTTGATGTGCTTGTGTACGCATGCACAACAAGAAAAATTTTGGCGAGTGTACGTACGCACATATATGTGGTACGCACAAGTTGTATAACCTGGAATTTCTCACGTATAACGTGAAGGAAGAAAAGGGGAGGCAACATTTGAAAAAAGTGGCTCACGTACAACGTAGCCTATTTCACGTTGTACATGAGCCCAAGAAAGTGTATTTCCAAGACAAAATGTACTTCACGTATAACGCAGTACAAGCCACGTACTATTTGGGATTTGATGCTCCTCTCAGATTTTAATTCAAAATCAACTTTTCTCCAATTTTTCAACCTTCTGGAAGATCAATCACAAGCCCATTAATGATGACATTAATTGAAGATTGCAAGGAGATACAGATTAGAAGTTATGCTAGAGAAAATCATTAAATAGATAGATTTGATTCTATTTTTATTTTAATTATGTTTAAGATTTGAATTTGAATTAAATTAGGGTTAGTATTTAAGGAGAAGTCAGACACTTTGTTTGGGGCTTCTCTCTTCTTTGGCACTTTGGGGTTTTATTTTCTTAAGGATTTGAAGAATGAACATGAGTTTCTAATTTTCGTCGATTAAGGTTAGGAGCTCTGTTAGTTCTATAGATTAATGCAATAACTTTTCTACTTTTAATTGATGCAATTGATTTCTTTTTAAGAAACAGTTTTCGTTCTTCATCTAAAAGGGTTTGAATATATTGAGAAACAATTCTTCTCTGATTTGAATTCGTTTAACCTCTTGAAAAAGTTGATTAATTGAATTAAGCTTGGAAAAGTTGATTAATTGAATTAAGCTTGAAAATTGATTCTCATAATTCTTAAGTTTTGAAACTAGATTGATAAGTGACATAAAATCAACTAGGTTAAGTTTTTATGAATTGTGTGGTTTTATAAAGCAGAGACGTGCTTACCTCTTTTCTTAATTAAGTAACTAAGGGATTAACGTTTGATTCGGTTAAAGAGAAATTGAATCACCAAGGGATTGGGGTTTAATTACTAATGATTTGCCATAAAAGAATCATTGCATGATTAGAGTAGAAAGGGAAAAGTGTTAATCCGGACGTTTAATATTTTTGAAACCTTAACTTTCTCAATTATACATCTTTTTTCACACTCACTGTTTGTTTCGTTTAATTACTGTTTATGTTCAAAGGCTTTCAAAACATTAATTTGCTAGTTTGACTAGATTAATTGGTTGATTTTGCTTGCTTAATCCGTTAATCCTCGTGGGATCGACCCGGTGCACTTGCCGGTATTTTGTGGATAGTAAAATTTGCATAAAGTTTTTAGCACCGTTGTCGGGGATTAATCATGGTTAACAAACAACCAATCAATTGATTCCCTAGATTAGACGTTTTTATTTTTTTATGGTTACATTTTAATTCCCCCGGGGAAATTTCTTCACATAGTGAAGGGAGTTACAATTTGATTTTCTTGTTGTTTTGTCTATGTAGAATAACAAGGATAAAGAACCACTTCAGTACGATCCCGAGATTGGAAGAACTCTTTGATAGCAGAGCAAACAAACTAGAAATCAGAGTTGAAGAAGAGATTGAAGAGGTGGTTGAAGAAGGATTTCTGGACAAGACATGGCAGATAACAACACTGTCAATGTCCCTTCACTCAGGAGAAATCTCGAATCTTACACTAATCTGAATCTAGGGAGTTGTGGAAGTAGCATTGTGACACCTACTGTCAATACTAACAATTTTGAACTGAAACCGCAACTTGTTATATTGGTTCAGCAAAATTGTCAGTTTAGTGGGAGCCCGCAAGAATATCCGAATCTGTTTATCTCTAATTCCCACAAATTTGTGACATGGTCAATGTAACACCCTAATTAGCCTAAGCTTTACCCCGCATCGTAAAGTAAAGGTTAATCAAAGATTATGATAGTTCTAAGCTCATACATATAATATATATAGAAAGAATATTATAATCTAGAAGTCTGATGAAGGATATAGCTCAAAAACAGGATTTCAAAAGTACAAAACGTACTAATGAAGTTACTAGCTTAAGGCACAAGAAACATATATAAGATAACAAAGGATAAGTATATAATATCATAAGAAACTAGCCACGGCTCGCGGAGCTTGAGCCGGCTAGCCATATACGGACCATACAAGAAACCAGACAGTAAAAATAGCTTATACAAGTTTTTTGCTCTCGAATAAAAGCCTCTAGGCCAAAACAACCAAAAGTGAGAGACATGTACAAAATAAACAAAAAGACTCCAAAAGGTATTAGGATCCTTCGCTTCTGTCACCAACCAAACAACTCACCGAGGTGGGTTCTGAAAAATACACAGAAATATCGTATGAGAACCGGAGGTTCTCAATATGGTAACAATGCCTAGTGATGCAGGATATAAGACCTCGGGACGCCAAACGCAATCCTAGGCTTCATATTCACCACAAGATTTTATCTTAAAGCATACCAAAACATTAAAACATAACTTAAAACCATAATAATAATAACAAGGTAATCTAACTTAGGGGATTACTAACTAAACTAGTCACCGCTGTCCCACAGTCTTCGTCAACCTACCCTCCGTGCGATCGCATCACCACCGCCTACTTAACCTCCTCAAAAATCCAGACAAACACAGATAATACAAGCAAGAAAACCACAGGTAATATTAAAATATATAACAAGTAATTCAAGTAGCAAGTAGGCATATTATACAATTAGGCACACTCAAGTAATCAAAGCAAGCAAACATATAGAAGATGCACATGATGAATATCTGCCCTATTGGCTGTGATATCACATGTCGGTTATTGTGCCAAACCCGACAGAAAATCCAGTTGACAACTCCTAGATTAGTCTCTCTATTGCGCATAAGGAGGAATAATTTCGACGGACGAGTGCCCTACCACCTTCTCTTTTCAGAGGAAACATTCCGAGGGAGTGTGCCTTACCACCTTCCTCTGGTTGCCGCATGATTCTGTGGGTTAATGCCCTACCACCTTGCAATCAGAGAGAAATACATGCTCAGGAAAAAAAATTCTGAGGGATGGGTGCCCTACCACCTCCTTTCAGAGGGAAACATTCCGAGGGAGCGTGCCCTACCACCTTCCTCTTAAGCGATAAACATGGGTGAGAAGCGCAGCTTCAAGCCTCACATTCGAACGTAGGCGGGAGACTTCTATAGCCCCTACGACAGATAACAAAACATATTATAATCATAGATTCAATCTCAGAGGCCAGTGCTCATAGCACCCCCCATTCATACTCACTCCATCAACCATAATCATCCATTTCCAAGTTCTCAAGTCATCACAACCATCGTTAATTCATAACTTTCCTTTCCAAACTCACTAGTTTGTCAACTTCTCAATTCATATACCATTCTTTCTTCGCACTCCATCAAACCCATCCTCAGTACACCAGAAACCTAAGCCTCCATTCTCTAACTTTTCGAAATAATACCAAATCAAATTCCTTAGGTTTTATCCCATGTTCAAATATCCAAACCTAGGCCCAAGAGTTTTAAAATGGTGGTTTAGAAGCTTACAACTTTGTTGGGAAGGTGGAATAGTTGAAAATAAAGTTAAAATTTGAGAAACAGGGCAGGTGCGTACGCACAGGGGTGTGCATGCGCACGCCCAAGAGAGTTTTAAAACGGGTGCGTACACATAGGGGTGTGTGTATGCACAAGTGCCAAAATTTACAAAGTCTGTTTGCTCGCACAACCTGTGCCAGCGCCTCCAACAGACTGGCCTTTCCAATGTGTGCGTGCGCAAAGGGCTGTGCATACGCACAGATTGCAATTTCTCATTGGCGTGTGCGTGCACAAGCTATGCTTGCACTGCAACTAGGGAGCCTTCCCCTGCATGTGCGTACGCACAGGTCTGTGTGTACTCACAGGTTAAAATTTTCACAAGCATGTGCATGCGCACAAGGCTGTGCGTGCGCACATACCAGAAATCAAAAAATTCTGCAACTTTGCAGAATTTCAGATTTTTACACCATTCTTTAAATGATCATAACTTCCTCTACAAAAACCCAAATATTACAAACTTTATATCAATTTGAAGGGTTTTCAACAAGCTTTAATTCTAAACAAGTTTCAACGAATTTGAAAAACTGAGGCAAAAGTTATGATCAGATAAAGTTTACTGAAAACCCATTTTTTTACCCAAAATCTCAAAAAACTCAATTTTTAACCAAACATCAATCCAATATCCATTTAATCATGTTTCAACCATACCAAAACAGCCCAAAATTCATACCAAACACTACTTCAACTATTTTCTCAATCACACAACCTTCTAAACCATTCAACAATTCCAAATCTAACCATTTCACATTTTTCACTTTCCATTAGCCTTATTAACATCAACAAACCCCATCAATCATTAACAATCCTCAAAAATCATCATTTTCTAATCCCCATATCATACCCCAACACCATCATTTACTATAATCAACACAACTCATCAATAATCATCAATAATACCAAAAACTCTCAACAACCATAACAAATATCAACATTCATCCTCAATTTTCTCAACATCAACAACCATCATAACACTCATAATCAAAATCAACCATCAACAATATTAACAATCACTGTAAATCCTCATCAATTTCAATAATCATCAGTCCTTCATCAATTACAATTAAAATCACACATTCATCATCAACCTTTATCATCATTAAATACCAACAATCATTATCGAACTCATATACTCCTCATACCAAAACTCCATATCATCATCCTCAACATTACATCTATCATACCAAACCACTTTTCAAATCCAAATATTTATTTATCATCATCATATTATTATCAATCATCATAATTAAACTCAAACTTCATCAATCCATATAAATCAACATACAACAGCATTCAACACTCATCAACCATTTTAATTTAAACCTATCCTATGGGTCACTAGCCTAAGTGTCCATGAATATTATATACTATATATAGGAAACCGAAACCATACCTTGTCCAATTTCCAATATGAACCAAAACCCCAAAAGAGCACAAGTTGAGCTTCCAACCACAAGCAAGCCTCCAAAAGGACTCCAACAAGCACCAACAAGCTTCAAAAGCTCTCAAACTCACAACAAACAAGCTATATATGCATAAACCATCACAAATCAACCTAGGGCTCAAGGTAAACATAACTTCACAAGGGTTTCAAGAGCCCTTACCTTATCCAACAGTTTTGGAAGCCAAAACCACAAATAATCAAGTGCTAGAGTGTACCTAAAACACCCAAGACACAAGATTTCACTCAAAACCAAATTCCAAAACTCGAAATTCACAAGGGCACAAAAATTGGGCAGAGAAACTCGAGAGACTTACCACAAAGCTTTAATAGAAACAACGGGCTCGGCGAGAGCTTCGCGTAGCCGCTGACGACACACAAATTGGAGCACCGTAACTCGAGATATCGCGGATTGAAGTGAGGAGTGAATAATTCTTCTTCTCTCTTCTCTCCTCTCCTTCTTGCGGCTGGTGTGTGTGTGTGTTTATGGGTGTGTTGTGTTGAATGGGTTCATTAATGAACCCTTATATATGTTGGGCTTAGGCCCAACTTAAGCCTGGTCCAACCCGAGACCGATCCAACCCGTTATCGTTTTTAGCCCGTTTGTCCCAACTTTGGGCCAAACCTTTAACACTAGTACCCGATTTTCTATTTCTAATATTTTTCTAAGGTTTTCTACTATTTACACTTTTTCTCACGCAGTACCGGACAGACTTAAACCAGTTCGACTGGTTTAACTGTCGGTTCACAGTTTTTCACAGTTTTTCGTAGATAACACATTTTCTGACTCAAAAAGACCTACTGAGTCCAAAAATCATATTTAAATTTTTAAATTCTTATTCTAACTTTTCGGAACTTAATTTGGGCATTTAAATTATTTTATTCGTGAAAACTCTGATTCTTACAGTCAAGACAAATGGCGTCTCGGCTGAAGTATACCGATTATTGATCTTTCCTTTTGCTGTGAGAGACCGGGCTAAGCAGTGGCTAGATAATCAGCGCAAGGAGAGCATAGCCACATGGGAGGACTTGGTCACCAAGTTTCTAAACAAGTTCTTCCCACCTTAGAGGTTGACTAAGCTCAGAACCGACGTTGAGACCTTTAGACAGCATGAAGGAGAATCCCTCTACAAAGCTTGGAAGAGGTACAAGGAGATGCTCAGAAAGTGCCCTCAAAATATGTTCTCTGACTGGGTCCAGCTTCATATATTTTATGATGGGATCACTCCCGCCTCATAAGTTTCACGGGATAACTCAGTTGTAGGATATTTGCATATGAAGAAAACTACTGATAACAGATGAGCAATCAATCTAAAGAAGTTTAACTTGAGGTACGTTCGAAAGTGTATTTTCCCATGCAACTCATGTCCTAGAATCTGAACCAGTTAAATTCAAAAAGATCTAAAGTTTCGAGTGACTCTAATTAAGATTGACGGTGTCAACATTAAGGAACTTCGAAGAAAAGAGGTCTCATTAGTAAAGGTGACATGGAAGTCAAGTCGGTATGGAGGAGCATACGGAGGATTTGAATTGGGATGAGGAAGGACTAACCGCGCTTATTCGTAAGTGAGTTGAATTTTGGCGACAAAATTTCAAATTAGGTGGGTAGGATGTAAAATCTGCAAAATTAGTAAAAATTAGCCAATAAATCAATTATTAATCCAAGAAATTAGAAAATAGAATTGTATAGTTTAATGAGGTAGGAATAATTAAAATAAAAATTTTGACACTAATTTTAAAGAATTTGGCTCAAAATTTGTTCGAACAGGCCGAACTGGGCGAACTGGACCCATATTGGACCCAAAGCCCAACCCAAGACTCATTAAAATAAAACATTCAACATCCTCTTCCTCCCTTCTTATGATATTCATTCTGCACCAAGAAGGGGAGGAGGAAGGATGTTTCCAAAACCTAGCTTGATCTTCAAACCAAGATAACTTTTGATCCGGAGCTCCGATCGCTGCAACGTTTGCGACCACATGACCAGCGCTTTGAGTTATACAAATCCCAATACTTTATTGGGTAAGAAAGTCATATTTTATTTCTCAATTTTCCCCTTCCCAATTTTGAATTTTTTGAACAATTGTGTTGAAAATCATTTAATTTCAGTGTTTAGGTTCGAATTAACTTGCAAATTTTGTTGGGTTTAGCTCATTTGAGCTATGGACAAGGTAAGAATCATAAGTCTCTTGTGGATTTGTTGAGATTTTGAGTTTAGGGATTAATTATAATGATATATGTGGTTTAGATTGAATGTTGTTGGTGAAAAATCAAATTGGCGGTCAAACTTGTGAAATTGGAACTTATTTGAGGAAATTGAAGCTTGAGATCAATTTTTGAAAGCTGAGGTTGATAGCTTGTAGTGCAGGGAACACTTGAGGTGTTCCGGATTTATTGGAGAATCGGCTAAGTTATAGTTTCGATTTTTCGTAACTAAAATGTAATGTTTTGTGAAAACATAGGCTAGATATCCATAAGATAGGTTGAAGCATGTATGTATGATTAGGGGTTAGTGGCCCTAAAATAAATGTTGAGTTATCATGAACTTGGGTAATGATTGATGGTTTTGGTGATTGTGTTGCATGATTTTAGATTGTGGGGATTAAAAATGTGAATGTTGAGAATTGACTCTGAGTATGTGTTGAACAATGATAATTGTGATGTTTGATAAAAAGTAATAAGTTATATTATGTAATTATTGGGTGGTGTGGAAGAGAATTGAACACAATTGGTTTGTATGGAGGTGAGGGATGTGATATAGGATGATATTCGGCATGTTATATGTTGTTGTTCGAAATGAATTATTGTGTGAGAGTGATTATATATGTGAAATTGGCGTGATATGGAGTAAAATTGGTGTGTTGAGGAATGTTTGGGTTTGGCCTGATATAGATTGGTACGTTTTAAAAAGGATTGAAATTAAAATATTGTGAAAATTAAGGCTTAGAAATCTTGTGAAATTTTTGTGAAAAGTTAATTTTTGACCGAAATTCGGTGAATTATAACTCGGCTTTCGGACCCCTAATCTTTTTTAAACTTGTCTCGTATCAAAATTGGGTATGTGAAGTTTATACTATTTGAAGAACGGATGAAAAATATTTTAAAACAAAATTTATGTGTGTCAAAAATTTGGTGTGCAAAACTGAAATTATACAGCACTTAGCCTTTTTACCCACTCTGCAGAATTTGCGTACGCGACCATCTGCACGTGACGCGACCAAACCTTTTGGGTATGGTATCTCGCGTACACGTGACCCCTGAATTCAGCAAAGTGAGTTTTTTATTTTAAAATGTAATTTTGAACCTCTAAACCTCTATTTTCACTCTTTTAGTCCTTAAATCTTAGTTGTATGTTGAGTGGTAAGAAGAAGGTAGGGAGGAGTAGTAACTTGGAGATAAAAAAAGTTTGAGAAGTGGTGAATTATGAATGAGAAGTGTGTAAATGTGATATGTATATGATGAATATGGCCTTAGTAAATGATTTTGAATGACTATGAATGGATATGAATGAATGATTTATAATGAATTTGAAAATAAAATTGTTTTGAGCTTGACTGGCAAGGTTCGTGGTGGCTTACCGCTTGCTTAGTGTCGGGACATATGGGGGGTTCGTGGTGGTGTACCGCCCACATACTTTTAAAAGAGAATGTTATATGGGGTTCATAGTGGTGTATCGCCCACATGTTTTTAAAAGAGAATGTTATGTGGGGTTCGTGGTGGTTTATTGCCCACATGTGTGTGTTGTTTTTCAATTGAAAATCTTGCAAGGTTCGTGGTGGTGTACCGCTCGTAATGGTGGGGTTTGTGGTGGTGTCTCGCCAGGTGGTGTTTGTGGTGGTGTACCGCTCACCAGTGTTCAAGAGAACGATGTTCGGGTTAGCTACCGGATGTGTCAGGTTCTGGCAAAATAACCGACACATAAGCTCACAGCTAGTAGGAAAGACATGCATCATACGCATTTGAGTGACTTGTTTAGCTTTGCATTCTTTTGTTTGCGTAATTGATATTCATGCTTAACTGCTATATGTTCTGTTTGCTGTAACTGTAAACTACTTGTCTTTTTTTTTAATGCATTATTTGTCTGTGCATCGGTGTTTTAGAAGATTGGAGGAAAGGCAAAAATTAGGATTTAAGTTAGAAAGAAATTACAGATAAGAACCTTAGATAGCCTACCTTCTTTATGGTTTTAAATTTCAGTTTTGAGTTTGAATCTAATGTCGGAAGTTTTAGGACTGCCTCTGGCTTTCTCGAAACATTATATGTTAGTTATGTGAGCACCATTACTATGCCGAGAACCTCTGGTTTTCATCCCAAACATATTCTGTGGTTTTCAGATGCAGGACATGAGGCACCTCGCTGAGGCATATCAGAAGCTTTCTGCAAGCGAAGAAATCTACCTATTTAGGGTTTCATTTTGGTTTAGATGTATATGTACATATACATATATATATATATATGTTAGTAATGAACATTTCAGCTCATGCACTTACCACAGGGAGTGAGGGCACGCTATTTATATTTCTTTGCTCATATCCTATCTGGCTTATGTTTATATCTTACGTGAGTGATGTGCCTTTTTATTTAACGCTTTCGTTTAGCTTTCCTTTAGAAAGCTCCTAGATATAAACCCTTCTCAACTATATTATGTATATATATATATTACTTTTAGAGGTCATAGCACCTCGCCACCTCTATTTTATATCCTAGGTGTAAAACTTTGTGTGGTAGGGTGTTACACCCACCCACTGTGTTCTTCAACAACCGAGTTATTCTCACTCCATTAAAGAAAAGGCGTATTACAACAGAGCAAGAGACGAGTTATACCTCGAAAGTTCATCCACACAAGAACAATTGGCGCCATTATGGGGGTGACTAAAATAATTCTTACTCCCCTCAGGTTCATAAAACTTGAATTACATTCAAATTTTTGAACCAATTTCAACAGTCTTGTTTAAGATTTTATTTAATATCTTTTATCAAATTTTAATCTATCATAATTTTTATAAAGTATGTACTTCATACATTCAAATTGCTTCACTTTTACATATCATAATATTTCATATCTCATAATCGATCAATGAACCAATCCGAAAAGCTCGACTTTCAACTAATCCGAGAACAAACTCGACTTTTAACCAATCCGAAACAAATTTGACTTTCAATCAATCTGAGAAAAGACTCAGTTTTCAACCAATCTGAGAACAAACTCAGCTTTCAATCAACCCAAGAACAAATTCGGCTTTTAACAAATTTGAAAACAAATTTGACTTTCAATTAATAAAAAAAACTCGGTTTTTGATCAATCCGAACACAAACTCGCCTATCAATTTTGCTAACATTTTCAAAGTTCTCTATTTTTCTCTCTCTATTTTTATCTATATTTTTGCAAGATAATACTCATCATTTCCTATTTCTATTACTAAACATCATTGATTCTTGTGATTTTATTTAAAAAAAGTGAAAAAAAGACATCCTATATTATAATACAAAGCTATCTATTTACACTAATGACATATAATAACCATATCAATTGAATTTTTATTTCATCATGTATTATATTCTTATTGCTTGATGATTTCATTTATACAACTAAATGATAGTAATGATGAGTTCAAATCTTAAAATTGGATTCTATAAAAAATTAATTGTATATCAACTATATATAACTATTATACAATTTACTTTATGTTATTAAATTTTTTGTTATTATTTGTTTAATGTTGAAAGTTAAGCAAAATATAGTTACAAACATGTAAATTTGTTATTTTTGCATAAAGAATATACCTCATAGCTAAACAAGATTTATTATATTATTAAATGACTGATTATTTTATCGCTTTATTAATAAGTTAATGCAGATTCTACGAAAAAAAGTTATAATATTAACAAATAAAATTAAGTAATTCACATTTGGTATATATGACATTCATATGTCGTCTTCTTCTCTACAATTATCAATTTTCAAGGTATATTACTCTACTTTGAACTCCAGTACTTTTACAATATATATTATTTAATATATGTTATGATTTTATACATATTTATTTTCTCAATTTATCTTATTTATGTCATATGACCTTCAATATAAATTGCAAATATTCACTAACTAATTG
Organism: Arachis duranensis; assembly: GCF_000817695.3. Classification (NCBI taxonomy): domain Eukaryota; kingdom Viridiplantae; phylum Streptophyta; class Magnoliopsida; order Fabales; family Fabaceae; genus Arachis; species Arachis duranensis. The sequence goes on along the minus strand of NC_029775.3, from coordinate 77,806,127 downwards.
CTTTGAGCGATAAATTCATCAATAAGTTGTTGTGGGCCAGAAAAATTTCCAAGACAATTAATCAATATATCCTCGGATCATACAATCGATTCACATACAATCAAATGCTATACGCGTTATGAAAAATTGTTCTCAAGTGGAAAAATATCCCCACACAACTATCTTGATTGAATGATTCTTACCACTCCATTATTTTTTGAATAAGTGCCGACATAATAACCCGACTAAGTTTGGGAGCTCACCATATCATTATTCACTTATCTTTTAACCGAGTTATAACTCATTTTATTTTCTAAACTTAGTCTGGATCATATAATCGGCAGACAAAGTTTGGCGCTATGATCTGTCACCTTATAGCTCAGTCTTTATTATGCATTATGAGTCATGACTCAACTTTATTTGCCTTCATTCTAAGTTTGTAACAGACGATCTTAATAACCATTATTCTGACTTAATGACCAATGGTCATAACATCAATTCTATTCATCAACCCTATGCCTATAGAGACACCATTTTCTATATCTCAAAAGATAGACCACATGATAAATTCTATTTCATGTCTGACTTTCTATATTCATAGAATTATTATATACCTCTTAAATACATACTGACTTGAGCGTTTCTTTTGGAGATGAAGAGACAAGTTCAATTTTCTCTAAGACGAGATATATCTCGAAAGTTCATTCACACAAGAACAGTTTCAAATGGTATATTTAAAATAGATTATATTTTATACATTTCAATAGCTGTGGAGTATTCATCCAAGTGTCATTTTTACAAAATTTAGGAATAAAGAATAGAAGAGAAAGCAAAAAAGAAAAAATAAAAGGTAAAGCAACGTCTTCTTTAGTGCTCTCTCTTTCTTCTGAGTTAAGATTCAGACTAAAAGGTAGTTGTTAAGAGATTTGTAGGAACGAGTTAAAGTTGGTAAAATAAATCTTACACTACTTATATCTGTATATCTTTTTTTTATCTTAAAAAATAACAAGTTTTGTGGGAGATCTGAGACATCCATTCTTTTTCTCTTTCTCTTTTTCTTTCTCTTCAATAAGTAAATAAACAAAATCAAAAGCCAAAACAGTAATTTTTTCAAATCCTTAAGTTTTTCATCTCTTTATGCATTCAGCTCTCTCTTTCTCATAGGGCCTATTAACATTAAAAAATAACAACTTATATTTTTGTAAAATAATTTTTTTTATCTAAGAAATAAATTATTTTAACATGATAAATTTAAGAACTTTTTTATATACATAAATTATATTGGTTATGATTCTTATTCATATTTATCTTCTGAAATGTATTATTTATATTTTTAAATTATATTTGTTGTCACATTATTTATGAAGTTGAACAAGATATAATGCATTGTGAGACAATATCTTTTTAGCTAATTTCAAAAAGTTCTCATCAAATGGTGTGTTGACATTTGAAGTGAATGCTTTGAAAAGTAATAATAGAAAGAATGAGTATAAACTTGACTCTAATTAAAAGGGTTTCTGCAAATGATAAATAATTAAAAAAAATATTTATGTATTTTAATTTGAGTAGTGATAGAGTAAATAATTTTTTTTACTTTAATTAAAAAATTAAATAACAAAAATATTTTTACTAATATAAATAATGACAATCCAAAAAAATTGAAAAAAAAAGTCAAAACAGGAAACAAAAAATTTTAATCCGTAGGTTATATGAATCTTCTGCTAGTGTGTGTGTATATATATATATATATATATACCAACCGTCCCTGTTAGATTACAAGTCTCAAATCCGTAAAACGTAATATCTCCAAGGCAATATCTTGGTAATCCATTATATAGTGTGTAGATGGCATCAAAGTTTGGATCTCATTTTGATTCCCTTTCTTCCTTCTCTTTTCTTTCAAGACCTGAATACAATAAACACATGAATATCATGTGGATGAAAAATATTCGATAAAGAAAAAAATGGAATCAATTGTTTTCAATTAATAATTAATTAATCTTTATTTTTTTAAAAATTCTATTTTCTTTTATTTTTCTTTTTACTCCGAACTTTTGTCTATGTACTACTTTATTAACTAATTGTTAGCTAAAAAAATTTGATTTCTAGAGAAACTGGTTGGTAAAATAGATTACTAAAAACGGCACAGGATTATTTCAAACTTCTATGAATTGAGGAAGATCATTATTTTTTTTAGCTATTTTGAAAAACATTTTTAATTTTTAAAAGTTATAAATTTAAATATATGATTTTTTAATTTAGCAAATACAAAACGAAATATTTGCAAATTGCAACATCTCTTTAAAATCTTTTTATCAAACCAAGTCTAAATGCATTGTAAAGGAGACTAGATAAAAGGGTTTGATGATAATAAGATTAGCAATAATGTCGCATCCATGCTGAGAAGTAAACCTGCATATCTTCCTTAATAACCGAAATATATATCTAACTTTGGGCAAACCTAAATCAAGATGCGTAGATGCATGTAATGTTTCCCACAGTCCACTAATATAGTTCTGCCATTCACTTCATTGTGAATCATATACTCTGAATAGTAGAAATTACATCTGTATTTGTCCATGAAAATACACAATATTTTTGGAAAAACGCAACAAAATAAACTTCACGTTCCCCCACGTACCATAGCAAACTAGTATTCTTTATCTTCCAAAACCATTTCTACTAATTTTTTCTTTAAATTGATATTTTAAAAAATAATGTATATGTAGCAACTAGCAACATAGGCATATAAAACAACTATTGCTTTCTTCTTACAATTCTGTGGCCGGTTTCAACACTTACTGCTTTTTAATGAAACAACATAAAATTACTACGCTAATAGCCACAATTGCAGCACTATTGCTATCATGCACTGCCACGCGTCAGTGTGTGAATTGTGGCCCACACCCAGTTCCATATCCGTTAAGCACCGGACCGGACTGCGGTGACCCGAGTTATAAAATCCGGTGCATCGGAGGTATATTGTAGGGGTGTTTAAATCCAAACTGATCCAAATTAAACCGCTCATCCAATCCAATCCAAACCGAAACCGATTAAAACCGCACTAATTTGGATCTGATTGGATTTTATTTTTTACAAACCGCTGGATCGGATCGGATTTTGGATCTACTTTTCAAAACCGATCCAATCCAATCCAAACCGCACAATGTACTATAATATTATTATTTTATTATTATATTTATAATTATACTTATAACATGTTTAATTTATTATATATTTTTATATTATTCATGTATTATTATTATTTAATAAATAGTTTATGTTCAAAATGTTATTTATTATTTATTTTAACTAACCTATAATTTTATTTCTATGTTATGTTATCGTTAGTTTTTTAAGATATTATTGAGACTTATTATGTTATTGTTAATTATTTAAAATTTGATGTTAAGACTTGTTATATGTATTTAATTTTTTTAATTTACAAAACCGCAAATCCAATCCAATCCAAACCGCTTGAAATTGGATCGGATCGGATCGGATTTTTTTTAAAACATCATCCAATCCAAACCGCACCGCAAATAAAATTAGTGTTCGGATCGGATGAGTTTTTGACTCAAAACCGATCCAAACCGCACCGCGAACACCCCTAGTATATTGT
>NC_029775.3:77801659-77802467 GCF_000817695.3 Arachis duranensis | reverse complement strand
TCCTACATGATCAAATCCATCAACCCGACAACCCGCCATATCATAATCCAACCTGCCACACTTGATAGAAGCGCGTGTGTATCGACGGACTTGCATTTTGAAGGCATTCGCCTCAATGAAACCCTTCCTTTTGCCGTTGCCACCGGCAACACTATCATTTTGTTGAATTGTACCATCAACGCGCCTCACGCGCCGCCACTCGACTGCTCCGCAAGTAGCCCGTGCCACAGTTACATTAAGGACCATAAAGATGCCTACGCGTGCGGGCGTGTGGCAACTTGTTGTGCCTACAAAACCGGTGGGCCCCACAAGGAGTACGAGGTTCGGGTTCGCGGTAGTGGTGGTTGTGCGGCGTATCAGAGTTTTGTGGACTTTAACGGTGTGTCGGGGACACCAGGGAATGGGTGGCCAGATTTAGGGGTTGCAATTCAGTGGGTGGCACCACAGGAACCGGTTTGCAAGGGGCCAATGGATTGCAATGCATTGTTGAATTCCAAGTGTGGAGTGGGTCCCACAAGTGGTGGGGTGCAAAGGTGCTTGTGCATTGCTGGCTTCAAGTGGGATCCTGCTAATGGGTTATGTCAAGGTCTAGGAGGTCAAGCTCAAACTCAAGTTCAGAGTCAAATTTCAAGTAAGTTGAAAGCTAAATTGAAGCTCAAAGCCTGTTAAAAGAGAGAACTAAAATATATGGTTGAATTTTTAAATAAAAAATAAATAAATTAATGACTAAAAATAATAAAAAATAATAATAAATATTAATATTCTTTTAGTATTTTTTGTCGTTAAATATTATAAATAGCTATATGTA
>NC_029775.3:77790286-77801371 GCF_000817695.3 Arachis duranensis | reverse complement strand
AATTTATTTTTAATATATATTTTATATTTTAATATATATTTTATATTAATAATTAATTTTAATAATCATATAGCATAATTATTAGTAAAAATGTAAATTTTTTAAAAATAAACATTCAAATTAGTTTCTAAAATGTTTGATATATAAGATATTTTAGTCTCCCAACAAGCTATTATTATCTAAAAGTCCTAAAAAATATTCTTGTTAGATAAATTGGTCTTTCGGTCAATATTAATATTTTTTTCTATCAGTATTCAATAAATAGGTCCTTACAAATTTGTTTATAAGACAATTAAGTCCAAAAAATATTATTATATATAAAGACAAAATAGCCTATTTTTTAAAACAATGGAGGGACCAATTTGAACCATGAGAATAATTATGGAAGACTTCTATTTAATAAAAATTTATTGGAGATCAAAGTGTCTGATTTAAAATTTTTTGAGGATCAATTTGGAGTTTATTTTTTAAATTTTTTAATACATTAAAAACATTAAAATTAAAAAAAATAATAAATTGATTCTTAACTTTTTGATTTGTAGACATTTAAATTTTTTAGAATTTAAAAATACATTTAAGTTTCTAACTTTTTTAAAATCTAGACACATTAATCTTTCGGTCTAATTTGTCTTATTTTAAAAACCCTTTCACGTATACATTCGTATCAACCAAGTCAGTACAACGAATATCATGTTTGATTTTTCGTTGGGCCTGACAAACCCAAATGAACATAAAGGATTGATATGTCCAAATTTTAAAAAAGTTAGGGACTTAAATGTATTTTTAAATCCTCGAAAATTTAAATGTCTACGCATTATGAAAAAATTAATAACCTATTTATCTTTTTCTCTTAAAATTATATTAAAATAATAAGTAAAATTTTTTACTTTAACTTTTTTAACCAATGTTCTATTGTTCTTAGAACAGTGTTAAGTTAGATCCAAATTATTAATACACTTTTTCTTGTGTTCAATTGATCCATGTTTTAGAAAGTTTATGACAATTATAATACTAAAGTTTATGCAAAATTATTGGTAATATTGATTTAACTATGTTAGGTGTATATTAAAATTAGTTACTAATATAAAATATATATTAAAATATAAAATATATATTAAAAAAAAATTAAATATATTTTTATTTAATATGTAGTAGTTAATTTTAGTGATTGATTTTAATATACAAATAGAATTTTTAATGTTAATTATATATAGTTAGTTATATCATAGATTTTAACCAAGAAAATAAAATTTGCTAAGAAAATATAAAATGAAAAAAAAAAACTTTTAGTGGAAAAAAAAATATGAAATGTTGACATGCTTTATGACATTAAAAGATTAAATTCTCTTATTTTCAATAAAATTCCCTTTTTGTATTTCTAGCAAGTATGGATCTTAGTGAGGACAATTTGTTAGCTAAACTTATGAGTAAATTGAGTATAACCCTATGGTTATGTTTGTTTTCTAGAACTACGATAGACTATAGAGAATAGAACATTTGAACTAAGTATTGTATTTGACTATGAGAGACGAAAATTAAAAATTCAGTTTTGGAATATACAATTTTAGTTTTTTTGATATTTTTAAAAAATGAGAATATATGGGAGCTAAATTTTTTAGAGACAGAAATTGAAAAAGTTTTTAATAACATTTTTTTAATAAAAAAAGCTTATATTTAAATTTTTAAATTTTAAATTTACCTCTTATTGTTTATATTTATCTTAAATCAAATATAATATTAAAATATAATTTTATTTTATATATTTTATACTAAATATAATACAAAAAATTTAATATAATTTCTATTTTTTAGTCTCTATTTTTTAATTTCTATTTCTAAATTTAAGTCTCATTTTCAAATACAACCTATATATAAGCTAGATGCTTCATTGGCTACTTATAAAAGAATAATGGTGTTGATATAATTTTAGTATAAAAGAGGTTTATATTATGTTTGGTAGTTCGCTTGTCGAACGGATTGGGTTTGAAGGTGAGAAAGGTGGGGCAATTGGGAGATAGGTACAGATAGGTCTTGGCATGTAACTCCTCCGGATTGTCAAGTAGTGTATGTAAAATGGAGGGGGTGGTCCATCTGTAAAAGGATTCTGACGCCCAAGTTAGTGTCTGTACGAGATGGAAGGTTTATGTTAAGGTAGGTGACGTACCTGGAGAAGGGATAAGACCCTCCCCTAGTGTGGTTTTCACCTGAATAGACCCTCTTTCCTGAAAGCTTCCTCTCCATCTACCTAACTCCAACTATCCAAGTTCACGCAAAAGGGGAAGGTGTCGCTCGAATCGCCTTGTGGTTGGCTCTCGTCAACCCATCGGATCAGATGTCTGCTTAACCTTGGACTTAGATTTGATGGACTGGACCAGAACATATAATATTGTCAATTGATAATTGGTTATATATATTTCAATTTACAAGTTATTTGCGATAAAATATAATGGTGGATCAAATATTTTTGTTACTCTGACACATTAACAGAATAATTAAGAGAATAAATTAAAAATTTCAATCATTACTCTTTAAATATTAGTGCAAAATATTTTTTCGATAAACCGTACAAGTTAATTATAAGTAATTTAGCTAATATGTATATGAAATCCTAAGTTTAAATTTGGATTCATTCCTACGATATATATAGCAAGAAAATAATTATAGCTATAAGAATGTTATTAATTAATAGTAATATTAGAAAAAAATGTCAAAACTTATTTTATTTAATATTTATTAATTATTATAATAATTAATAAATATTAAATAAAATAAATTTTGGTTGATTTTGATTAAATTTTTTATTTATCAAATATTTTTGATTAATTAATTCTAATTTCTTGCTAATTTTTACTTTGAAAAAGAATTGTTGAAATTTTAGATAAAAAGTGCAAAGGACATGAAAAGGGCACCCGCTGCAAAGCTCGACAGATAAAGAAAATGGCCATGGCTGGTATTGATGCCTTCTATCTATTATCAAATAAAAGCTCACTTTTGTACTATGGTTAATGGCTCCCATGCATTGAGCTAACCTTGTTTTTCCTTTTAAATTCTTTTTTGTGATAAATATATTATCTTCTTTCCTTTTTTTTATAAATACATCTTTTTTCTTTAAAAGCAAATAAGCAATACGTCTTTTGAACATTTTTATAATTATATATAATTATAGATTGCATACAGACATTTATTTGTATCATATGATATTATTTAAAAATTTAAGTTTTGATATCTTTTTCATGTTTGAGTTATTTTCGTGATGTTAGATTGCCTCTAACTCGTTGATATTCAAATAACACCACTTCTTTTTCGTAATTGACATTCCTAAAATTTATTGTTTTCAGCTGTGGCTGCTTCCTTAGGTGGAATAATCACCATTGCAGTAGTAATTGGAGCCCTTTTATACAAGAAGCAAATTGAAATGAAGAAAAAAGCAAAGAAAACCTTGAACAAAAAGAAGAAAGAAATACTCACAAGTGCCAAAGCAACTCCATTGTCATCAAGGATCTTCACGGGCAGAGAGATCAGGAAAGCAACCAACAACTTCGCCGAAGAAAACCTCATCGGCTCTGGTGGCTTCGGCGAAGTGTTCAAAGGCACCTTTGATGACGGATCCATAACTGCCATCAAGCGTGCCAAGCTTGGAAGCACAAAAGGCATTGATCAAATCCAAAATGAAGTTAGGGTACTCTGCCAAGTTAACCACAGAAGCCTAGTGAGACTCCTTGGTTGTTGCTTGGAGCTAAAGCACCCTTTACTAATTTATGAGTATGTTTCTAATGGGACACTCTTTGATTACCTCCATCGTCTCCCTTTGGTCGGAGTAGGCGAAAGGCAACCACTTAAATGGCACACAAGACTAAAAATCGCACACCAAACAGCGGAAGGACTTTCATATCTTCACTCTGCCGCCGTGCCCCCAATCTACCACCGAGATGTAAAATCTAGCAATATTCTTCTTGATGACAAGTTTGATGCCAAGGTTTCTGATTTCGGCTTGTCTAGGCTTGTTGAATTAGCTGAAGAAAACAAGAGTCATATCTTTACGAGTGCGCAGGGGACTCTTGGATACCTTGATCCGGAATACTACCGAAACTTTCAACTGACCGATAAGAGTGATGTTTATAGCTTTGGAGTTGTGTTAATGGAGCTACTCACTGCTCAGAGGGCTATTGACTTTAACAGGGAGGAAGAGAATGTGAACTTGGCAATGTATGCTAAGAAGAAAATAGTTGAGGACAGGCTTATGGAGGTTCTTGATCCGTTGCTTAAAGATGGATCTAGCAATGTGGAACTCGAAACTATGAAATCTTTGAGTTATCTTGCAGCTTCATGCTTGGATGATCAGAGGCAAAAAAGGCCTTCTATGAAAGAGGTTTCTGATGAGATTGAATACCTTATTAATGTTGTTAAGGGTCAAGGTTTCAAATCCAAACTATAGACTTACTATGTTCCTATTCCCCCGTATCAAAATAACTTTTCCTTTTATTTTTTAATACATCAGTTTTAATAATGACTCTAGACCTCTAAATGAGAATTAAAAAACTATGTCATTTAAATTATAACTCGTTGATACATCTCATTTACTATTGAATGGGATGTAAAAGTTATTTTGATTCAAGTCAACATTGCGCGTGATACTAAAAATATTATGAGTTGGTAATGAGGCGAGCCATGTATTTACATATAATACAATCCTACAAAACCAAAAGTAAATAATGTATGTGTTCCTAGTAAGAATTATTATTTTAGCTTTGAAATTTTTCAAGTTTCTTATTTTAATTGCAGGGTAATCTTATAATGGTTGCTTATGAGAATAGCCAATGAATGTAATTTGATTGATTATTATGAAATTGTACGACAGAAGCCTATATAATATAATTCACTATTTATAAACATATATAATTGATACAAGCAAGCACGGTATAATTGACACAAAAAATCAGTTATTATACAATAATATATATTTGTTGTTTATGAAAAAATTAATTATATTATTGTAAAAGAGTTTTATTATTCTCCTATAATAAAAGAGTTAATAGTCAAAATCGTTCCTAAACATACCTCGATTTTTATTTTTGTCTCCAAAAGATAAAATTAATCGAATTCATCCCCAAAAGATACTCTACTTAATCACGTTTGTCCTTCCATCATCGCTTTCGCTGAGTTCGCAAATGTTTGCTGACGTGTATGTGTAGTTAACTACCAGCGTGGCATACAATCAAAACGACACGGTTTTGATACAATGCTCTCCTAGCCTTGAAACGTAGTCGTTTATTCTTCAGAAGAGATATTCAAACGTTGCAAAGCCTTACTCCCTCTCATATCAACCATCTCTCTTTGTTTCGCTCCAAAACATATCGTCTCCTTCAAGGTATGCTCTAGGTCTCTCACCCAAGTTCTGAACCACCCCATCAACATTCGTTAGTGTTGGTTGATGATTATAATAGAGGAGTTGCTGCTACTGAATGCAGAATTGATCGTATCATAGAGCAGCATTGATAGTGAAAGAAGCCATTGCGACAGTGCGAGATAAGGATGAAATTTTTTTCATGAATTTTAAGTTATTCTATGTTGTGATGTATTCCTAATGTCGTGGTCTTAGTGTTCATCTGATTTAGGGTAGGGTTTGGAGTGACCAAGAATTTGTATGAATGTTCCTTTATCATTTTAGTGTGTGAGAATATGTTGCTTTAATTGGCTCTATGATGATTTTTAGTTAGAGATATCTGAATTTAGTGATGGTTCTGTTGCATGTTTATTTTGTGTTAATGGTTGATTGGTACAAACTGGGTTTAGTCGTTGGTGACACATAGAGAATAGCTATTACTAGTCTGTTTATTATTAGTGTTTTCGTTAGGGGTGCACAGACCCGGTCCGGCCCGAAGGCCCGGCCCGGTCCCGAACACTTTAGGAACTAATTTGGAGTGATTTCATCGGGTTTAGGGTCGGGTATGGGTCTCAAAAATAGACCCGGTCATTATTTCGGGTCGGGTCCGGGCCATAGCTCGGGTCACCCGAAGTCGGCCCGGTGGCCCGGTCATCATACACAATTAATATTTTGTGTTATTAGTGATGGATCATGACTATTCTTACGTGGAATTTAAGTATTGTAAACCTTAATATTTTGTGTTATTAGTCATTATAAGACTATAAGTTAATATTTTATGTTTAGAATGCATAAGATTTTAGACTAATACATAAGATTGTGTTATTTGTATTGATTTAAATATTTGGTATTATTAGACAATATTAGTATTGATTGTGGTTATGCTTTAATATTGATTGTGGTTATGCTTTAATTTTGAAGAATGGTTGGTTCTTGTTATATTTTTCTAAGTGAATTTTACCATGTTAACTAATGGTTGGAGTCTTGGAAATTTGGATATTTTTACATGCTAGTTTACAAGAAGGTATCAACGTAATATAATGTTAACGGCCCGGTTTTCACCCGGTATAATTGTGGTCCGAAAGTGTATTGGTTTCATCGGGTCTAGGACCAGGTTCGGGTCTAATAGATAGACCCGGTGTATATTTCGGGCCGGATCTGGGTCACATCAAATCTGGCTTCACCTGGCCCATGTGCACCCCTAGTTTTCGTATTTATTATTGTAGATAGAGGGTCCCCTCACGATATTTGTGATTCATCATGGTGAGTTGTTTAAAAAGTGTGAGGATGGAGAGATAGTATATGAACCTGATAATACAGAGGTATTGATGAGTGTTGAAGGAGACACACTTGATGTATTTTTTGTAAGGAGATACTATAAAGAGTTAGGATACATTGAAACTGGAAACTGTTGGTGAAAAATTCCTGAAGTTTCCATTTCATCCGAATTGAAAAAGTTGGTGACAAATGCAGATTTACTTGTATGTGCAAGGATTGTAGAAGGAACCAATATTTGATCAACCTATACTTTGAGAATTGCATCTCACAGCCATGTGTAGTGGACAACATGGGGTAAGATATAATTTTTTTGGAAGCAGGAAGTAGCAAGAAGAAGAAGAATTTTTTCCAGGCTAAGAAGCACCATTCTCAACCTGCCAAGATGCCCGCTACAATGCACCCTCATCCCAACAAACCAACCTTTCATCCCACTAATGTAGCCTCACAGCCTAGTAAGCCCAATTCTTAGCCTACTAAACCAGCCTCACAGCCCAATAAGCTCAATAATCCTAATTCTCAGCCCACCAAAATAGCATATAAGTCCATAAAAATTACCTCTTAGCCCACGAAGACTCCCTTACAGTCCACAAAATCCCACTCTTAACCCACCAAAATCACCCTTTAGGGCAAGACAGTCCTACCTCATTCCAAAACATCATCTTGACATAACTTATGTCAATAGTGATAGAGACTTATTTGCAATATTTGACAATTTATAATAATGGACAAAGACTTGTTTCCAACTTTAAATAACTACTCCCATTCAAGCCATGCAATTCAATACAACATTACATTTTCACATAACATAACTGGATTTACTTAGAAATACATATCAAACAATAAAGTATGACACTAATTACAGCTATTCCAAACGTGAAAATCATTAGCAGTTTCAAAACTCTAACTTCAACTTCCAAGCTGCCCAATCTCCATGCCACCTTCACCCTCCATTCATCATAATCACTTTCATCCTCACTACAAGAAAAATATATTTTAGCGACAAATTTTTAGTGACAATAACATAATAGCCACTCATTTCTTAATTCAAGTTATCTTTTTGCGGTAATTATATATTTACGATTATTACTATATATTATAATGACAATTGTTATTATTTCCATTAATAAATACAAAAAAAATAATTTTTGCTAAACAATTTTTAGTGACCAGTATTATTCTTATTAGAATTATATTCTAATGACAATTATTTTTATTATTATCACTACATTTTTAATAAAAAAGTTTTAGTGGCCATAGAATTATGGCTAGTATTATTTTTATTAAGATATTTTTTTTATCTAAACTAAAGAAATAAGAGATTCAGAGAAATTAGAATCCATAGAAAGGGGATTTATTGTGCATGAAGAGAACCAAAGAAAGAGGTCTTAGAGAAGAGAGCCTAAGCTCACTGCCGAAGCTCGCCGTAACCGTTGCTGTCGCTGCCGTCCTCGCCACCACAGTTCAGATCAAGCAAAGGCTCATACCCATCACTTTCTATCTTTCTTTCTGGTTTTCGATTTAGGGCTCACGAACTCGCTCTTTGACTCAGATCCTTCTTGCAGCTCCGATTCGCTCCTTTAGGTATCGCCGAGTCGACTCGTTCACAGCTTTGATCTACTGTGCTCTCTCTTACAACTCCTTCATTTCATTCTCTTACAATATTTTTACTGTTTTAGATCTTGCGGTTCCAGTTCTTAAGCTTCGAATTTAGTTTTCTGCTATTAATGCTAATTCTTGTTTGTGCAACTGAAGTTTTGTGTCGTCAATTGAACTGTCATTTGGTTTATTTTTATTTTTAATTTAAGGAATCTGCAATTTGGTTGATTCCTGATTAACGTGCCTTTGGATGTGTGTTTTTAGCTTACGAGCTTGGTTTGAGTGTTTTAGGTTAGGAATCTGACGAATTTTTCTTGGTTTTAATGTGTGTTCATTCAACTTTGTCATTTTTTGATGTATTATTACTTTTTCAGTGTTGCCAAGTGTTGGTTTAGTCATTGTTTTTTATTCCTTATTTTTAAGTATGAATATTGTTAGTTTGAAACTTATACTGTGTGGATGTAATGCTTAGTTTATGTAGTATAATTATGTTTGAGAAGGTTGAAGGTACTGAGGTGAACCATCAGAAGGGATAAGCACCAGTTTCTATTTATAGTGCTACCCTTCTCTAAAATCTTTGCTTTTGTCTTTTGGGTCAGGATCTCAAGTTGAGGTATCTTTTTTATTGTTCTGCTCAATTTTGATAATTTTAAAAGACCAAAAACCCAACTATCTAACTTGCTATGTGTGATGCTAAAGGAAGTGAATAGTTAGATTGTTAAAAAATTAGCAAGTTGTATGTCTTTAATACTCTTTGGAACTAGTAAGTAAGGGAAGTTATTTTTATTTTTAAAATATAACATTTAATTTTTACTACTAGTTATTTTAGCATTTTTGTTTTTTGTCAGACATAATAGTCTTGCCTCCATTTTTCGACGTGATTCACTTTGACTCGCAAATGTGGCATTAAATGTCTACTTATGTGAAAAGGATAAAATAGTCTCTGACCATCTAATAAAAAACTTCATCATTTATGGTGTCTTTTTCATTGTTAAGGCTTTATGTTAAAATCCATGGGAGAAACATTAGCAACCCTCTCCATTTCAAGAACTCCTAAAAATCTGTTTCGGGTTTAAATTGTTTGAGGCATTCTAATTTAGAAAACAACTTTAATTATCTAAAATTCATCTTACCTACTTGAATATGAATCAAAGTCAAAGTAACAAACATTAGTGTTAAACCTTACAAACTTACTTCATTGCGTTTTTTATACCTAGATTTCTCACCCACCAAACCCCAACCAAATGGCACCACCAAACACAAAGGATTAAAGAAAATGAATCAAAGATAAGAGAAAGAGGGGAACATGTTCCTTAAGAATTCAGGCAAGACGTTCGCCATCATCACCGTTTTCTTCTGTTTCTACTTCTTCCTCTTTTTCTTCATCCACTTCCTATGCCATGTGTTCCTCCATACGACAACCAGGCAGTGTGATTCTCTTTAGGATTCTACCTCTGCTTCTCCTGGCGATGAAGACGGCGACAATTCTAACTCTGGATTCTCCTCAAGCATGTGATATAAAAATTTTGAGTTGTAAAAACACATGTAGCACATAAAAATAATTAAAAAATTTTTATAAACATATCAAAGCATATATAAAAATAAATAACATAAAAATATTAAATATTAAATAATTTTTTATTTATTATCAATATTGATATATTAGTAAGTTATAATGTAGTTATTAATTCAATTTATAAATTAGAAGATGATGATGATTCATAGGCCTTGATTTAATGCTGACCATTTATCGGTTTCAAGTTTAATAACATTTTTGGTTTGGGAAAGAAATAAATGAGAAAAGTACAATGAATTGGTTTTTAAATCCTCTCATTTTTCATATGAAAGTTATATAGATATGATTTATATATCTGTTAATTTAATTTTTGTTGGTGCCAATATATTTGTTATGCGGTATAGAAATAAAATAAGCTTTGTTTTAGATGGTTTTTTTGTGGGATCAGGACAACTTGAAAGAACCGTATCTTTATAAAGGAATTTTATTTTACATTTTCCTCATTTTTTTCTCAATTATGGACTTCATTTTTTTTATCAATAATAAAAAAAAGGTTTAACAAACATTCCTAATAACCATGAATTGGGCTGGTCCTAATCATAAATTACTTATTCAGCTTAATACAATATCTCGGGTAGCAATATGTTTGGGGCCGAGTCTAATAATTTATTAAATCAATAAATCCTATGGGCCACGTTTGGAGATAATAGTATAAAAATAACTTTTAAGTGTATTCATATACTAGTGTTTGAATAATTTTTAACCCTTAATTTTAATTATAAAAAAATATATAATATATAATTAAGATTAACAATTAAAATTTATTGAAATACGAATATATTGATATACTTGAAAGTTTTCTAATGCTATAACGTGTCTTTTTTAAAATGTGAAATTTTTATGGCTCCCACACAATTTCATGATAATTAATATAGGTGTTTAAATTTAAATCGATCTAAATTAAACTACTCATTCAATTCAATAATCTAAACCAAAAATAATTAAAATCGCACTAATTTAGATTTGAGTGGATTTTATTTTTTACAAATTGTTGGATCGAATCAAATTTTAGATCTATTTCTTATCATCGATCAAATTCAATCCAAACCGCATAATGTGCTATAATATTATTATTATATTTATAATTTTACTTATAACATATTCAATTTATTATATATTTTTATATTATTTATGTATTATTATTATTTAATAAATATAGAATTAAAATAAAATTTATTATTTTAACTCATTTATAATTTTATTTTTATTATTATATTATTATTAATTTTTAAAATATTGTTAAAATTTATTA
>NC_029775.3:77789072-77790266 GCF_000817695.3 Arachis duranensis | reverse complement strand
ATATATATATATATATACTTTTTATAATTTATAAAATTACAAATTCAATCAAATTCAAACTGCTTAAAATTTGATTGGATCATATGGGATCAGATTTTTTTTAAAAAAATCATCTGATTTAAATTACACTGCAAATAAAATTAATATTCAAATCAAATAAATTTTTAACTTAAAATTAATCCAAATTGTACGGCAACACCCTTAATAACCAGTAAACGTACCAGCGCTCCATTAACATTAATTGGACAGGCGCAGGTACGGTGGGTCCTCGTGGATTTGTTTCTTTCCAACAAAAAGATAAGGTGCGATGCTTTTGGATTTTGCAATCTTTCAAAGTAATATAAGCTGCAGTTATTGCAGAGCTAGCGAGTAAAATGGCAAATGAAATCCGTTTCTTCGAGCTGAATACTGGAGCTAAGATCCCTTCAATTGGATTGGGAACTTGGCAGGCTTATCCTGGTGTTGTTGCTCATGTTATAGAGCACGCTATCAAGGTTCTCATCTCATCTTTCATTCCATATTCTATATATATTTCACATTTTTTTTAAACAATTAGTTATGCAAATGAAATGAATGAGTTACAGCATTTTAATAGGATTTCAGTTTGGCATTTTAACTACCAATATAAGTTTATATACGAAGTTGTGAATGATTTCCTAATCAAGTGAAAACAAAATTAGTTATTTAATTTAAACGTTAATTTAATCATGTTGTACAGGTTGGATACCGCCATATTGATTGTGCTAAAGTCTATGGCAACGAGAAAGAGGTACGAGCCATACCCGAACCCTTTTTCTTTTCTTTTAAATAAATCGAGAGTAAATGCTTTTTTACTTTTGGGGGTGTTCATAGATCAGATTTAATCTACATAACTGTGTTTATCTAAATCTGATATAAAAATTAGGTTATATGGATCGATCCGCAAGACTATTGAATCAGATCGAATTGCACAGTAATAAAATCATATTGCAAATTTTGTATAGGTATCCGTATATTCACGTATCCACAAAAATAAAGAAATAAATAAGTAAATATTTTTTTTATATTTTATTTCAACTAATAATTATCATATATGTTGTATTAATTTAATTTATTATTTAAGAAATGTATGCTTAATATTATTTTAAGAGTAAACATATTTAAGAGAATAGAAAAAATGAATTTTATTAATATTTTTTAATAAAAATAATCTTT
>NC_029775.3:77765533-77769659 GCF_000817695.3 Arachis duranensis | reverse complement strand
TTTGTTTATTTATTATGTGATAAATATATTTTTTAAGAAAAAATATCTTTAAAAAAAATATGTAAATTATAATTTTTTAAAATAGATATTTTTTATTTTTCTAGTACTTTTATTTTTATTATTAAAAATTTGACAAATACACAAAAAAATATCATTTTTTTTATCGATTTAATGATGATCAAATAAACACTAACAAACCGAATACAAAATAACTTATTAAGACCTTAGTTAAATTATTCAAACTTGTCTTAAAAATAGTGGCAAAACTTGCATTATCCACCCCAGTATATTCCCTGTATATTTCCAAGTTCCCTTGTGCTACTTCATGCATTCTTTTCATCATTATAATTTTAACTAACTAAATTAGGTCATTTAATGACAAATGTTTACACTTTTTTGTTTCACCATACCATACCATACCTATATATTATCTTAGTTATAATGCCTGAATTTTTGAGATATTGTCTTGTCCCTCTCCTATATATCTTTAACTATGTGGCAGATTGGTTCAACATTGAAGAAGCTATTTGAGGAGGGAATAGTGAAGCGCGAAGATTTGTGGATTACTTCGAAACTCTGGTTCTATTAGTATATATAATAAATTAATTATTTAATTCCCACCTTAAAATTAAGGTGATGCCAAAACATATCATCATTGATGATCATATATATAATTAGTTCTTTTACTCTCTATATATGGATGTGTAGGTGTTCAGATCATGCACCAGAAGATGTTCCAGAAGCATTTCACAGCACCCTGCGAGATTTGCAGCTTGATTACATAGATTTATACCTTGTACGTAATACTACAGAGTCTATGCCTCCATCGGTTTAAAACTCAATGTTTGCTAATATTTTTGAGGTGAAAGAAAAAGTTGAAACATTTACACTAACAGTTTATAATTCTGAGTTTCTTAAGATTCATTGGCCTATTAGAGTGAAAAAGGGAAACTTAGGATTTCCAATGAAGGCTGAAGAAGAAGTGGCATTAGACATACCTGCCACCTGGAAAGCAATGGAAGCACTGTATGAGTCTGGCAAGGCTAAAGCGATTGGTGTAAGCAATTTCTCATGTAAGAAACTTGGTGAATTGTTGCAAGTTGCTCGTGTTCCTCCAGCTGTGAACCAAGTAGAGTGTCATCCTTTATGGCAGCAACACAAGCTGAAGGCCTTCTGCAAATCCAAAGGGGTTCACTTTTCTGTAAGTTTCATACCCCAGAGATTATCTTAATAATTTTGTCCAAGGGTGATGGTAGTTTGATGAGCAAAAATCAGTTATTGCTATTATTAGAATGTGATATCTGTTAAGTCAGTTAATAACGATTGTGCAGCTATGCTAGTTTAGATGCTAGTGTATGTGGCACACTGTGTGTCTCATTAGGGTTGTGTTTGTTTTTAGGAACGGGACACTGAGACAGAGACACGGAGATATAAAATTGTATTTGACATATGAGACATGGAAAGCGACATTGTCTCTAGAAACACTGAATTAGTATATTTTGTGTCCATCCTGATAGGAATGACACAAATACACTAACAATGGACACAACTTATTTTTTATTTTTTCTTTCATTATTCTTATTAATTTTTTATAATTATATTTTTTATTATTATATTTTTCTTCTCAAATTTTTTTAATGAAAAAAATGTGAATAAATTGAATTTTCATAATTTGTTCTATTTTATCACCAAACAGAATACAAGAACACAAAATTTTGTATCACTATCCTTTGTGTCTTGTTCTCAATATTTTGTCTTGTCTTTTGTCAGAAACAAATACAACCCAAATTTTACTTGTAATGAGTTCATCAGTTCACAATTGTAGCTAAGCTTTCATTACTTGCAATACACGTTTTTACACTTCAATCTTCTCTGTTTTCGATTCTTCTCTTCCTTTGTTGCTGAGTTATGCTTCTTTGGTGTCCAAGATCTCTTGTTATTTAAACTCATCAACTTATATATGTATATGTTTAGGGATATTCACCTTTGGGATCCCCTGGTTGGCTTGATACTGACGTTCTGAAGCATCCAATTCTAAAAGAAGTTGCTGAAAAATTAGAAAAGACTCCTGCACAGGTGGCTCTACGATGGGGACTACAAATGGGTCATAGTGTACTTCCAAAGAGTTCAAATGAAGCCAGGATTAAGGAAAATTTTCATGTTTTTGACTGGTCTATCCCAAATGAATTACTTGCTAAATTTTCTAAGATTCAACAGGTATGTTATTCAATACTAAAATAAATATAAAACTTTATTAGTACATCAATCATGTTATGTGCATACAAAAAAATCAACTATCAAATTTGCTACTAATATAAAATACATATTAAAATACGAAATACACATTTAAATTGAATTAAACAACATATATATTTATATAAATATATACTATAACTGATTTGGTAACTGATTTTTAGTGTGCAAATGACATTTTCGTTAGATCCATTGGATAGACTTACAATATTTGTTACTTTGTTCATGTACACACTAATTAAAAATTTAATAAAAACTAAGAACTGATTATAAAATTTTTCTTTTGGCTAAAGATATACCATATTTAATAACTGTTATATGTATGGGATACATGTTTCTCTGTTAATTGCATTCAACATTAATAATAATGAAAAGTACTTAATAAATGTTATATCAAAATGTGAAAATGACATATATATACTGAACCATTACGAGTAGTACAAAAAAGTATCTACAAATTAAAGCGGCAATACTTATAATGTGGAGGTTTTCTACCTTAATGATAAGTACTCTATATTAAATTATTAATATTTAAGAGTTTGGTTTTAGATCATCACCCATCATGCAAATTACATCTTGTTTTCTATCCTCTAATAATTATCGGTTTGATGAGATCTTGCAATAATTCATTTTGAATAAAAAGGCTAGAAGCCTAGGAAATCTTGGTGCTTGATCTTATGGATTTTCATGGAGATGTAATTTTGTGACATTTTTTCCCTTTCCACAGGTAAGATTACTTCGTGCCAGCATCTTATTCCAAGAAACTGATGGAGTCTCCGAATATGAAAGAGAAGCGATGTGGGATGAAGACGTTTGAGAAGTTAAATAAGAATAAACTTTTGTCTTGGCCGTTCCTTAATTTTCTTGTTCTTTATTTTTCTGTTTTTCGAAAATTATGCTTATGTTTAGCTATGTTTGTGTCTTGTGATCATTAGTGTCTTAGTGTCTATGCCTTAAAGTTATGAATGTCCTATGAATCCATCATCTTTCTTGAATAAAAAATGTTCTTAATTGAAAAAAAAAAAGATTTGCATGAATTTTGAATTTTATAACAGTTTAATTATTTTGATGTGGTGGCAATACTTTTGTTTTCTGAATGTATGCTTAAACAGTGCATATGTATCTTGAATTTGTGGTTCATGAATGTTGGCTCTTGAAAGAATGATGAAAAAGGAGACGTGTTACTGAGGATCTGAAAAATCATAAAAATGATTCTTGAAGCAAGAAAAAGCAGTGAATACAAAAAAAAAAGAGAAAAAAAAGAGAAAAACGAAAAAAAAGGGAGAAAAGAAAACGAAAAAAAGAAAGAAAAATAAAGAAATAAAGTTGTGATCCAAGGCAAAAAGAGTGTGCTTAAGAACCCTGGACACCTCTAATTGGGGACTCTAGCAAAGCTGAGTCACAATCTGAAAAGGTTCATCCAATTATGTGTCTGTGGCATGTATGTATCCGGTGGTAATACTGGAAGACAGAGTGCTTTGGTTCACGGCCAAGACTCAATAAGTAGCCGTGTTCAAGAATCATCATACTTAACTAGGAGAATCAATGACACTATCTGGATTCTGAGTTCCTAAAGAAGCCAATCATTCTGAATTTCAAAGGATAGAGTGAGATGCCAAAACTGTTCAGAGGCAAAAAGCTAAAAGCCTCGCTCATCTAATTAATACTGATCTTCATAGATGTTTTTGGAATTCATTGTATATTCTCTTCTTTTTATCTTATTTGATTCTCAGTTGCTTGAGGACAAGCAACAATTTAAGTTTGGTGTTGTGATGAGCGGATAATTTGTACGCTTTTTGGCATTATTTTTAATATGTTTTTAGTATGATCTAGTTAGTTTTTAGTATATTTTTATTAGTTTTTAGTTAAAATT
>NC_029775.3:77765086-77765395 GCF_000817695.3 Arachis duranensis | reverse complement strand
CAAAAATCTGATTCAGAGACTAAAAAGGACTGCAGATGCTGTTGGATTCTGACCTCCCTGCACTCGAAGTGGATTTTATGGGGCTACAGAAGCCCAATTGGCGCGCTCTCAACGGCGTTGGAAAGTAGACATCCTGGGCTTTCCAGCAATATATGATAGTCCATACTTTGCCCAAGATTTGATGGCCCAAACTGGCGTTCAAAGTCACCCTCAGGATTTCCAGCGTTAAACGCCGGAACTGGCACAAGGATGGGAGTTAAACGCCCAAACTGGCACCAAAGCTGGCGTTTAACTCCAAGAAGAGTCTCT
>NC_029775.3:77763196-77764293 GCF_000817695.3 Arachis duranensis | reverse complement strand
CTGAAGCTTGTTCAGCCATGTCTAATTTCTTTAGACTGAAGCTTTAGACTAACATTGCATGATTCCTGGAATTCTCATTAAAAATTTTGATACCTTTATTTTCTTTTTCCACTTAATTTTCGAAAAATCCAAAAATATTTTATGTTTCTGTTTGAGTCTAGAGTTTCATGTTAAGTTTGGTGTCAATTGCATGTTTCTGTTCTTCTTGCATTCATTCATGTGTCTTAAGGATCTTCAAGTAATTCTTGATGATTTTCTTGCTCTGATCTTTGAATTCTCTTGACTTGAGTGTTTTGTTGTGTCTCATATGCATTCTCATTTTGTTAGTGTCAGCAGTATACTAACTGCTAAGTTTGGTGTCTTGCATGCATTGTTATTTGATTTTAGTTGCATTTTGATTATTCCTTATTATTAAAAATCCAAAAATATTTTTAATTTTTGTCTTTTCAAGTCAATAATACAGAGGATTGAAGATTCAGAACATACAGCAGAGGAACTACACAGAAGAAGCTGGGCGTTCAAAATGCCCAGTAAAGAAGACAGACTGGCGTTTAAACGCCAGCCAGGGTGCCTGGCTGGGCGTTTAACGCCCAAAAGGGTAGAGTTCTGGGCATTAAACGCCAGAATGTGCACCATTCTGGGCGTTTAACGCCAGGATGGCACAAGAGGGAAGATTTTGTTTTTAATGCAATTTTTTTTCAGGTTTTCAAAGTTTTTCAAAATCAAATCTTTTTCAAATCATATCTTTTCAATCATATGTTTTCAAAATCAATTTCTTTCTATTTTCAAGGATACTTGCTATCAATTAATGATTTGATTCAACATTTCAAGTATGTTGCCTTTTCTGTTGAGAAAGGTTTAATGTTTGAATCATATCTTTTCTTGATAGCCAAGTCATTAATTTTCAAAATCAAATCTTTTTAATTTCTAATTTCAAAATCTTTTTCAAAAATCACTTGATTTCTTTCCCACTTTTATTTTCGAAAATCAATTAGTGTTTTTCAAAATGTTTTCAAAATCTTTTACTTAATTCTCGAAAATTACTTCCCCTCTTCTCACATCCTTCTATTTATGGACTAACACTATTCCTTAATGCA
>NC_029775.3:77762402-77762634 GCF_000817695.3 Arachis duranensis | reverse complement strand
TGGGAAAGATACAAACAATTAATCAGAAAGTGTCCCTCTGACATGCTTTCTGAATGGAGCATCATAGGTATTTTCTATGACGGTCTCTCTGAACTATTCAAGATGTCTTTGGATAGCTCTGCTGGAGGATCTCTTCATCTGAAGAAGATGCCTACAGAAGCTCAAGAACTAATTGAAATGGTTGCAAATAACCAATTCATGTACACTTCTGAAAGAAATCCTGTGAACAATG
>NC_029775.3:77761833-77762143 GCF_000817695.3 Arachis duranensis | reverse complement strand
ATGGTAAGCCTTTTCCATCATCTTCTCAGCAACAGACAGAGAGTTCTAAGCAGAACCACTCTGACTTAGCAACCATGGTCTTTGATCTAATCAAAACCACTCAAAGTTTCATGACTGAAACAAGGGTCCTCCATTAAAAATTTGGAGGCACAAGTGGGTCAGCTGAGTAAGAAAATTACTGAACTCCCTCCTAGTACTCTTCCAAGCAATACAGAAGAAAATCCAAAAGGAGAGTGCAAGGCCATCAACATGGCCGAATTTGGAGAGGAAGGGGAGGCAGTGAACGCCACTGAGGAAGACCTCAATGGAT
>NC_029775.3:77760218-77761170 GCF_000817695.3 Arachis duranensis | reverse complement strand
CTTGTACCATAGGCACCATGACCTTCAAGAAGGCCTTGTGTGACTTAGGGTCAAGTGTAAACATCATGCCTCTCTCTGTAATGGAGAAGCTAGTGATCTTTGAGGTACAAGCTGCAAGAATCTCACTAGAGATGGTAGACAATTCAAGAAAACAAGCTTATGGACTTGTGGAGGATGTTCTGGTAAAGGTTGAAGGCCATTACATCCCTGCTGATTTCATAGTTCTAGAGACTGGGAAGTGCATGGATGAATCCATCATCCTTGGCAGACCCTTCCCAGCCACAGCAAAGGCTGTGATTGATGTTGATAGAGGAGAATTGATCATTCAAGTGAATGAAGAATCCTTTGTGTTCAAGGCTCAAGGATATCCCTCTGTCACCATGGAGAGGAAGCATGAAGAGCTCCTCTCAAAACAGAGTCAAACAGAGCCCCCACAGTCAAACTCTAAGTTTGGTGTTGGGAGGCCACAGCCAAATTCTAAGTTTGGTGTTGAACCCCCACATTCAAACTCTAAGTTTGGTGTTGGGAGGTTCCAACATTGCTCTGAGCATCTCTGAGG
Organism: Arachis duranensis; assembly: GCF_000817695.3. Lineage (NCBI taxonomy): Eukaryota > Viridiplantae > Streptophyta > Magnoliopsida > Fabales > Fabaceae > Arachis > Arachis duranensis. Next base: position 77,760,611 of record NC_029775.3, on the reverse strand, counting down.
CTCCATGAGTGTCCTCTGTCAAGCTACTGACATTAAAGAAGCGCTTGTTGGGAAGCAACCCAATGTTATGTCTTTATCTATTTTTCTTTGTTATTTTATATTTTCTGTAGGTTGATGATCATGAGAAGTCACAAAATCAATTGAAAAAGCAAAAACAGAATGAAAAATAGAAAGAAAAACAGCAGACCCTGGAGGAAGAACCTGCTGGCGTTTAAACGTCAGTAAGGCTAGCAGATGGGCGTTTAACGCCCAGTCTGGCACCTTTCTGGGCGTTTAACGCCAGAAAGGGGCACCAGCCTGGCGTTAAACGCCAGAAAAGGGCAAGAACTTGGCGTTAAACGCCAGAAAGGGGCACCAGCCCGGCGTTTAACGCCAGAATTGGCATGAAGGGTG
>NC_029775.3:77746058-77756596 GCF_000817695.3 Arachis duranensis | reverse complement strand
AGCTTGCCATGGAAAGGAGTAAGAAGGATTGGATGAAGACAGGAGGAAAGCAGAGAGACGGAAGGGACCAAGCATCTCCATACGCTTATCTGAAATTCCCACCAATGAATTGCATAAGTATCTCTATCTTTATATTTATGTTTTATTCGTGTATCACCCTTACCCATTTGAGTTTGCCTGACTAAGATTTACAAGGTGACCATAGCTTGCTTCATACCAACAATCTCTGTGGGATCGACCCTTACTCGCGTAAGGTTTATTACTTGGACGACCCAGTACACTTGCTGGTTAGTTGTGCGAAGTTGTAGTGATCACAATTTCGTCCACCAGCCGCCGTGTCTGACTTGTTGGACTTGGTGGTGATGTTGATCCTTCGTCACTGGAGGGTGGTGGTACCTGCAAGGGACTCCGATGCTTAAGTTAGCAAGGGTATTAAGCATGTTTTTAGTAGAATCAGAGTATGAGTTATACCTGGGTGCTCTAGTGTATTTATAATAGTGTGGAGTGACCTTTCTGGAGATTAAGATAGTTATCTTATCTTTGATTGAAATCATCTTATCTTTAAGGGAACCGCCCTTATCTCTATAGGCTTGGGCTGCCTTTGGATTTGGGTCGTGTTCCTCTGTTTGGGCCCTTATTGGGCTTTCCTGGTGATTTGGCCGAGCTCTTGGAGAAGAGGTCGGATCGTCCTAACCTGAAGAGGTCGGTTGGCTTGTCGTCGATCATCCCGGGTCGGACATCTCGACCCAGGGTATGAACAGTGCCCCTGCTCGAGTGCGGTCTTCCTTTTGAGGTCGAGTCCTTAGTTCTAGGACTTCAATCCTTCTCTGGTGAAGCCAAGCTCGAGCATTGTCGATTTCTTCTTTGTAGAGTTTCCCCTTGAATATGGAGCATTTTTCTTTTAATTTTGAAACAAACGTTCCTTGCCTTAGGAACGTGCGAGGGTTTTTAATGCCCCATTAACTTCTTAATAATGTTCCGTTTCTTTCGCCTCCCGCTTTCTTTTTTGAATTACCCCAACACTTTCTCTTGCTGTAGCTTCCACTTTTCTCTTTGTTCTTCTGTTTCGTTTGGCCTGCCTAGGACTTGCATTTTTCACGCTTCTTTTTGTGACGCCGTTGGTGGTTCCGGATTTCGCCTTTTCGTTTTCAACTTCTTTTGCACTTTCCTCCCTTTTCAGGTTGGTTCTTCTTTTTTGTTTCTTTCTTTTACTTCTTTCGTTATTCTTTCCTTATGCTTGTATTGTTTATTCTTGGTAAAGTTTCAGTTTTGCTTGAGTTTACATTGAAAAGCTTGAACCTTTTCGTATTACCGTGTTTGGTTGTCACTGTAATGTGTGCTTTGGGAGTCTCTTTAATTTTGAATGATCCTTTTCGTGTTCAGAATTTTTATTGTTTTTGCATGCCTTTTCTAATTTTGAATCTGCATATCATAACTGAGGCTCATGAACTGCTTAATTCTGAAGAAGATTGTGCCTTTGCTGGTTTCTCTTTGTTTTGTTTTGATGTCGATAATTTTCTTTGCTGATAACGACTTTCTGATGACTTTGGGATTTTCTTCTCGGAGCTTTGTTGGAAGATGGTTATTTTCTTTATTGGAAGATTTGTTGGGATGTAGCCTTGTAGATTTTTCTGAGTCCTTACTCTGTTACTGCCTCTAAAGGATGCCCCTGGACCTTGGTGTGCGTCTTGGGGTTTTTCTTTTACTGTTTGTATGCCTAAGTCATGTTTCGTCCGAGCTGATTTCTTTGATTTTTCCCGAGTTGTTTTTGGTTAGTAATCCATTCTCTTTTCTTACTGTAGGACTAGTTGACCATGTCTTCTCACAAAAATATTGTCGAGACATCTTCCAAGATCCCTGAGGGTATGTCCGACTGGCTGTACTCCCTCGTCCTGATGTGCGTTTCTGTAGTTAATTCTGAGTTCTGCGCAGAGCTTAGAAAACATCACCGAATCTGTAGTAATAGAGATTAGGAAAAGAACTATGAATTGGTAGCGCCTAACTCTGATGAAAGTGTTTGCTTTCCTGTTCTGACCCAGGGGGAACATCCCTTCTTCTATGCTTATGACTATTTTTTCAGCCAGCTGAACATTACTTTTCCTTTTACCTCATTTGAGACCAATTTGTTGTGGTCGTGTAACGTAGCTCCATCCCAGCTCCATCCGAACTCCTGGGGCTTTATCAAGATCTTTCAATTACCACTCTTTCTTTATCTCTTTGTTTTGACTAAGCCCAGGATTTCTTCAAAAAAGAAAGCTTCTTGGATTTTCTTTCGATCTGTCCAAGGACATAAAGTGTTTGCTATGTATGACGAGTCCTTTAGGGACTTTAAGAATTACTTTTTTAAGGTCCGAGCTGTTGAGGGAGCTCGACCATTTTTCTTAGAAGCGAATAATGAACCTGCCTTCCCCTTATGTTAGCAAAAGAACGTTGTGGTGTCTCGATATTTGGGGGAGATGCTTGACGAGGTCGAGCAGGCTTTTGTAAATGTTTTAGAGGATATTTTGGGGGAACCTCCCCATCTTGATACCAAGAGATTTTTGGGGGACCCTTCCCTTGTCCGAACTGCGTTGGGTATTGACCGACTTACTTTGCTCCGTTTTGCTTTATGGACTTTTCTTTCCAGTTTGTAACTTGCTTCTTTGGTTGATTTTGTTTTTTTTAGAGATGGCTAAGACCAATGATTCCATGAAAGCCTTTAAAAAGGCGAGGAAGGCTACTGTTGCTCAGACCATCTCAGCCAAGATGGCTGGGGAAGGATCCTTTCTTGTTCCTCCAAAATAGCCGGTATCGAGCTCTCCTGGACCGAGGAGGATGATTCCTACTCCTCGGGTTCATTTGATTGATCCTCCCCAGACTTCTGCTGCTACCTCTTCTCCTACCACCGTTCCTCTCCTAAAATGACAGAGGATTGTTGAGCCCTTCAACCTGGATGCCCCCAACTTCGATGTTGTCGGGTTTGTTGATCAACAAATTGCTCCTTATGGTGTTATTCCCACCGACAATGTCTCTCTTCTTCGTCATTTGGACTTTATTACTCGGAGCAGTATTAAGATGGCACATATGGGGGAAGCTTTATACTGGACTGCTCAAGATCTTCTCATTCATGCAACAAAGGCTTTTATGGAGGTGTCCAAATCGGAGTTCAACCGGATCAAGGGTTTAAAGGAGGAGCTCGAGGTGAAAGTGGCTAAATTGGAAAAAGAGTTAGAGGGTGAGAAGACTCGGGCTACTGCCTTGGCGGCTTCTGTGAAATTGGCTGAGGATATGGCGCTGAAGCATAAGGAGAGCTATGTCACAACTTATAGGGAGATGGTGGATCTTAGGGAGCGGTTGGAGTCTGTTCGAGCTGACTATGCCGAGCTCTAGGGTCATCTTGTAGGTAGTGTGAATGCTGCTTATGAGAATTTGAAGGATCAGGTTTGAGTTCTTGCGCCCGAGCTCGACCTCACCCTTTTTAGTTTGGACAATATTGTGAAAGATGGTAAGATTGTTCTTGATGACTTTGATGATGATGATGATGTCGACCCTCTTCATGCACCATCTGCTAAAGCTTCCATTGCCTTGCCTTCTTCAACTCCGGCAGCTGAAGTTGGTCAGCCTGAGCCTGATCCTGACGTCCAGATCCTGAATCGGGATGATGGGATGGTAGATGCGGTACCCCTTCAGACTCGTCCTCCTTCACCCCGAGATGCTGCTACTGGGAAGTCTCTGGATCCTCTATAATTTTTTCTGATGTATAGCCCGGTCTTGTGGGCTTTTGAACTCTTTATTTTGTAATTGGTGGTTTTGACTCTAGATACTTTAATTGCTTTTTTAGCAACTTTATTTTGAAACAAAAGTAGTTTTTCAAGCTCTTGGGGTCGGCTTCAAGCGGCCTCTTGAGTCTGTTTATTATAACAACCTTGTTTCTTTGGGATATGTTTGTCGGTTGCTTGCTTTAGCGCTTTCCAAGAATCTTCAAGGTGTTGGAATCTTGTCTTCTGACCTCTTCTGATTTCCTTTGTACTTTCATTCTTGTAGATTTGTGGTTATGGCTTTCTGGGTCCGATTTGGAGCCCCTTATGGCGCATACCTTCTGTCGATCAATGTCTTTGCGAATTATTTTTAGTAAATTCTACAAATTTACTTTTTATAATTCTGCTACTTTAGTCCGGCTTCTTCATCTCGATTTGTCTGAAGTTATTTCTAGTAAACCATTTTATTTGGACCTTGTTAGGTCTCTTTTATGGATTAATTTTGATAACTTTGTAATTTTGTTAGGCCGACTTCCTCATGCTGATCCCTTCCAAGTTATTTCTAGTAATTCATTTTATTTGGATCTTTGTCATATCTCTCTTATGGATTACTTTTGATAACTTTGTAGGTTTGTTGGGCTGACTTTATCATGTCGGTCCCTGAAGAACTGAAGATTGACGGTTTAGAAGTTATAGTAAACTCTCGTTGTAAGTATAGTTACTAAACCAAGCAATCGACCTTTCTTACAAACGTTTTGGTTGTCACAAGTAACAAACCCCTAAATAAATTGATAACCGAAGTATTTAAACCTCGGGTCATCTTCTCAAGGAATTGCAGGGAGATGTTCTTATTATTTGTTATGAGTCTTGTAAATTGGGGGTTTTGAAAGTAAGAAAGAAGTATGTTAAATGACAAGTAAAATAAATAAATTACTATAAAATAAACTCTTGGCAAGATATGAGAAATTGGAAGCCCTATCCTAGTTATCCTTATCAATGATGATGAAAATTGAATCTTAATTCTACTCAGTTAACCGTTGCTAATGCAAAGGAAGGTTAAGTGACTAATTAGTTTGATCTTCGAATCCTTGTTAATTCCTAGAAAAAGATTGGGATTATTGAAATTTAAACTAATTAGCAAAGATAACAATTGTCGATCACGTTGAGTCTAATAACTCCTGAGTTACTGATTTCTTAACCAAGACCAAAAGGGAAAATTCTAAATTAAATTAAAGATATCATAAATAGAATAAAGCAAGCATAAATCTGAAATACCTCAATTGCATTAATGGAAGCAGTAAAATCTAACATGGAAAAGTTCATAAGCCAATTGGGCAACATAAATCAAATACAAATAAAAGCATTAGAGTATCTAAAAATAGAAGAGAAATATAAAGTGAAAAGAATATTGAACCTGTGGCTGAAGAAGAAATAAACCCTAATTTCTAAAAATCCTAATCCTAATCCTAAGAGAGATGAGAGAACCTCCTTCACTAAAAACTACATCTAAAACCTAAAATTGAACTATGAAAAGCATGTTGAGTCTCTGCATGTTCCCTGACTTTAATCTGTGTTTCTGGGCTGAAAACTGGGTTGAAATGCGACCCAGAATCTTTGCCAGTGATTTTTGTACTTCTGCAGATCGCGCACGTCACGCGTTCGCATCGTCCACGCGATTGCGTCACTCAGCGTTTTTCGTACCACGCGTGCGCGTCGTCCACGCATTCGCGTCGTTTGTGCAGCTTCCAGTCCGCGCGGTCGCGTCAAGCACGCGAACGTGTCACTCTGATTTCTTCCATTTTGCGGGGTCGCGTGAGCCATGCGACCGCGTGACTTCTCGATGGTCATCTCCTCAATTCAATAAGAGAGGATTAAGATTAGCTAAATTAAGACCAAAGAAGCATGTTTTCAATCATAGAATTAAACTAGGAAGGAATTGTAAAATCATCCAAATCCTATCAATAAGTAGGTGAAAAGCTTGATAAGACCACTCAATTAAATATAATATAAACCATAAAATAGTGGTTTATCAACCTCCCCACACTTAATCATTAGCATGTCCTCATGCTAAGCTCAAGGAAACAAAATAAATGAGTAGAGAAAAGCAAGACTCATGTAATGCAACCTATGAGTGTGAATGCAACTACATGCTAAAATGATTCTACCTACTTGGTGAAAAAGTAAATAAATCCTTCAAGAATAAATATGAACTGGATTTCACTAATTCAAATCACAAAATACAATACAAATAACTTGCAAGAAGAAGATAGCTCATAAAAGCTGGGAACATAGAATTAAGTGCTGAACCCTTACTGGTAGTGTATATCATTCTAGCTCTCAAATGTCTAAGGTCAATTCTCTCAATTCTCTACTAATCTTGCTTCTATAGCTTGCTCTTCATCTAACAATCAACGAAAATTTAATGCACCAATACACAAATCAAGAGGTCTTTTAAGGGTTGTAATGGGGTTAGGGTCAAGGTAGGATTGTATTTGGCCAAGTGAACTAAAATCTGAATCCTTAATTAACATAAACTTTCCACCTAACTTAAGACAATTCATTTAATTAAAATACAAAATCTAACTTCCCATTAACTGTGTTTTCCATATATTCATGCATCCTAAATTTGAGTTCAATACATATGCATTGATACCAACATTTACTTTGGGGCATTTTGTCCCCTTTTTATTATTTGCTTTTTTTTTCTTTTTCACTTTTTTTTCTTTTTTTTTCTCAATGCATATGATTAAGGTTTTGAATGCATAAACATGTTCTTAACATTTTCCATATTTTCACCCAAAGTCTAACATACTCAATTCCCAAACCAAATATTTCCAAACCCACTTTACCCCACACTTAATTTATGAGGATTCTCACTAGTCTAAGCTAATCAAGGATTCAAATTAAGGACATTATTGTTTTCCGCTTAGAGTTAGTGATGAGCTGAAGTAAAGAACAAGGGGTAAAATAGGCTCAACATAGGTTTGCAAAGGATAATAAAAGGTAAGGCCATATGGGTATGTAAGCTCAGTGAAACAAGGCCTCAATCATATAAGTACATGCATACATCAAATGATGGAAATATAGAATTAAGCAAGACAAAGATCACAATTTTAGAGAGAAAAACACACATCAAAAATAAAATATTGGTTGATAGAGTATAACCAATCAAATAGGCTCAAAATCTCACTGGTTTTGTGTGTTCAAGCTTTAAACCATGTTCCAAAATAAAATTTCTTCAAATAAGTTTTTCAAAAAAAAGTTTTTAATTTAAATTAGTGAAATACTATAAAAAGTTTCTTGAAAAAGAAAATATTACTTCAACCAAGTGGTAAAATATGCACAAATAAAACAGACATGCAATCAAACATGCAAATGCAACAATGAAAAACAAAAATTGGTGTTGAGAAAGGACTAACTAACCCGTGGAGATCGGTATCTACTTCCCCACACTTAAAGATTGCATCATCCTCGGTGCATGCTGAGATGTGCAGGTGACGGGGGATGTGGTTCCTCAGCTGTTGCTCATTGTAGAAGCGTTCTCTTTACCCGTTCTGGTGGCCAGACTGAAAAAGAGAGAAGAGAAAAGGACATGAAGTCAAAGGGATAGAGCAAAGAGGAGGGTGGTACGAGTGATAATCATGCCAAGTAAGGAAAATAGTGAATGAAAGACATGGTCGCGATTCCATGTGATCAGTTCATCAATGGAAATATAGCAAGGCATGGGGAGTATTGGATGCAAGATGTTTATTAGCATGCCGGTAAGGGCATGAGTAGCATGGATCAAGCATCAAAGATTAAAAATGTATTATTACTCGTAACAAACCGACAATCACATTTGTATTGACAATTATAATTAAAAATAAAATATGGAAAGGGTTTTGTGAAAAACAGGCATTAGAGTAGTAGGATAACATAAAAGTAGTGCATGATGCCATACTGGCTTTTTCACAAACACATAGCATGCATGGTAAATAAGTTGTTGAAAGTATTCAGTTGAACATGCAAGCAACCTTTTAAAAAATTATATAATTGTCAAACAATTCTTTGAATAATCCACAAGTAAAATAAATAAATTTCTAACACCAATGAAAATAATGCAACGAATGAAACTATGCAAATAAATTAAATGGAAGTGAAGAGGGATGAGAAGAAGAAAGTAAGAAAAGGAAGAAGAAAGAAGAAAAGAAATAAGAAGGGAAGAAAAGAATTAGATATAGGGAAGAAAAGATAAGATATTTGGCTGCACCGGATAAGTTGTACGGTTCAAGCGACGCGGATGCGTAGGAGACGCGGTCGCGCGACTTGCACTTAAATTAATCGATGCAGTCGCGTCGGTCACGCGGACGTGTGACGCATTTTGTGCTACTGGCGCGAGGACAGCCTCGCGTTCGCACAACTCTCTGTTCAAAATTCATTATTGCCAAATTCCAGGGTGACGCGGTCGCGTGGGCGACGCGATCGCGTGAGTGACCATTATAGGGATCTGACGCGGATGCGTCAGCCATGAGTCCGCGTGGTAAGACTTGTGCTTTTAGCACGAGTCCAACCACGATCTAGCCCAACTTTCGGCCATACATCCTTTTTACGTCGACTTACAGGGCACGCGTTCGCGCGGGTGACACGGACGCGTGGGAGGCATTTTTCCCACATAACGCGGACGCGTCAGCGACGCAGTCGCGTGGGTCAAATTTGTGCCAAAGGCACGCCACCAGCCACGCTCTCGCGGGACTCTCTGTTCACTTTTTATTTCTCCCTAAAGCACCTGCGATGCGGATGCGTCAGCGACGCTGACGCGTCGCGTGCGAATTTTTTTTAAATGCAGTATGCAGAATGCAATGCTTAATATGAATGCTATGCAAGTATGCATGATTCCAGGTTCAATCAAAACTCAAAAACAAACAAAACAGACTAGAATTAAAACTGAAAAGGAAACGATCATACCATGGTGGGTTGTCTCCCACCTAGCACTTTTAGTTAAAGTCCTTAAGTTGGACATTTGGTGAGCTCCTTGTCATGGCGGCTTGTGCTTGAACTCATCCTGAAACTTCCACCAATGCTTGGTCTTCCAATAAGCTCTATCCATACTAAGTAAATTCCTCAAGCTTTGATGGAGTTCTTCACAAGCTTTGAGCTCCCAAAGTTGATCCTCATATATTCCCGGATTCCAAATCTTGTTTCTACACCCGTCTTCAAGTTGATCATCATTGTTCCAGCCGGGTGGCTGAGCTTTAGAATTCTCACTGAAGCGTCCAAACAACTTCCTAGACCCATTCAATTGAGCTCTATACCAACCTTTGCGTTTAAACTTAAAGCTTCCAACCATAATGAACCTTGCAGGACAATTCTTACCACTGACCATCTTCTTCTTACTCTTAATGCCACAAAGAACTCTAAGTTGACCATCCGTCTCCAGTAGCCCATATTCAAGTGGAATTAGAAAGCTAAGGGATATGAATTTTACCCACTTGAATGTTGTGAAGGATGATGGCAACTTAGGGGGAGGGGTTTCTAATGAACTTGCAAGCTCCACTCCTTTGTGTTCTTCTTTGACAACTACCACCTCTTTGCAAGCTTCTTCAATATCAACCTCTTCCTCTTGGTAGCTTTCTTCCAATTCAATCTCCTCTTCATTGCTTACCAAGGGCATAGGAGGTTGTGCTTCTTCTTCTTTAATCTCCATTTTTCCTAGTAAACAAGGCAAGTTTTGGGTGAAAATACACTTACACCTTCATTCAAGCAACTATTGTGAATTTTGCATGATTTCATGAGATTTTTGCTAGAATTACATGATATTTTAGTGATGCATGATCTCATGATTTTGGCTAGAGCTTTGATGCACTTTAATTGCTTGATTTCAGGACAAATGAAGCATGGAAGAATCAGGTTAGCATTCACGTTAATTTAGTTAACGTGACTACTAACGTGGGATGGCAATTGACTTGCAACGTTAATGAGAAAAGTGATCACCAATAACGCTTGCGAAGCCATTTCATAGCCTACGTTAAGAGCCACGTTAACTAAGTTAACATGGTACTTAACGTAGAAGGAAAAGAGGACTCCACGTTAATGAGAAACGTGAACTCCAATAGCGTTTCTCCTCAACGTTATTGGTAAAAGTGAACACCACTAACGTTGGGAAACTAGGCAATTCCCCACGTTAAGAGTCACGTTAACTAAGTTAACGTGAACTCTAACGTGGACAAGGATCAACAATGCCAACGTTAGTGACACTCACTTTTGTCACTAACGTTTAATCATTTTCATTGCCTACGTTAACTCTCACGTTAAGATTGTTAACGTGAAAGTTAACGTGGAGTGGGGTTCAAGGAACCAACGTTAGTGACACTCACTTTTGTCACTAATGTTGGAAGATGGCTTCATTACTACGTTAAGAGCCACGTTAACTTACTTAACGTGGACTCTAACGTAGGGGATTAAGGCAAATAGAGCATTAGTGACAAAGGTGAGTGTCACTAACGCTCTCGAAGGTGATAGGTGCCCACGTCAAGAGCTACGTTAGCTAAGCTAACGTAAGACCTAACGTGGGAGGCAAAGGGCAAGCAACGTTAATGGGAAAAGTGATTTCCATTAACGTTTGCGAAAAGGGGCACAAGCAAACGTTAATGGGAAAAGTGAGTCCCATTAACGTTGGCCAAGAGTTGAGTAAGAAACATTAGTATTCACATTAAGATTACTAACATTGGAACTAACGTGGGTATATAAGGGTGGAACGTTAGTGAAAAAAGTGAATGCCACTAACGTTCTCGCACTCAAAATATTACCCAACGTTAATCTCAC
>NC_029775.3:77717729-77745635 GCF_000817695.3 Arachis duranensis | reverse complement strand
AATTACCAAGGAATTGGGATTCAATCACTTAAGATTGCCAAGGAGATCAATGAATGCATTGATTGAGGAAGAGATGAGAATGAACTTGATCTGGAGAATTGCAACATCTCCTAAACCCAATGATTCCCCCATTTCTGATCTTACCCATTCTCTTTAATTTCTGCCATTTACTTTTATGAGCATTACCCAATTCCCCATTTAAGAGTCTGTACTTTAATTTCTGCTATTTACTTTTTAGTCATTTAAATTTCTGCATCTCAATCTAAATTCTGTTTAGCTCAACTAGCATATTCTTCTAATTAAAGTTGCTTGACCAATCGATCCTTGTGGGATTCGACCTCACTCTATAGTGAGTATTTACTTGACGATAATTTGGTATACTTGCCGAAGGAAAATTTGTTGAGAGACAAGTTTCCATGCATCAAGTTTATGGCACCGTTGTCGGGGATTGATTTTGTATCAACAATGATTAAGTTGGAAGCTCACTAGATTGAGCATTTTTTTTCCTTTGTTGTTTACTCTATTCAGTCATTTATCTTCATTTTGTTTAGTTTCTTCCTCATCCGCTTTACCCTCTTTGTTTTTCTTTCCTCTTCCAAGTCTTCAACCATGATATGCCTTGGAGGTTGTACACCCTCCTCAACATCAATTTCAAACGTCTTGGAAGGAGGTTCTATAACTTGAGTTTCCCATGGAGGTTCTGCATCTCCTAAGTCTTCAACCACTTCTTCTTCTGTAACTATTATGGCTTCCTCCACTTGTTCCAGTGCAAAGTCATGCTCCTTATTGTCCATTGGAGTCTCTAGTGTCTCCTTCATGCTACGTTCTTCATTAGATCCTTCACATGAAGCCATGGGGGTTCCTTGAGTGTCTGAACGTCTGGAAGGTAATTATTTTATTGCTTGCTCCAATTGATGAAGGGTTGCATGAAATTGATCTACTGTTTCCTGGAAATAATCCCTTGACTCTTGTTCCTCCTTGATGATTACCTTTCCATGACGACTCCCTTCAATTACTCCTTCATCTTCAAGGGTCTCTTCTACCTTCACCTTTAGTGCCTCCTCTAGCTCCTTATGAAGTATGCATTCGCGAAGACGATCCTCTCTCTCTCTTGTTCCATATCAATAGCATAATTGGGATCATCTTGCTCTTGGATTGGTGGATGTGGGTGTTCTTCCATGGATGGTGGTGATGGGATGGATGGATCATTATGTGGTTGAGATGGAAGTGCATTGGAGCTTGAGGGTTGAATATTGAAGGTACTTGGTGGTCCAATTTGGGCGGCGAGAGCTTGTATAGTAGAGTTTAGATCGGCAAATGCTTTCTCCATGGTGGTTTGGGATGGATATGAGGGTTCATTTGTTGGGAGAAAGGGTTCATGGTAGGAAGGTGGTTCATCTTGATAATGATAAGGAGATGGTGTATATTGAGGTGGTGGTTCTGTGTATGGTTCATTTGGCTCATAAGGTGGTTGGTATGGTGGATATGGGTTAGGATCATATGGAGGTGAATAGTGGAAAGGGGCTTGTGAGTATGGTGGTTCAAAATTATATTGAGGAGGAGGGGGTTCATGGGCATATGGTGGGTCTTGTTGGTAACTACAAGGGGGTCCACCATATTGGTATGCATTGTAGAATAGTCTTTGTCCATGATATCTTGGAGGGTGTTGTCGTCTAAAGGGTTGATCAGATCCTCTTGGCTCCGTCCATCCTTGATTGCTTTGACCTTGATGCATATTCCTGTTATAGCTTTCTCTTCCTGCAACATAATTGTAACTAAACTCATAGCCAAAGGGGTGATAGTTCATAGCAGTGAGAGAAAATAAAAAAAAAAATTAATAAAAAGAAAATATTTAGTTAACCGTTGCTAATGCAAAGGAAGGTCAAGTGACTAATTAGTTTGATCTTCGAATCCTAGTTAATTCCTAGAAAAAGATTGGGATTATTGAAATTCAAACTAATTAGCAAAGATAACAATTGTCGATCACGTTGAGTCTAATAACTCCTGAGTTACTAATTTCTTAACCAAGACCAAAAGGGAAAATTCTAAATTAAATTAAAGATATCATAAGTAGAATAAAGCAAGCATAAATCTGAAATACCTCAATTGCATTAATGGAAGCAGTAAAATCTAACATGGAAAAGTTCATAAGCCAATTGGGCAACATAAACCAAATACAAATAAAAGCATTAGAGTATCTAAAAATAGAAGAGAAATATAAAGTGAAAAGAATATTGAACCTGTGGCTGAAGAAGAAATAAACCCTAATTTCTAAAAATCCTAATCCTAATCCTAAGAGAGAGGAGAGAACCTCCCTCACTAAAAACTACATCTAAAACCTAAAATTGAATTATGAAAAGCATGTTGAGTCTCTGCATGTTTCCTGATTTTAATCTGTGTTTCTGGGCTGAAAACTGGGTTGAAATTCGGCCCAAAATCTCTGCCAGTGATTTTTGTAATTTTGCAGATCGCGCACGTCACGCCTCCGCGTCGTCCATGCGATCGCGTCACTCAGCGTTTTTCGTACCACGCGTGCGCGTCGTCCACGCATTCGCGTCGTTCGTGCAGCTTCCAATTCGTGAGATCGCGTCAGGCACGCCAACGCGTCACTTTGATTTCTTCCATTTCGCGCGGTCGCGTGAGCCATGTGACCGCGTGACTTCTCGCTGGTCATCTCCTTAATTCCTTGTGTTCCTTCCATTTTTACACGCTTCCTCTTCATTCTCTAAGCCATTCCTGTCATATGAAGCCTGAAACACTTAACACACAGGTCAAGGCATTGTATGGTAATAAGAGAGGAGTAAGATTAGCTAAATTAAGACCAAAGAAGCATGTTTTCAATCATAGAATTAAACTAGGAAGGAATTGTAAAATCATCCAAATCCTTTGAATAAGTGGGTGAAAAGCTTGATAAAACCACTCAATTAAATACAATATATACCATAAAATAGTGGTTTATCAGTCCCTTCTAAGTTATTTCTAGTAATCCATTTTATTTGGATCTTTGTCAGATCTCTCTTATGGATTACTTTTTATAACTTTGTAGGTTTGTTGGGCCAACTTCATCATGTCGGTCCCTTCTAAGTTATTTTTAGTAATCCTCTTTTTTAGGGCTGGCCAGGCCTCTTTCTAGGGATTTACTTTTTATAACTTTTTGTTATCGTGGTCGACTGGTCCGACTTCTTAACGCCGGTCTGTCTTTAAGTTATTTTTAGCAATCCATTTTTATTAAGACCTCGTCAGGTCTGTTCCTATGGATCACTTTTGATAACTTCTTGCATCATTCTGTTTTGTCACATTTCATCTTTGCCGATTTTGTAGAAATTGAGTTTTGTTTGATTAACCTTTGATGAATTCAGTTTTCATCGTTGTTGGTCTTTATCGTGATCGAGCAGTGAATTTGTTTTTCACTTTTTGCCGATCTGTAGCTTTGTAATCGGGCGATGAATTTTTGTGTTTCAGGTTAATGCGTCTTGATATTTGTAGAAAATCTGGAAAAAACTTTATTCAAGATAAAAAATATGCACACATATACATGTGGGAGTTTTACCCTTCTAAGTTAGGTATTTCATGGATCTTGGCTTCGTGCCTCGTTAAAAAACCTTTTTAAGGAAAAAGAGTGCACCTTCATCCTAACATCTTTATTAGCTCCTAACTGTAATACCTTCTTAAGTTGCAGGCGTGCCATGACCTTGTGAGCTCTCGCCCTTCGAGTTCGGACAGCCTGTAGTAACCTTTTCCGAGTACTTCTATGACTCGGTAGGGTCCTTTCCAGTTTGCTGTCAGTTTTCCTTCTACAGGTCGACTTGTTCTGATATCATTTCAGATTAGGAAGAGATCGTTCTTGGCAATACTACCTTCTGATTGTATCTTGAAGCCATCTGACGTTTTAGTGCCTCTTCCTTGATCCGAGCTCTTTCTCGGATTTCAGGAAGTAGGTCGAGTTCTTCCCTTTGCAGTTGGGAGTTGGCCTCTTCACTGTAGTGGATTACTCTAGGCAATCCTTCTTTGACCTCCACTGGGATCATTGCCTCCATCCCGTAAGCTAATTGGAAGGGTGACTCCTTTGTTGTGGAGTGTAGAGTTGTTCGATAGGCCCATAGGACTTGTGGGAGCACTTCAGCCCAGGCCCCTTTTGCGTCCTATAATTTCCGTTTTAGCCCGGCTAATATGAGTTTGTTAGCAGCTTCTGCTTGTCCATTGGCCTGGGGATATTCTGTGGAGGTGAATTGGTGTTTTATGTTCAGGTCGGCCACTAACTTTCTAAAGCCTGCGTCTGTGAATTGAGTGCCATTATCTGTGGTAATAGAGTATGGGATCCCAAACTTTGTAACAATGTTCCTATATAGGAATTTCCGACTTCTTTGAGTAGTGGCGTTAGCTAAGGGCTCTGCCTCAATCCATTTTGTGAAATAGTCTACCCCCACAATAAGGAATTTGACTTGTTCGGACCCTTGAGGGAAAGGACCGAGAAGATCGAGTCCTCATTTTGCAAATGGCCAGGGTGAGGTTACACTGATGAGCTCCTCTGGTGGGGCAATATGAAAGTTGGCATGTTTCTGACATGGTGGATATGTCTTTACGAATTCTGTTGATTCTTTTTGTAAAGTTGGCCAATAAAATCCGGCCCGGAGTACTTTTTTGTGAGAGCTTGTGCTCCGAGATGGTTGCCACAGATGCCACTGTGTATTTCTTCTAAAACTTCTTTAGTGTTGGAAGTCGGCACACATTTTAACAGTGGTGTTGAAATCCCTTTCTATATAGTGTTGTTTATGATGGTGTAGTATTGTGCCTCTCGTTTTAACCTCTTTGTCTCCTTCCTATCTGTGGGGAGTATTTCTGTTTTGAGATAGTTAATTATAGGAGTCATCCATCCTTGATCTAGACCTGTTATGGCCAAGACTTTTTCTTCTTCTGAGATGGACGGGTTCTGCAGTATCTCTTGGATGAGGCTTCTATTGTTGCCCCCTGGTTTAGTGCTGGCTAGTTTTGAGTGTGCATCAGCTTGAGCATTTTGTTCCCGAGGTATGTGGCAGACCTCATATTCCCCAAGTTGTTTGAGCTGTTCTATGTCTTTGTCCAAGTATTTTTTCATAGTGGAATCTTTAGCTTGGTAGCTCCCTGCTATTTGTGAGTCGCTGAAGATGATAAGCTTTTGAGCTCCAACCTCCTTAGCCAGCTTCAAACCAGCTACTAGTGCCTCATATTCGGCCTGTTGTCTGAAGCAGGGAACCCGAATTTGAGGGAAAGTTCGATTTAGGTTCCCTGATCGCTTTCTATTATCACGCCTGCGCCACTTCTGGTTTTGTTTGAAGAACCGTCTACATAGAGATTCCACTCTGTAGGGATTTCTGGGGTGTCCGTAAACTCTATAATGAAGTCGGCCAGATACTGTGATTTGATGGCTGTCCAAGCTTCATATTGAAGGTAGAATTCAGACAACTCGACTGCCCATTGCAAGATTCTTCCTGCTAAGTCTGTTTTCTACAGAATGGCTTTTATGGGATGGTTGGTCCGAACCCTGATGATGTGGCCTTGGAAATATGGGCGAAGTCGTCGAGATGTTAGTATGAGAGCATAGGCGAATTTTTCTATTTTTTGATAGTTGAGTTCGGATCCTTGTAATGCTTTGCTAATGAAGTATATAGGTTTTTGTCCACTATCATCTTCTCGGACCAGCATTGAGGCTACTGCCCGATTTCCTACTTTCCCTTCCTTAGAGTGGCATAGAAGGGGAGAGATCTTATTGCTGATCCAGCCAGAAATCTAGACAAGGCTGCCAGTCTTCCATTGAGTTGTTGTACCTCTTTGACGCAGGTCAGACTCTTCATGTTAAGTATAGCCTGGCATTTGTCCGGATTTGCCTCGATTCCTCTTTGCGTGAGCATAAAATCTAAGAATTTGCCGGCTTCTACAGTGAAGGTGCATTTTGTAGGGTTAAGTCGCATGCCATGCCTTCTTATAGTGTCGAATGCTTGGGTGAGGTCAGATAGTAACGACTCTTCACTTTGTGTCTTTATTAACATGTCATCCACGTAGAATTCCATGACTTTCCCGATGTGGTCTACGAAGACTTTATTCATTAATCTTTGATAAGTGGCTCCTGCGTTTTTGAGTCCGAACGGCATGACGATATAGCAGTAGTTTGCTTTTGGGGTTAAGAATGAGGTTTTTTCTTGATTGGGTGGATAAATCGGGATTTGATTGTACCCCGAATAGGCGTCTATAAACAAGAGGTATTTGTATCCGGAGGAGGCATCCACCAGAGCGTCGATACTTGGGAGTGGATAAGGGTCTTTTGGGCAGGATTTGTTGAGATCAGTGTAGTCGGTACATATCCACCACTTCCCATTTGATTTTTTCACCAAGACGACATTAGTTAGCCATAGTGGGTACTTGACTTCTCTTATGAATCCTGCCTCCAGTAGAGCTTGTACCTGCTCTTCCACAGCTTGGGATCGTTCTGGTCCGAGCTTTCTACATCTCTGCTGTACTGGCCGAGATCCTGGGTAAACTACCAACTTGTGACACATTAACTTAGGGTCTATGCTCGGCATGTCTGCGGCCTTCCATGCAAAGAGGTCGACATTGTCTCGTAAGAACTGTATAAGGGACTCCTTTTCGTCTCCTTTTAGGATTATGCCAATATTGGTCGTTTTATCTGGGACATCTCCAATCTGGACTTTTTCTATCTCGCCTTCAGGTTGTGGACGGAGTTCTCCCTGACCTCAAATTCCCCCGAGTTCGATGGTGTGGATTTCTTATCTTTTCCCTCTAAGGTTCAGACTTTCATTGTAACAGCAGCGTTTATGGTCTCCTTTTATTGTAGCGATCCCTTTTGTAGTTGGAAACTTCATGCATAGATGTGGAGTCGAGACTACTGTCCCGAGCTGATTTAGAGTTGTCTGACCTATTAAGGCATTGTAGGCTGAGCTCACGTTGACTACAATGTAGTCTATGTTAAGTGTCCTTGACCGGTTTCCCTTTCCAAAGGTTGTGTGTAGTGAGATGTATCCAAGTTATTAGATTAGAGTGTCTCCTAATCCGAATAAGCTATTCAGATTCGCTCTGAGCTCTTTTTCTTCCAGGCCGAGTTTGTCTAAAGCGGTTTTGAACAAGATGTTAGGCAAACTTCCTTGGTCCACCAGTGTGTGGTGGAGGTTAGCGTTGGCCAATATGATAGTGACGACCATGGGATCATCATGTCCCGAGATGACGCCAGTTGCATCCTCTTTAGTGAAAATAATAGTAGGGAGGTCGGGTGCTTCTTCTCCTCCCTCGATGTGATATACTTCTTTAAGGTGTCTTTTGTGAGATGATTTGGAGATTCCTCCTCTCGCAAATCCTTTATGTATCATGTGAACATGCCTCTCCGGGGTACGAGGTGGTCGTTCTGTTCGTCCGACCTCTTCGTCTCTTCTTCTCTTTTTGGGCTCATCTGTCTTACTGGCTAGGTACCAATCTAGTCTCCCTTCTCTTACCAGTTTCTCTATGACATTCTTTAAGTCGAAGCACTCGTTGGTGGGATGTCCATAGATTCGATGGTATTAATAGTATTTCGTCCGATTTCCTCCTCCCTTTTTACTTTTAAGTGGGCGAGGTGGTGGGATCTTCTCAGTGTGGCATACTTCTCGGTATACTTCCATGAGAGACACCCAGAGAGGGGTGTAATTGTGATATTTCTTAATCTTCTCTTCATGCTGATCTTATTTTTTCTTGGACTCTTTTTCCTTATCTCGGGAGGAGTAAGAGAAGCCAGGCTTTGAGGTCTCTCATAATCGGGAGTTTTCCTCCATGTTGATGTACTTTTGTGCACGTTCTTGCACCTCATTTAAAGATGTGGGATGTTTTTTCGATATGGAGTGACTGAAAGGTCCCTCTTGCAGGCCATTGATAAGGCCCATAATGGCTGCTTCTGTTGGAAGACTTTTTATGTCCAAACATACCTTGTTGAATCTTTCCATGTAGCTACGAAGACTTTCCCGATCTCCTTGCTTGATCCCTAGTAAACTTGAGGCGTGTTTAGTTTTGTCCTTCTGGATGGAGAATCTGGCTAGAAACTTTTTGGCTATGTTGTCAAAGCTTGAGATGGACCTGGGGGGCAGATTGTCGAACCATTTAATTGTTGTCTTTGTCAAGGTAGCAGGGAAGGCTTTGCACCGAGTTGCATCTGAGGCGTCGATGAGATGCATTCTACTTCGGAAGTTGCTGAGATGATGGCTGGGATCTGATGTGCCATTATATAGAGTCATATCAGGAGGTTTGAAGTTTTTTAGAATTTTGGCCTTCATGATCTCTTTGGTGAATGGGTCTTGGTCCTTGCGGGAGTTATCTTCATGGCTGGATCGGGTAATTTTAGCTTTGAGACCAGCTTCGAGCTTTAGGAGCTTGTCCTCTAATTCGCGGCGTCGCCTAACTTACCTTCGTAGGTCTCTCTCGGCTTTCCGTTAATACTCGACCTCTTTTTCGAGTTATTTTAGGCGATCATGATGTGCCTCCATGAATCCCGTGTTTGGGGAGTTCTTGTCTTTGTTAGGTTGAGAAGTATCATCTAGTGTAACCTCTGCGTTCTTATGTGGCATTCTATTTTCCAAATCAGAGTTATGGTCGTTGTCAAGGTTGTCCGCCATGATGATGGGATGACTTCCAGGTTCCCTGGCAACGGCGCCAATGTTCCGAGGGTTACCTAAAACTGTAGGTCCATCTCAGACGAGATCTTCTGTACTGGTCGGAGCTATTATATCTGACTTGATGATGGTGGCTGATCCTTCGTCACCAGAGGGTGGTGGTACCTGCAAGGGACTCCGATGCTTAAGTTAGCAAGGGTATTAAGCAGGTTTTTAGTAGAATCAGAGTATGAGTTATACCTGGGTGCTCCAGTGTATTTATAATAGTGTGGAGTGACCTTTCTGGAGATTAAGATAGTTATCTTATCTTATCTTTGAGTGAAGTCATCTTATCTTTAAGGGAACCGCCCTTATCTTTATAGGCTTGGGCTGCCTTTGGATTTTGGTCGTGTTCTTCTATTTGGGCCCTTATTGGGCTTTCCTGGTGATTTGGCCGAGCTCTTGGAGAAGAGGTCGGATCGTCCTGACCTGAAGAGGTCGGTTGGCTTGTCATCAATCATCCCAGGTCGGACATCTCGACCCAGGGTATGAACATAACCAGAAGTAGACTTTCTTGGATCAAGATCTCCAGCCATATCGTATCTGTGTTACCATCCAACACAGGTTGGTCACTCCCAAAGCACAAATAAACTTTGGAAGTACCATTAAGGTATCTAAGAATCCATTTTACAGCTTGCTGGTGTTCCTCACCAGGATTAGAGAGAAACCGACTAACAACTCCAATGGCATGAGCAATATTCGGCCTGGTACAAACCATAGCATACATCAAACTGCCAACTGCAGATGCATATGGAATCTTCTTCATTTATGCTTTCTCTTTCTCACTTGTAGGACATTGTCGTGAACTCAACTTGAAATGACTAGCAAGTGAAGTACTAACAGGTTTGGAATTACTCATGCTAAACCTCTCTAAAACCTTCTCAATATACTTCTGCTACAACAACCACAGTTTTCCATTCTTCTTATCACGAGTGATACTAATGCCAAGGATTTTCTTTGCAGGACCCAAATCCTTCATAGCAAATGATTTGTTCAAGTCTTTCTTAAGACTTTCAATTTTTTTAATGTCATGACCAACAATCAACATGTCATCAACATAAATCAAGAGAATTATAAAATTACCATCAAAGAATTTCTTAACATACACACAATGATCAGAAGAAGTCTTACTATACCTATGACCTTCAATGAAGGAACCAAACTTCGTATACCACTGCCTTGGTGATTGTTTCAACCTATATAAGCTCTTATTCAACCTGCATACAAGATGTTCCTTTCCTTTAACCTCGAAATCCTCTGGTTGCTCCATATAAATTTTTTTATCTATGTCGCCGTGAAGGAATGTAGTCTTCACATCAAGCTACTCAACCTCTAAATTCAATCTAGCCACTAATCCAAGCAAAATTCGGATAGAGGATATCTTCACAACTAGAGAGAAAATCTCCTAAAAAAATCAATACTTTTTTTTTGCTCAAAGCCTTTCACAACCAATCGAGCTTTGTACCTTAGCTGTGAGACATTTTCATCCGCTTTCAATTTGAACACCCATTTATTCTTGAATGTTTTCTTACCCTTCGGTAACATCACCAATTCAAACGTATGATTGTCATGCAAGGATTTCATTTCTTCTTGCATGGCCTTCAACCAATCTTCTTTATGGTCATCAGACATAGCTTCCTGGTAGCTCTCTGGCTCCCCAGTCTCAGTGTTCATCACATACTCATGAGGAGAGTATTTCTGAGAAGGATAATACTTTCTAGTAGATCTTCTCAATTTAGGCTCAACTGGTGGTTCAAGTGGAACTTCAACATCTAGTGGAACTTCTGCATCTGGCACCTTAGGTTGAGGTGTAGGTTCATCATGCAAATCATCACCATAATTATCAACTTGTACATCTCCTCTATCAATAGGAGGTCTACTGGAAGGACTAGTTTCGTCATCAGCGGAACGTCTAATAGTTATTGTTGGCCTATTTGTCTTCTCAAGATCTTCAATAGTTTGGTCTTCAAAAAAAATCACATCTCGACTTCTAATTATTTTCTTGCTCATCGGATCCCATAATTCGCAACCAAATTTTCATAAACATACCCCATGAAGATATACTACTTTGAATTTCCATCAAGTTTGAACCTTTCATCTCTTGGAATGTGAAAAAAAGCCCTACAGCCGAATACTCGCAAGTGACTATAGGAGATATCTTTCCCTCTCTAAACTTTCTTTTGAACATCACATTTAGTTGAACTAAAGGAGAAAGGTTGATCAAATCTACCACACTCCTCATTGCTTCACCCCAAAAGGATTTAGAAAAATTTGCATGAGAGAGCATACACTTGACTATATCATTAATAGTGCGATTTATTCTCTCTACAACTCTATTATGTTGAGGAGTCTTAGGAACCGTCTTCTCAAGCTTGATCCTATGTCCTGTACAATACTCTTCAAATGAACCCCTGTATTCACCACCATTATCTGCTTGAACACATTTCAATTTCCTTCCTGTTTCTCTTTCATCACTTACATGAAAGTGTTTGAAGATACCGAGCAATTGGTCTTTAGATTTCAAAGTAAAAGTTCACACTTTTTGGGAATAATCATCAATAAAAGTAACAAAGTATGATGCACCACCTAGTGTCTTAGAATCCGTAGTGCAAACATCAATGTGAACTAAATCTAGAACATATGATCTCCTATGAGGTCCAAAACTATGAAATGATACTCTAGCATACTTTTCAACAAAACAAAGAGTACAAGTATTTAAAGATGTACCTTTCACTTGAAAAGAGTGCTTCTTGGCTAAAACGCTTAGTCCTTTCTCGCTCAAGAGACCAAGACGCATATACTACAAATCAGAAGAGGAATCATCAGCTACATTCACCTCTTCTTTGCACAATTTTGCTTGCAACCGGTAGAGAGTAGTGAGACTATTGTATTCTTTAGTAACAATGAGAGACTCTTTAGTAATCTTACATTTTTCACTACCAATGGAAGTATAATACCCCTCTTGATCTAATGTCTTCACTGAAATAAGATTGAACTGCATATCTGGCGCATGGCTTATATTCTACAATTACAACTTGTATCCCATGTTGGTTTCAAGCCATATATCACCCATACCAATGATATCACACACTCTTTTATCTCCCAATTTGATTTTGCCAAAATTTTTAGCAATATAGGAAGTGAACAATTCATGCCTTGGAGTGACATGACATGAGACACCAGAGTCTATAATCCAAGTGGAATCATCACATATAAGATTCACATAATTTTCATCATATGTGATAAGAATATCTTTATAAATAATAATAGTATTTTATTTATCACTATCTTTACCTTTGTCTTCATTTTTTTCTCTTGATTGTTCTCTTTTCAAGAATCCACAATACCTCTTGATATGCCCCGACTTGCCACAATGGTGACAAATAAACTCCTTTCTTAGCTTGTACTTTTCTCTTGACTTGCTTCAACTCTCTGACCTGTCAGAACTGTGAGGTTTTCTACTTTGACTGCTCTCTCGTGACTTTGAAACAAGTGCTTTTGATTGGAAGGAGGAATTAATCAAACCTCGCTTTTTTATTCTGGCTTTTTCATTCAACATGCTTTCTTTAACCATTGCTAAAGTCAACTTTCTATTTGTAGTTGAGTTAGTCAGTGTCACAACAAGAACTTTTCAACTATCAAGCAAAAAACTCAACAACAACAATGCTTGCAACTCATCATTTAAAGTAATTTCATTATTTGTTAGTTGGTTCACCGTCTCCTAAAAAATACTCAAGGGCTCCGGCATTGATTTACCATCAATATATTTCATATTAACTAGCTTCCGAATTAAGAATGCTTTATTTTGTACATTCTTCCTCTCATACAACTCCTTCAATTTCTTCCACATCTTCTTGGTATTCGTTTCGGTATCAACATGTGGATACATGCTAAGATCGAGCCATTGACTAATCAAAGCAACTGCCTTCCGATTTAACTTCTTTCACTCAGCATCAAATTTAGTACCTTTAGATTTATCCCCCTCCACATGATCATACAAGTCCTTTCTATACAACATATTTTCCATGAGAGTCTTTAAAATCGAGTAATTTTTGGAATTTAATTTGACCATATTTGGCCCATGAGTAATTTCCTCTATTTAATCAGCATAGAGATAAATAACCAAGGCTCTAAATACCACTTTATTTGGAAAACTAATGTTTAATAAGAATCTATCTAATAGCAGAAGTACCAAAAATAATTTTTTCATAACCTGTGCGATTAAATAGGCAACACCAGAGATACTCTAAGCAGCAAGTACATTAGCATAAATTAAATAATCAAACATTAGCATTTTATCATGAAACCCAGGGACAAAAATCCACAGGACCTAGTCTAATAAAATCTTCCACTATCAAAGTAATAAGTATACAATCAGTCTTCCTAGTAGCACTAGGGCATCTCAACAATCAGCAAAATACATCATCAAAATTGATAGAATCAACATAAACCCTCTACAAAAGTAGGTATCTCAAATCAGATAAAAAAGAAAGCAATACAAGTAACAAGTTATATCCTATTGTTAATCTCTATACCAAGAATAACATACTAAAATTTTATAAGAAATAGATCAAGTTTACCAGGTCAATAAGATCAAAATGGTACATTTTTTCCCAATTCTCATTCTCTTCGACGATGGCTCTGTCTCTCCTTCACTGTTTCTTTTCTTTCTTTTTTTTTTTAAAATGAGAGTGTCTAATCTCTCTCTCCTTCCATGGCTATAAGCCACTTTCTTTTTTTCCCACGTAGTTGGGGACCCCCCAACACTTAATGTACCACATCAACAAATTCTGATGTCGTTAGCAATGGAAGTGACAGAATGACTAACATGACTAATTTAAAATCTTTAAAGGATGAATTTAATTAAAAAAAATTTGAAGACCAATTTGAAGAATGAGTAATCTTTTAGAGATTAATTTGACCATTTACTCATAGTCTGAATAAGAATTTAAAAAATATTATGAGAGAGCTCTTTTTTACCATCCACCCTCTTGCTTTTGCATTCTCTTGTGCAATTCCAATAATTGAAAATTGTATGGATTTTTTCATTAAGTTGAGTACAATCAATTTCAATATACACTTAGTACTCATGCGAAGTTTTGTTTGTTAATTTTTGAAATACAAACCATAGGTTAGTACAAGATACATCAAAAGCAGTCACAATAATAGGGTTGGAGCAATTTATAGCTGTTGTAGTAAAGTCTTTTTGTTGAAGAAAGACACTCTTAAATTCAATAATCATAGATTGACCATTCTATTAGTGATGGATTGTGGCTCAAGATCAATGAATCTTGGCAATTGGACTTTAATATCCAAAATTGGTGTTGAGGACGAAAGAGTAGTTTATGAGTAGATCATGAAGACTGCTACAACGGTGTATGTTTAGTGTCGGTTTGAATGCATTCTAAAGAAGAGATAGTAGAAGTGCTTGGAGTGCTTCCAAAAGAGATGAAATATCAATAGGGAAATTAAAAGGAATAACAAAAGGTAGATGGAAAAAGTTAGGATCTCTAGCATTAGGAAAACTAGAAGATAAAATAGAATTTGAAAAATAAAAGAGTAGGAAAATTATTTTTGTTAAAAATATATTTCTAGTAATACATATTTTTTCAAAAAAAACTTACACTTAAAATCCTTTCATTATGGAGCCCAAAAAAAAGACATATTTATCATGAGACTTATATCTAACTTGTGTTTATTGAAAGACTTTGAATAAGAAATAGACAAATGACAATGATGTGAAAGAATGGACAAACGAGATGACTCTTTTGAAGTGGTTATATCGACAACCAACAAGATAAAGAGGAAGAGGAAAGGAGGGAAAATTGTGGGTTTTACAATGAGATTGGAGATTAGATATTACGATCATCGAATCAAACCACTATAAAAACTACAAAATTTTAATGTTTCGGTTTTTTTTACAATTTGTTTGGTTTTAATTTTTTTATTCAGGAAATGATTTTGTTTGGTTTGACTCAATTTGAACACCTCCAAGAGAATATATGTGACAGCTATAATTGTTGTTGTTACGAGAGAAGACAGAAAAAACAAAGGATGTGACATAAACAGGAAGAATAAGGGTGGGAGAACGATAGACACAATTAGAAAAGGGAGACAAAGCAACAATAATAAGTGTGACAATAATAGTAAATTGATAATGATGAAGATAAATTTGTATTAATGGTAAAGTGAATATGAAAGAAAAGTTAGAAAAGATGACCCACAGTGATAGAAAGACTAAATCCCCAAAGTGGTCTCATAGATTTATGGCTTTTACCATTTTAGTCCCTCAAATCTAAAATTAACAATATTGGTCCTCGAGATCTAGCTCTAGGCATCATATTAGCCCTTCGACTCTTTTTAGCATTGAATTAGCAAAGGAAGTGCTGACCTGACTTTGACTTACCACATTAGACACAGGACTAAATGGTGTCGTTTCATTTTGGCACTTAAACATGGAGAAAATGAGAAGACAAAGAAGAGTTTATATAATGTGCAGACCATTTTATCTTCTTTATTTCTCCAAAACGATCTCATTTTTGTCTTGTTTAAGCACCAAAATAAAATGACGCCATTTAACCCTATGTCCAGAATGACAAGTCAGAGCTAGTTTAATATTCTATTCATTGACTCAATGGTGGAAATGATCCAGGGACCAATTGGAGCTGGATCTTAGGGACTAGTATAATGAATTCTGAATCTGAGGAACTAAAATGGTGAAAATCGTGAATCTTAGAGACCACTTTGGGGATTTACTCATGATAAAAAATATACAAAATTGATTCAAATTAAACAGTAATAATAATTTTAATTTTTTTATTA
Organism: Arachis duranensis; assembly: GCF_000817695.3. Taxonomy (NCBI): domain Eukaryota; kingdom Viridiplantae; phylum Streptophyta; class Magnoliopsida; order Fabales; family Fabaceae; genus Arachis; species Arachis duranensis. The sequence continues at coordinate 77,730,147 of NC_029775.3, read as the reverse complement.
ATTTGGAACAAATCATGTCTACATAATAAAATTAAATCAGATTTGTATCCAATCATATCAATTAAACTTCTCTATTTTAACCAATAAGATATCAAGATATCAATTATGTATTCTTGGAAATATTTTATAGTGTTGTACATATACTTTCTTGCCCTAGTTAGGAGATTGTCATCAAATTATTGAAAAATTCTTGTGTATATATTTCAATGAGCAATACAAGTATTGACAAATTGGTCCAAACCATTTTTATCATGGTATCATAGCCCTCTAAATTTTGATATTTCTCATTCAAAGACAAAACTCTCTAACCAAAATGGTAAAATTAAAACAAAAAAAAACTATCAAAGGGAGATGGAGTTAAGAAATATCGTTCTCCCTATAACTTGAGTGCAAGTGATAATCCAAGGAGTGTGATCATGCAATTCCAATTTTGAAGAGAAAATTATGATGAATGGAGTCGTGCTGTCAGAATTTTCTTGCAAGCTCAATGCAAATGGGGATTTATGGATGGCACTTTCAAGAGACCTGATGAGCGAATAATTTATACGCTTTTTGGCATTGTTTTTAGGTAGTTTTTAGTAGGATCTATCTACTTTTTGGGATATTTTTATTAGTTTTTAAGCAAAATTTACATTTTTGGACTTTACTATGAGTTTGTGTGTTTTTCTGTGATTTCAGGTATTTTCTGGTTGAAATTGAGGGACCTGAGCAAAAATCTGATTCAGAGGCTGACAAAAGACTGTAGATGCTGTTGGATTCTGACCTCCCTGCACTTGAAGTGGATTTTCTGGAGCTACAAAACTCCAAATGGCACACTCTTAACTGTGTTGAAAAGTAGACATCCAGGGCTTTCCAGAAATATATAATAGTCTATACTTTGTGCAAGTTTTGATGACGTAAAATGGCATCAAAACGCTAGCTCTCTGCCCTTTTCTGGCGTCAAAACGCCAGAGCTGGCATAAAAGTTGGAGTTAAACGCCCAAACTGGCACCAAAGCTGGTGTTTAACTCCAAGGAAGACCTCTACATGTGTAAAGCTCAATGCTCAGTCCAAGCACACACCAAGTGGGCCCGGAAGTGGATTTCTGCATCATTCACTTAATTTTGTAAACCCTAGTAGCTAGTTTCATTATAAATAGGACCTCTTACTATTGTATTTTCATCTTGGAACCTGGGGGTCTTTTCCCTATTTTCGAATTCATATGCTATTTGGGGAGGCTAGCCATTCGGCCATGCCTAGACCTTGTTCTTATGTATTTTCAACGGTGGAGTTTCTACACACCATATATTAAGGGTGTGGAGCTCTGCTGTTCCTCGAGTATTAATGCAATTACTACTGTTTTCTATTCAATTCATGCTTATTCTTATAATAAGATATTCGCTGCACTTCAACATGATGAATGTGATGATCCGTGACACTCATCATCATTCTCACCTATGAACGCGTGGTTGACAACCACTTCCATTCTACTTAAGACTGAACGTGTATCTCTTAGCCTCTATTCCGAAAGATCGGAGTCGTCGTGGTATAAGCTAGAAATATTGGCGGTCATTCCTGAGATCTGAAAAGTCTAAACCTTGTCTGTGGTATTTCGAGTAGGATCTGGGAAGGGATGACTGTGACGAGCTTAAAACTCGCGAGTGTTGGGCGTAGTGACAGACACAAAAGGATAGTAAATCCTATTCCAACATGATCGAGAACCGACAGATGATTAGCCGTGCGGTGACAGCACATTTGGACTATTTTCACTGAGAGGACGGGAGGTAGCCATTGACAACGGTGATGCCCGAACATACAGCTTACCATGGAAAGGAGTATGAAGGATTGGATGAAGGCAGTAGGAAAGCAGAGATTCAAAAGGAGCAAAGCATCTTTATACACTTATCTGAAATTCTCACTAATAAATTACATAAGTATCTCTATCTTTATTTTATGTTTTATTTATCTTTTAATTATGAAAACTCCATAACCCATTTTAATCCACCTGACTGAGATTTACAAGGTGATCATAGCTTGCTTCAAGTCGATAATCTCCGTGGGATCGACCCTTACTCACGTAAGGTTTATTACTTGGACGACCCAGTGCACTTGCTGGTTAGTTGTGTGAAGTTGTGAAAAAGAGTGAGATTACAATTGTGCATACCAAGTTTTTGGCGCCATTGTGTATCACAATTTCATGCACCAAGACCTACAGATGATGCACCTGAATTATAAGATTGGTGGACAATCCAATTGATGCTAGTGTCTTGGATATTAAACGCAATCGAACCAAATCTCTGATCTAAAATTACATATGCAGAGACTGGAAAAGATCTTTGGGATGATATTAAGGAATGATTCTCTATAGTAAATGGACTGAGAATACAACAATTGAAAGTTGAATTGGCAGAATGCAAGCAACAAGAAATGACCATGGTTGCATACTGTGGGACATTGAAGTTGTTGTTGGATGAATTGGCAAACTATGAGCAAATACCAAAGTGTTCATGTGGTAAGTGCACTTGCAATATTGGATTGAAACTTGAGAATAAAAAGAAAGATGAGAAGGCTCATCAATTCTTAATAGGATTGGATGATGTAAGTTATAGAACTGTACAATCAAACATCTTAGCTATGGATCTGCTGCTATCTCCAAATCGAATATATGTAACCATAGTGTAAGAAGAGTGACTAAAGACAATTGGTCGTACAAAAGAAAAGAGAGTTGTAATGGAACTCATGATTCAAGCCAGCTACAAATACAAAGGAAAGGATGAAGCCAAGCAAGGACCATGTTTCCATTGTGGAAGAATAGGACATGACCACAAATGATGTTTTCAATTGATTGGATATCTTGAATTGTTGGGGAGGGGGGATAGACCGCGAAAGGAAAGAACTAGCAACCAAAATAGATGAAAGTTAGGAACTCGCACAAAGAACACAGTGCGTGATCATGCAGTTCAGGCCATGCCAAGTGATGCAAATGTACAACATGAATTGACGAGTCTTAGCAAAGAGCATTGGAAAATCCTGGTAAAATTGCTAAATGATAACAAACACGATGTATGGTAAGAAAGAATACAATGTGTGGGTTATTGATAGTGGTGCAACTAACCTTAACACAGAAAACTCGAAACATTTTCATGAACAACATAATGTGGTAGAATGTTGATGAGCGGATATTTTATACGCTTTTTGGCATCATTTTTATATTGTTTTAGTTATGTTTTATTTAAGTTTTATTATGTTTTCATAGATTTTAGTGCAAAATTTATATTTTTGGATTCTACTTTGAGTTTTGTATTTTATGGTGATTTTAGGTAAATTTTGACTGAAATCAAGGAGCTTTGGCAAAGTCTGATTCAGAGACAAGGAAAGCATAACAGATGCTGTCAGAATCTGACCTTCGTACACTCAAACGAGCATTTCTGTGGCTACAGAGGTCCAAATGATGCGTTTTTGGTGTCATTAGAAAGCTAACTTCCATAGCTTTCCAGAAATATATAATGATTTATACTTATTTTCGTAGGAGCCTGCCCATATTGGGCGTTGAACGCGAAGGAGCTACCCCCTAGCTAGCGTTCAACGCCCCAAGGAGACAAGCCAGCGTTGAACGCCCAAGAATCACCCTATTCCTGGCATTCAATGCCCACCAAAACACAAGGTAGTGCCAATCACCCCCAAATGAGCGTTCAACGCCCATTCCTCAAAGTTGGATGCCAAGCTCAGCCCAAGTACTCAACCAAAGTGGGCCCAAGGATGGATTTTCGCACCTCTAATCTAGTCTATCATACTTTGTGTACTTTTTAGTCATTAGATTAGTATTAAAAGGGGAAAGATCACCCATGTTTAGGATCTTCTACCTCATCTTTGTAAAACCCTAATATTCAAATCCTTATGCTCGAGTCATAAGTCAATGATATTACGGTGGTATGACTCTCATGTGGATTTTTAATATATAAATATAAGTATATTTGAATGGAGTATTAATCGAGAAGCATGAAAAGAGTAAAAATAAAATCGCGAAGACGTATCACTCACGTTTCGACAACTAAAAGATAAGGTATAAAGTTGAAAGCAATATAAGGATAAAGGCATAAAGGAGATCAAGAAATAGACAACAGATAGATATATATAACATAAGTAAATAGCCACTAGACGCGACCCGCGAAGTTTAGGCTGGCTAGGGTACAGTATGAAAGTAGTTAACAACAGACCCTCCTAATCTCTCCCAACAGAAACATAAGAGCCTCTATACGCAAGTTCAATAGAGTTCAATACATAATAAAGCTTTTCAAAATAAAAGGTGGAGAGATTCTAAGCAAAATATAAGGTAGAGAATATAAAGATCTTCGCCGTCTCTCAGACGAACCACAGCCCACTCTTGAGCACCTGGACCTGTATCTAAAAAACAAGAGATATATACGGAATGAGGATCCTCGACCCATGGGTTCCCAGTACGGTAAAAGTGCCAAATAAATACAATGCACTGCAATAAAAACTCACTAAGCATCTTAAACTTCCTTTCACCAAACATTCACCCTATGTTCTCGCTAATCCATGAATACGCAACTATCATAAGGGAATGCTAAGTCTAATTCATCTTCCTCATGCTTCCCAACTTTCTAACTCTCCAACGAATCAGAATCAGAATCATAAACAAAACCATCCCCAGTCATTTTGCCTCAGCAATTCTATATCAATACATCATATCCTCACCTGGAGTAAGTGAATTCACTTCACTGCGTCTACCCAGGGAGCTCAAATTATCTCATTCAATAATCATCATCATTATTCAATCACATCATTAATTCATCTCATCAAGAATAGCCCTCAGCGTCCACCGACACCAGCATGAGGAACCTCTCTATTGTACAAACACAAGCAATGCAGGCAAGTAATACATAATTAAAGCACAAGTAGAACAAGTAGCACATAATCAGGTAACATAGCATATATGATATAGCAATCCGAAACAATTAGGCAAACCCAAACAATTCAAACATATAAAAATGAGGAATGCCTGCCCTCTGGCTGATGATATCATCTGTCAGTTATATAGCCAACCCGACATGTCCGGTAGCTAACCCGGGCACAGTCTTCTGTTGCGCATTAATATCATTAGAGGGAGTACGTGCCTTGTCACCATTAGAGGGTATTTGCGCCCTGTCGCCATTAGAGGGTATCTGCGCCCTGTCGCTATTAGAGGGTATCGATGCCCTGTCACCCTTACAACTAGAGAGAAAACACAAGCATATTCATATTCAACATTTTCCAAAATTATTCATCATGACCATATCGTCATTTATACATCACATGATTGCACACTTATACATCACTCATCATAACCCGGGGCAAGTGGGGCTATACCACAACCCTTGCATCCACCCTGGGAGCTTCTATACTAACCAACGCGGAGCAAGTGGGACGTAACCACAATCCTTACATCTACCTAGGAAGTACGTTCTCATATTCCCAGGAGGAACCAAGGAGGGGATCCTAACCTCCCACCATCTCGCTGGGGGTGATTTTATAATATCAGGAATAATAAGGAAGGGGATCCTTACCTTCCTCCATTTCTCTGTGGTCACACTTTCGAGAAAAAGAGCTCAGGATAAAGCAATCATTCAAAGTCATATTTTCATTTCCAGCCATAAATCAATATTCATCATAGCCATCCGGCTCATGGCATAACCCATAACCAGCTAATAATCAATATCAAATATAGCCCTTTGGCTCACGGCATACACCGCACTTCTATCACCACCCTCAACAACTCATACAGTCATAATTAAACATAACTCATCATTAATCTCACTTATTTCATCCACAAGTTATCACATGTCCTAGCTTCTTTTCATTACTAGGCATACTATAAAGATTTAGGACATAAAGGGTGAGAATGGAGACTTAAAAGTCTGAAATTTAGCTTTGAAAACTCAAAAATCAACCTTGGGGTGAAAACAGGGTCACGCGTGTGTGCCACCCACGCGCACGCATGGAAAGCCATAAGTCACAACGACGGTGTATGCATCACCCACGCGTACACGTGGATGGGAGAAAAGCCAAGGGATGCTTGCGCGATAACCATGCGTACGCGTGGGTGCATTTTATGCCCCACGCACAAAACCAGCTCGATGCTCGCACAACTCCCGAGAATTTGGCTGGACAATTGGTGCAGCACATCGACGTATACGCGTGGGCTAGGCGTACATGTGGGGAGTGATATTTTGAAAACCACGCGTGCGCGTCGGCCACGCTTACACGTGGGAGTGCGTTTTGCCAAAAATTTTACTAAGTTAAAAAGCTGTAGAATTCACAATTTCAAACCCCAAACTTCTAACACACATAACTTCTTCTATAAAAATCCCTTTTCAATCATTTATGAACCGTTAGAAATATCGTTGAATAAACTTTTATAAAAATTCAATTTTGAAGAATTCTGAACTCCGTGGACCGAGTTACGGATCGCCAAAGTTGGTCAAAAAATCAGTTTTTACCCAAACATAGGAATTACCAATTTTTCCAATATTCCCAAGCCAAATTCATTTTCACTCATCCAAATGACCACAACCTAACCGCATTTACATAATTACACTCAACCAAAACCAAACCTACCTCATCTACACAATTTCACCCAAAATTACCAAATTCCACACTTCAACTCCTCAAACCTTATTATTCAATAACCAAGCCAATTATTCACACATTCAATATCTAAAATCCATCCAATGACTTAGATCATCACATAATACAAACGTCATCTTACCTTCCTGACCTCTTTCCGGCCTCCAGCCCAAAATTCACGGCCTCCGGCCCAAATTCACAATTTAATTGTATATTCCACAAACCAATACTCATTATCCAATTTATTAAATTCTCAACACACCAAACATACAAATTCAAATAATTCTCAACCCAATTATTAATTTACATTACATATCAACTACGAATTTTAGCACCAACCATTCACACAATCCAAACTTAATCCTAGGGGCATCTAACCTAGAAATTCTCATCACACCACACGGTACTTAAATGAAACATAATAGTACCTCTTGTAGCCAAAATAATTGAGCTTCTTCTTGAGAGTCTCCACCAACCCTTAGCTCCAAGCCTCACCAAATCTCCTCAAGCAACACCAACCTCCCAATTGTGCACCAAAATAACCAAATACATTAATATAACCAATTTCACATATATACATTAACCTAGGGTTCATGAGAATGATAAATCACAAGGGTTGGAGGGTTTCTCATCTTAACCCATGGAAGTTTGTGATGAATATCACCAATGGCTCATACTAGAGCACTCCTAAACAACCAAAATCACAAGATTTCCTCAAGACCCAAACCAAATTCAAATTTAAAGGGAAAATCAAAAACTGAGCAGAGGACATTGAATTAATTACCATAAAACTTAGATAGAATTGTAGAGGATAAGAAGAGCGATGCGTGGCCATAAACGGCTCGTCAATCAGAGTTTCGGAGAGAAAGTTATGGTGATTTGAAGATCAAAGAGAGTTAGGATTTTTTCTCTTTTTCCTCTCTTCACCATTTCAGCGCCTCTTTCCTCATTTTTAGGGTAAATGAGCTGAAATACTCATAACTAATATTTTTATATGTTGGGTCTTGGGCCCACTTAGGCCCAGTTTACTTATTTTTGTCCGTTGGCCCAATTTTGGGCCAGAACCTTTAAGATTAGCACTCTAAATCGCACTTTAAATATTTCTACCTTCCCTAATTATAAATCCTAATTTCTTAGTCTTATTCACTCATAATCAATTTTCTCAGTTACAGTACTAGACAAATCTCAGCCGGTACTGCCGGTCAAAATTCCAGTGTATGTTTTTATGTAAAAAATTATGTTTTCCGACTAAAAAAAATTCACTAAATCCAAATATCATATTTAAATTATCAAATTCCGATTGCCAAGTTTTCTAACCATATTCGCTCCTATTTAATTTATTATTTAATTGATTACGGTTTGACCGGGTTTTACAATCTTTACCTTATTCACGTTTTACTTTCTGTAGAGCATGAGCAACTAAACCTCCTAAGTTAGGGTTAGGAGCTCTGCTAATTCTCATAGATTAATAATATTCTTGTTGTATTTCAATACATATTTGATTCCATTCTCTTGTGCATTTTTGTTTTTCATCTCATGAATTGAGGATGACCCGTGACAGTCATCCTTGTTCTACATGGGTTCCGTGTGAGTCTTACCCGGATAGCATTGAACCACAAGCTAGAGAATGCACTACAGATTCCAAGAGCATGCCTGCACGACTTTGGATATGTGACATATAATCTCGTTGACTGTAGATTACTGAGGTTTTTGTGGCATCAAGGCTAGAGTATGAGAAGCAGCATTCCCTAATCCGGAAGATCCGACCTTGTCTGTAGTGTTTTGAGTAGGATCATGATGGAAAGTGGATTGCTTAGGTCTTCACCTTCGACTATGGTGGGAGGCCATGCGTTAACTTGATGATAATGCTACATGAGTTGCTCGGATATGGTGGACTGCTATGGTTTAGAAGAAACTAACTTGATGAGAATGCTATATGAGTTAGTCAATTACTGCTGCCATTGAATGAATCATTTCTTGTTGAAGTAGACAATAAGAAAAGTTAATCCGGAAAGAATACACATCTCCGAAGCTTTAACAAATTATCCATCATTGCTTTTACACTAATCTGGTATTTCATTCTTTATTATTTCATTTATGCTTCTTAACAAACAACCATCTTTTCTAATCGCCTGACTAAGATTTACAAGATAGCCATTGCTTGCTCAATCCGACAATCTTTGTGGGATTCGACCCTCACTCACCTAAGGTATTACCTGGATGACCCAATGCACGTACCAGTTCAGTTGTGTGGAGTTCAATTCTGCGCACCACATGTACAGTTGGAACAACTTTTTGCAAATAAACAAGGAACTATCACCCTTTTTGGAGGGTTTACACTAAAGAATGTGCGTTACGTGCCATAATTAAAATGCAATTTGATTTCTGTGTCACAATTAACTGTGATGAGGATTTCCTTGTTTTGTTCACTAATAAGTTATGCTTGATGCAGGGACTCACTTCCAAGATGCTGATTGGAGTGGGTGAATAGAAAGATAGACTTTACATGTATCGGAGTGTACTACAAATAACAGCATGTCATGCTAGTGTGGGAGGTCAACTTAGTTTGTAGCATAAGTAGATGGGACATTCCTCTTATAAAATTGTTTGTCCACTTCGAAATATAGAGGATAATTGTATTAGTGAGACACTGTAACTAGAATCTGAAATGTGTGAAAAATCAAAACAAACTAGAGTGAAATTTTTATTAAACAATTTTCGTGCCAACGCAATATTTGAACTTATTTATTGTTATTTATGAGACTATATCTACAACGCGACTGTTTTTATGACATTCTTTACTGGCAAAAATCTCAACGTCAAAATGGCGCCGTTGCCGGGGAATTGCAAACGTGTGCCTTATTATTGGTTATTGTAAATATTTTTCAAAAAAAAAATTTCAGATTTTTATTTTAAAATTTTTTTATCTTATCTTATCTTTTTCAAAAATCATATTTTTTTCAAAATATTTTCTTTTTATTAATTTTTGTTTTTATTTTCTCTTACTACCATGAACTCTCACCCATTTGGCTATGAGTCTGGTTACAATTATGTTGCAGGAAGAAGAAATTACAATGAGAACATGCATCAAGGTTGGAACAATCAAAGATGGGAGGAGCCACAAGGATTTGATCAACCCTCATGGCAACAACCACCTCCAATGGACTATCAACAACCAATCCATGATGCATATCAAGGCAATGGCTATGGTGAGCGCTCTTTTGATTATCAACAACCATACGCCTATGAACTCCCTCCTCAACATAACTTTGGACCACCAAACTCACAAGCCCCTTTCCACCATTCACCTCCATATGACCATAACCTTCAACCACCATACCAACCACCTTATGAGCCATATGAACCATATATAGAACCACCCCAATTCCAACGTAATTACTCACAAGTGATGTGTGGAAAACGATCCAACACAAAACTCACCGGCAAGTGTACCGGGTCGCATCAAGTAATAATAACTCACATGAGTGAGGTCGATCCCACAGGGATTGAAGGATTGAGCAATTTTAGTTTAGTGGGTGATTTAGTCAAGCGAATCAAGTTTTGATTGAGTGATTTGTGTTTAACAAGAAATAAATGACAGTAAATGTAAAAGGGATTTGAGGACTGGGATTGCAGAATCTAAACAAAGAGAAAGTAAATTGCAACAATTGATTGAGCAGAAATTGAATCAGAAGCAAATAGCATTCAAACAGAAAGAAAATAAAATGCAGCAAAGGTTCACAGAAGAACCAAAAGTAAAATTGGGTCTCAGGTCTCAAGAGACTAGGTAGCAGAGCCTAGATCTCTATTTGCCTTCCCAGATCCAAGTTCACAAAGCAATTGGTAAGAAATTGAAGAAGAAGTAGTAGAATAACAGAAATCAAATTCAATTATGCAGAAAAGGATTTAAAGAGATTTTAGATGGGAATTGAGACAGAATTTCCTCAATTTCACACACCCAAAACTCAGAAACAGAAGATTAGAAATGCTCAGGCAAGAATGAGGAAGAAGGGAGATCAATCCTCCTCCTCAATTCTCAGAATTCTCAGTAAAGTCACCCAAGAACAATTGCCAAAGCTCAAAAGAAAGGTGAAAGTCAAAGTAAAATTCCAAAGTAAAGGTAAAAGTGGTAAAAGGTCCTAATTACATCAAACTAGCTTCTATTTATACACTTTCTATTCTTGGATTTTGGGATTTGGATGGGCTTTTGATTTGGTGAAGAAATGAATTAAAATGGATTTTTAATTAAATTTTTCGGCCCAAAATTGTGACTCCCAGGAGGCTGCCCTGCCCTTGTGGAGGGCAGGGCAGGATTTGGTGCATTGTGGTGCGGGCGTGGTGCAGGCTGGTGTGGCTGCATGGTGCGGACGATTGGTGCGGCCTTGTGCGTCCGTGGTGCAAGCTGGTGCGTGGAACGCTGCCCTGCCCGCGCCAAGGGCAGGACAGGAAAAGTTGGTGCGCGGTGGATGGTGCGTGGTGCTCGTTGGTGCTGCCAGGGACGAGAATTGGTGCGCCAGAATTGAGCTTGGTGCACAGGATGCTGCCCTGCCCTCGCGGAGGGCAGGGCAGGAAATTTTGGTGCTGCCAGGATTGAGCTTGGTGCGCCAGATGCTGCCAGGAACGTGCCATGGTGCGCCAGATGCTGCCAAGAACGTGCCATGGTGCGCCAGATTTGTGCACCAACCCAAATGCTGCCCTGCCCTCGCGGAGGGCAGGGCAGTGTTTCCACTTTGCTGTCCCGTGTTCGAAACACGGCTGTGGCACATGTTCAATTAATTTCCTTGGTTTCTTGGCACGGCACTCAACCTTAGTTCTTTGCTTCTTCCTTGGTCCGTGTTCGATTCTTGTAGCATGCATGGGTGACATTTTCCCTTGAATTTCTTTCCTTGGAGAGCCCGATTCTGCCCTTGTAGTGGGCAGGGCAGAGTTGCCTTCTCTTCTTGGTTCTCTTATGTTGCCCTCCTAGAGGGCAGTCTGCCCTTGTGGAGGGCAATGTTTGCCTCCCCCTTGCATGCGGCACGCTTCCTATTACTTTGGCCACGCTTTCCTTTCCTTGGGCTACACTTCTTAGGCCACGCTTTTCCTTTTCTTTTCTTTTCTTCACCTATAGTAAACCAAAACAACCACTCCAAGTATCACTAAATTCAAGAGGCTTATAAATCAATTAAAATTCAATTAAAATTAGCTCAAACCTCATGGATTATCATTAATTTCATGGTGGTTGCTTGATTTAGAGAAGTTATGCATTTTCACTCCAAATCACTTACTTAGGATGCAAGAAAGTGCATAAATGCTAACAAAACAAGTGAAATTAGCTTGAAAAATGGGTATATGATGACTTGTCATCAACAAGAACCACCACTTCAATATTCACCATCTCCATATCCATCAATCCAAGAGCATTATGATCCTACTTATGAAAACCGAGTGCATCAAGAGGCAAAGGATCGTCTCAAAGAAACAATGGATCGATTTCAAGAAACCACTCAACAACTGGGGCAAGTATTAATTCAATGGGCTTCTAGGCGCTTAAATATACAAGGCTCAGCCACAGCCCCATGTGGACAGTCTAGTGAAAAGTGTAGCATGAAGGAGATACCAGAAACCCCAGTGGACAAGACAGGGAATGAATTCGTACTAGAACAAGTAGAAGAAGCTGTTATTGTTCAAGAAGAAGAGTTGGTTGAAGACTTAGGAGATGTAGAACCTCCATGGGAAAGTCAAGACATAAAGTCTCCTTCCAAGACGGTTGAAATTGATGCTGAAGAGGGTGTACAACCTCCAAAGCATATCACAGTTGAAGACTTGGAAA
>NC_029775.3:77717285-77717492 GCF_000817695.3 Arachis duranensis | reverse complement strand
AAGTCGCCATCATCCTTCACAACATTCAAGTGGGTAAAATTCATATCCCATAGCTTTCTAATCCCACTTGAATATGGGCTACTGAAGACGGATGGTCAACTTAGAGATTTTTGTGGCATCAAGAGTAAGAGGAAGATGGTCAGTGGTAAGAATTGTCCTGCAAGGTTCATCATGGTTGGAAGCTTTAAGTTTAAACGCAAAGGTTGG
>NC_029775.3:77715807-77717210 GCF_000817695.3 Arachis duranensis | reverse complement strand
GACTATAACTAAAAGTGCTAGGTGGGAGACAACCCACCATGGTATGATCGTTCATTTTTTATTTTTATTTAGTTTTATTTGTTTTTGAGTTTTATTTTATTTTATTATATTGAACCTGGAGTTTTGCATCACACTCATATTAACACTGCATTCTGCATTTTATTTCAAAAAAAAAGCGAGCACGCGACGTGACTGCATCAGCGACGCGTCCGCGTCGCAAGGAGATGAGAGAATAATAAATTGAACAGAGAGTTACGCAGGAGCAGGGCTGGAGGCGTGCCACTGGCACGAATCAACCCACGCGACCGCGTCCCTGACAGGTCCGCGTCACATGGGCATAATGGCCTCCCACGCGACCGCATCACCCACGCGGCTGCGTGACCTGAAATCGGCGTAAAAAGGGTGTATGGCCGAAAGTTGAGCTGGAATTGGGCTGGACTCGTGCTAGAAGCCCAAGCCCTCCCACGCAACCGCGTGTCCCACGCGGCCTCATCGTTTTCCAAAAATGGCCATCCACGCGATCGCGTCACCCACGCGATCGCGTCACCCAATTTTGGCAATTAAATTGAATCGAACAGAGAGTTGTGCTGGAGCGAGGCTGCACTCGCGCCAGCAGCGCAACACGGGTCACGCGATCGCGTCATCTTACCTGACGCGCACCCACGCGAACACGTGCCTTCCACAGTCGCGTCGCATGCGCCACACAGCTCACCCTAAAATTGCCACATATCTTATCTTTCTCTCCTCCAAATCCTAATTTTTCCTCCCTCCTTTCTTATTTACTTCTTCTTCTCCTCCTTTTTCCCTCTCATTTTATTTTATTTTATTTGCATACTTTCATTCATTGAATATTTTTATTTTTCTAAATTTATTCTTTTACCATTGGTGTTCAAATGCTTTTATTCAACTGTTATTTCTTTTCTGGTATTATCTTGGTGCTTGATGAGCGGATAATTTGTACGCTTTTTGGCATTGTTTTTAGTATATTTTTGGTATGATCTAGTTAGTTTTTAGTATATTTTTATTAGTTTTTAGTTAAAATTCACTTTTCTGGACTTTACTATGAGTTTGTGTGTTTTTCTGTGATTTCAGGTATTTTCTGGCTGAAATTGAGGGACCTGAGCAAAAATCTGATTCAGAGACTGAAAAGGACTGCAGATGCTGTTGGATTCTGACCTCCCTGCACTCGAAGTGAATTTTCTGGAACTACAAAAGCCCAATTGGCGCGCTCTCAATGGCGTTGGAAAGTAGACATCCTGGGCTTTCCAGCAATATATGATAGTTCATACTTTGCCCAATATTTGATGGCCCAAACCGGCGTTCAAAGTCACCCTCAGGAATCCCAGCGTTAAACGCCGGAACTGGCACAAGAATGGAAGTTAAACGCCCAAACTGGCACAAAA
>NC_029775.3:77713201-77714944 GCF_000817695.3 Arachis duranensis | reverse complement strand
TGCCTGACTAAGATTTACAAGATGACCATAGCTTGCTTCATACTAACAATCTCCGTGGGATCGACCCTTACTCGCGTAAGGTTTATTACTTGGACGACCCAGTGCACTTGCTGGTTAGTTGTGCGAAGTTGTGTTTATGCCATGGTATTGAACACCAAGTTTTTGGATTCATTACCGGGGATTATTTGAGTTGTGAAAAGTATTGATCACAATTTCGCGCACCAAGTTTTTGGCGCCGTTGCCGGGGATTGTTGAGTTTGGACAACTGACGGTTCATCTTGTTGCTTAGATTAGGTATTTTTTTTCAGAGTTCTTAAGAATGAATTCTAGTGTTTCAAGGTGATGTTCTTATCATCACCAAAGCTGATTGATCTTCATCAATTTAGCTCTTGAATGCAATGTCCTGCTAAAGCTTGGCCGGCCATGTCTAATTTCCTTAGACTAAAGCTTTAGACTAACATTGCATGATTCCTGGAATTCTCATTAAGAATTTTGATACTTTTATTTTCTTTTCCACTTAATTTTCGAAAAAACACAAAAAAAAAGTACAAAATCATAAAATCCAAAAATTTCTTGTTTGAGTCTAGTGTCTCATTTTAAGTTTGGTGTCAATTGCATGCTTTCATTCATGTGTCTTAAGGATCTTCAAGATGTTCTTGATGATTTCTTACTCTAATCTTTGAATTCTCTTGACTTGAGTATTTTGTGTACCTCATATGCATTCTCATTAGTGTCAGTAGTATACAAACTGCTAAGTTTGGTGTCTTGCATGCATTGTTATTTGATTCTTGTTGGATTTTGATTTTTCCTTATTATAAAAAAATCCAAAAATATTTTTAATTTGTGTCTTTTCAAGTCAATAATACAGAGAATTGAAGATTCAGAACATACAGCAGAGGAATTGCACAGAAAAAGCTGGGCGTTCAAAACGCCCAGTGAAGAAGGACAGACTGGCGTTTAAACGCCAGCCAGGGTACCTGGTTGGGCGTTTAACGCCCAAAAAGGTATAGTTTTGGGCGTTAAACGCCAGAATGTGCACCATTCTGGGCGTTTAACGCCAGGATGGCTCAAGAGGGAAGATTTTGTTTTCAAATCAATTTTTTTTCAAGTTTTCAAAGTTTTTCAAAATCAAATCTTTTTCAAATCATATCTTTTCAATCATATGTTTTCAAAATTGATTTCTCTCTATTTTTAAGGATACTTGCTAATCAATTAATGATTTGATTCAACATTTCAAGTATGTTGCCTTTTCTGTTGAGAAAGGTTTAATATTTGAATCATATCTTTTCTTGATAGCCAAGTCATTGAATTTCAAAATCAAATCTTTTTAAAATGTTTTTCAAATCATATCTTCTCAATCACATCTTTTTAAAAACTAATCATACCCTCTTAACCACATCTTTTTCAAAATAGTTTTCAATCAAATCTTTTTGATTTCTAATTTCAAAATCTTTTTCAAAAATCACTTGATTTCTTTTCCACCTTCATTTTCGAAAATCAAGTAGTGTTTTTCAAAAATATTTTCAAAATCTTTTACTTAATTTTCGAAAATTACTTCCCTTCTTCTCACATCCTTCTATTTATGGACTAACACTATTCCTTAATGCGAAATTCAAACTCCATCTCCTTTGACAAGTTCGAATTTTCTACTACTGTCTTCTACTCTTCTTTTCCTCTGACACTCCAAGGAATCTCTATACTGTGACATAGAGGATTCCACATTTTCTTGTTCTCTTCTCTTTC
>NC_029775.3:77708185-77708506 GCF_000817695.3 Arachis duranensis | reverse complement strand
TGAGGAGCTCAAGCACTCCATAGGATCTTCAAGAGGAAGAAAGAGCCGCCATCACTAAGGTGGACCCGTTCTTTAATTTCCCTGTTCTTTGTTTTCTATTTTTCGAAAATTATGCTTATGTTTATCTATGTTTGTGTCTTGTGATCATTAGTGTCTTAGTGTCTATGCCTTAAAGTTATGAATGTCCTATGAATCCATCACCTCTCTTGAATAAAAAAAAATGTTCTTAATTGAAAAAGAAAAGAATTGCATGAATTTTGAATTTTATAACAGTTTGATTATTTTGATGTGGTGGCAATACTTTTGTTTTCTGCATGTATG
>NC_029775.3:77706182-77706381 GCF_000817695.3 Arachis duranensis | reverse complement strand
ATATCTCTTGGATTCCTGATACACGATGCATGGTTGATCGCCTGACAAACGAGCGCTCGCCTGACAAACGAGCCAGCCATTCCGTGAGATCAGAGTCTTCGGGGTATAGGCTAGAACTGATGGCGGCATTCAAGAGAATCCGGAAGGTCTTACCTTGTCTGTGGTATTCTGAGTAGGATTCAATGATTGAATGACTGTT
>NC_029775.3:77705578-77705807 GCF_000817695.3 Arachis duranensis | reverse complement strand
TTTGAGTTTGCCTGACTAAGATTTACAAGGTGACCATAGCTTGCTTCATACCAACAATCTCTGTGGGATTGACCCTTACTCACGTAAGGTATTACTTGGACGACCCAGTACACTTGCTGGTTAGTTGTGCGAAGTTGTGTTTATGCCATGGTATTGAACACCAAGTTTTTGGATTCATTACCGGGGATTATTTGAGTTGTGAAAAGTATTGATCACAATTTCGCGCACC
>NC_029775.3:77676100-77705323 GCF_000817695.3 Arachis duranensis | reverse complement strand
ATATTTTACCACTTGGTTAAAGTAATATTTTCTTTTTCAAGAAACCTTTTAGAAAATTTCACTAATTTGAATAAAATTTAATGTTACACTTGTTTGAAGAGATATTATACTGGAACATGGTTTAGAACTCGAACACACAAAACCTGCGAGATTTTTGAGCCTATTTGAATTGGTTGCATTTTATCAACCAAAAATTTTGTTTTAGTGTGTATTTTTCTCTTTAAAATTGTGATCTTTGTCTTGCTTAATTCTATATTTCCATAATTTGATGTATGCATACACTTATATGATTGAGGCCTTGTTTCACTGAGCTTACATACCCATATGGCCTTAACCTTTTCATTATCTATTGCAAACCAATTTTGAGCCTATTTTACCCCTTTATTCTTTATTTTAGCACATCATTAACTCTAAGCGAAAAATAATAATGTCCTTAATTTGAATCCTTGGTTAGCTTAGACTAGTGAAGTCCTTAATTTGAATCCCTGATTAGCTTAGACTAGTGAAAGTGCTCATGAATTAAGTGTGGGGAAAGAGGGTTTGGAAACATCTGGTTTGATAATTGAGTATGTTAGAATTTTCTGAAAATGTGAAAGAAATGTTTAGGACATGTTCATGCATTCAATAAATTAATCATATGCATTGAGAAAAAAAAATATATATATATATATATATAAGAGCAAAATAAGTGAAAGGGGACAAAATGCTCCAAAGTAAGTGAAAGCAATGCATATGAGTTACACTTGAAATTAGAATGCATGAATATGTGGAAAACATAGTTAATGGATGGCTAGATGTTGTATTATGATTACATAGATTGTTTAAGTTAGGTGGGAAAGTTTCAGTTAATTAAGGATTCAAATTTTAGTCCACTTAGCCAAATACAATCCTACCTTAACCCTAGCCCCATTACAACCCTTAAAAGACCTCTTGATTTGTGTATTGGTGCATTAAATTTTTGTTGATTATTAGATGAAGAGCAAGCTATAGAAAGCAAGATTAGTAGAGAATTGAGAGAATTGACCCTAGACACTTGAAAGTTAGAATGATATACACTACCAAGGGTTCAGTGCTCAATTCTATGTTCCCTGCTTTCATGAGCTATCTTCTTCTTGCAAGTTATCAGTGCTTAATTCTATGTTCCCTGCTTTCATGAGCTATCTTCTTCTTGCAAGTTATTTGTATTGTATTTTGTGATTTGAATTAGTAAAATCCAGTTCATATTTGTCTTGAAGAACTTATTTATTTTTAACCAAGTAGGTAGAAACATTTTTGCATTTAGTTGCATTTAATTTAGGTTGCATTGCATTCCATCACTTTAACCTTAATTATTTACCTTGGATTTAGCATGAGGACATGCTAGTGTTTAAGTGTGGGGAGGTTGATAAACTACTATTTTATGGTTTATCTTGTGCTCAATTGAGTGCATTTTATCAACTCTTTACCCACTTATTCATACTATTTGCATGTTTTACATTTGCCTTCCTAATTATGTGCTTTGATTGAAAATATGTTTCTTTGGACTTATATTTGCTTATTATTCCTCTCTTATTTCCATTCGATGCCGTGATTAGTGTGTTGAGTAGTTTCAGATTTTCTAAGGTAGAATGACTTAAGGGATGAAAAAGAAAACATACTAAAAGGAAAGGAGAAAGCAAAACGGAGCTTTAAGGAGACTGGTATCCACGCGATCGCATGGACGACGCGATCGCGTGCCAGAAGCGAAGATTCAGCGACGCGGCCGCATGACTGACGCAACCGCGCGCCTTAAGCAGAACGCACATGACGCGGTCGCATGACTGACGCGACCGCGTGGCAAGGAAAAGCTCCGAATGACGCGACCGCGTGACCCACGCGGACGCGTGACAGAGGCCACGCACTAGAAAATTATAGAACACGCCCCAGCGAGTTCTAAACCCCTTTTTGGCCCAAATCCAAGTTCAGAAAGCATAGACCAGAGGTTATAAAGTGGGGGAATGAATCCATTCAGAAGGAAGCACTCATAATTCACTTTTTATGTTTTAGATGTAGTTTTAGAGAGAGGTTCTCTCCTCTCTCTCTCTTAGGATTAGGACTTCTCTTAGTTTTAGGAGTGACTCTCAATCCCAGGTTCTTTATTTTTTATTTATTTTCAATGTTCCATGTTTAGATTGATTTTCTTAATTAATGTTATTTGAGATATTTCAGATTGATGATTGCTTTGGCCTTGGTTAAATAATTGGTAACTCTTGATATATCAAACTCATTGTTGATTGAAAATTGGAATTAATTCATCCACTTAACTTACCTTCATAGTTAGAGGTTAACAAAGTGGGAGAAAAATCCAATTCTCATTACAATTGATAAGGATAACTAGGATAGGACCTCCAGTTCACATACCTTGCCAAGAGTTTATTTTACAGTTATTTATTTATTTTTTTATTGCTTTAAAAATATACTCGTACCTTTTACCTTAATCCAAAACCCCAATTTACAATCTCCATAGCCAATAATAAGAACATACCTCCCGGCAATTCCTTGAGAAGACGACCCGAGGTTTAAATACTCGGTTATCAATTTTAAAGGGGTTTGTTACTTGTGACAACCAAAACATTTGTACGAAGGGATTTCTATCGGTTTAGAGACTATATCTACAACGCGACTGTTTTTATGACATTCTTTACTGGCAAAAATCCCAACGTCAAACTCCTTCATCTTATAGAGCTTCATATTTTTTTAACCTTAGTTGATGATTACTTTAGAGCTATTTGGATATACTTGTTGTCTGATAAAAGGAAAGTCTCAAAGGTTATGGTGGAATTTTTTGCTTTAATAGAAAGGAAACATAATAAATTTGTTAAATGTGCGCACAGTGACAATGGAACAAAGTTTACCTCTTTGAGTGCTTACTTCCAACAACAAGGAATTAAATATCAAACCTCTTGCACAAGCACTCCCCAACAAAATGGAAGAGTGGAAAGAAAACTTATGCTCTAAAATTGATACGCTTGGATATTAGTAAGTGCACTAATTCACTCCAAGTAATACCACAATGAGTGGACATCATTTGCACCAAGATTAACGGACTGAATCAAGTAACATCTAATTGGATCTCTAATTAGATCGATCAAACATTAGCAAGAGGACTATAAATCTTGAAGTAGAAGCAAAGAATAGTGAAGAAGTATGTTGATTGTGAACGAGAAAGCTTATGGACTTAGTAAAGTAATCAATGAATGAGATGTTAAAGGCTTTGGAGATGTTTGATTTTTAGAAAAAGCAATGCTTGTGTTTTTTACTTTGATTCACCCAAAAATCTTTTCACAGCAAATCATTTATAACCAAATTCCAATTCCTTGACAATTTAATTTCTCTTAACTTAAGTAATCGCCAATTCTTTAGTCAACAAATTAAGAGAATAGGTTAAGCATGATTTCAATTTAAAGCACATAATATTCAAAAAATATTCCTAATTGAATTAAATGTCACGTATTTAAAAACTAGTTCAAGACAATTGAAGATTACGAGATAAGTTTTAAGCTAATTTTGATATTAAATTTTTCTAAGTAATAACAGAATCCAAAACAGAATTAGAATACTTTTTAATACTTCTAACCATTAAAGATGAAGAATAAGCCTCAATCTTAAAAAAGTAGAAAAGCATGAATCAAAATAAAGAAAAAATTTACATTACTAATCCATAAAATCAAACAGAGCCCCTAACATTTAACAAGAGAATTTTAGTTACTCATGATAGAAAAGAAAATAACCTAAAAGTAACGAGGTACTAGATGATGATTGGAATTCGAGGATTTTAGATCCTGGATGATCCTTTGTGAACCATCATTCACTTATTTATGATCTAATTCATATATTAGAATTTAAATTCAAAAACTAAATCTAATATTATCTTTGGAAGGATAAGATAACAAAAAATAATTCAAATATTGGGAATAAGTAGTATGACCACAATCCAATCAATCATGTGTCAAATAATTTGTTATTGTTATTATATTAAAATGTTAATATAATAAGGTCCTTGATTAAATTTAGAGATTTATCATTGTGATAATGATCATAATATTGAGAGATAAATCTTTTATAATTTAATCTAAATTGTTCTTGGTCATAAGATTATTAAAAAGGACATTAATAATCTGAAAAGATCAATATATATATATATATATGATGGTCTTTATTGGATGAAGATTAATAGATCTCATTTATTAAATTATATATATAGATGGTGCATATAGAGATATAGAACTGACTCACTTTGAGAATTCCTAATGGTTATAATTACCGCATATTTGTCAATAGGATATTCTCAAGATGAACATGGTAATAGACTTTCCTTTGACCTGCGACTGTCATAGTAATTAACAATGTATTTATTATACTTTGATTCCGGACACCTAATACCCTAGGGTGCTAGTTGAATGGATATTGGGTATAATTTAAATACTTGTAGAATTAATGATTAGTCAACAAGAAATCCGTCAACTCTTGATAAAGATTTTGAGCTCTATGATTATAATGACTGAGATGAATAAAACCTTGGCCAAGGGGATTGAATGAATGAAGAAATGAGTTTCTTAGGTCATTCACAGTTCCGGGTAGAACGGGAATCGGCCAAGGTATGGTTTCGGTTTTCTGTATCTAAAATGTAATGTGGTTATGAAAACGTAGGCTAGTGACCCTAGGATAGGGCTTTGGAATGTTGATATAGTTGTTGGATAAATTAGATTGAGTTAAATATATATGAATGATGGTGAAAATGATTGTGAGTGGTTGTGTTGGTTGGTAAATCATGTAATGTTGTATGAAATATGGATTAATATGTTGGATTGAGGATAGAGTTGAGACTTTGGTTGATGAACAGAATTTGATGTATGAAATTGAATTGGGAATCTATATATGTATATGTATATGGTGATGAATGAATTGAATAATTGTTTGGAGGTTGAGATATAAAACGTTGATGTTCATGTGATATTGGGTTAAATGAGGACCAATTGGTGGGTTGGTGTTTGAATGAGTGGATAGAAGTGTTTGGTGATTGGATGACTGAATTTGGTTGGTTTTGAGTGAATTTGGAATGTATCTTTTGAGATTTTGGAGTTTATAAGTTTTGGTAAAAGTGGAACTTTTATCAACTTTAACGGATCATATCTTGAGCAATTGTTTTCGAAATTTGATGATTTTTATATCGACTGAAAGATAATTTCGTAAGCTTTTAAATGGTTTAAAATTGATTGAAATCTAAATTTTGTGGAACAAGATATGATCGTTGGAAGTTTGGGTTAAAATTTTAAATTCTACAAATTCTGCAGAGTTTGAGATTTCTGGGTTGTGTGCGCACGCACAACCCGTGGAATTTTGGAGCCTGTACTTACGCACAGCCCTGTAGGTACACATAAGTGGAAATGGGGCTGCTGCTGGGAGCACCAGCACGCTCTGTGCGCGTACATGGCCAAGGGAATTTTGTGAGTTGTGCGTACGACCACGTTGGGAATGGCACGCTGGTGGCGGCGCTAGCACACGTTGTGCGCGCGCTAAACCTTGGAGATTTTGCTTTCTGTGCGTACGCACACTTTTAAAAATACTTCTGGGCGTGCGCGCGCACACCTTTATTCGTACGCACGTGACCTAGTTCTTTTCTAAAACTTTTGTTTTCAAGCTCTTCACATTCCCAACAAGCTCGTAACCTTCTGAGATGTTATTTCACGCTTATAAACCCCTAATTCCATCCCTTAAATCTTTAATCAATGTAAAATGCCTAGTGATTGAGAGAAAGCTAGGGAAGAGGGTAACTTGTGGAGGAAAAAAGGGGATGTTATGTTGAGTTGTGATGAGCATAGTGAATGATGATGATATGCGTTGTTGAAAAGGATGGTAGAGTGTTGTATATGATAAGAGTAGGATGGCCGAGTATAAGATGAGTCGAATGGCTGTGTGTGATGATGATTATGCTTGATTATGAATTATGAAATGTGAGCCGAATGGCTAAGATAAATGTTAATATATGGCTATGATTTTAATGCATATATGCTGGATTGTTGATTATTGTGATTGTTGCACTCCACCTATCTGAGACACGAGTTTTCCTGGGTGAAAGCAGTGGCTAGCCACCACGTGCTCCAGGTGGAGACTCGATATTCTGCTGACCCTATGTGGTAAGTGTGGCCGGACACTATGAAAGTTCCAGATGAGCTCGCCCCCGTAAATATACACCAGTAAGGGTGTTGGATTATATATTATGTTTATGTTATAAGATAACTCGAGTTGGGGATGTATGATAGAGGGACAATCCAATGGTTAGCTACCAAGACTTGTCGGGCTGGCTTTATAACCGACAGATGAGACTCATCAGCCACTACGACAGGCATGCATCATCTGCATTATATGTGAATTGTCTGGATTGCCTAGTTGATTGCATCATTACTTGATAATTGCTTAATTATCTTATCTGATTCTACTTGTGAATTCTTTACTTGATTTACTTGTGCTTGCATCTCTGTTACTGTTGGCGGTTGGGAGGTTTGCAGGATTTGGAAAGGTGATGTTTAGTTAGTTTGAAGATCCTTAAGTTAGTCGCCTATTTACATTTCTTATGGTTTAGTATGTTTATACGCTTTGATTATAATCTAGAAGTTCCAGGATTGCCTTCGACTTTCCCAGGACATTACATGTTAGATATTTGGGCATTGTTACTATGCTGAGAACCTTCGATTCTCACCCATACGGATTTTACGATTTTCAGATGCAGGATGTGAGGATCCTCGCTGAGGCATGCTGGAGAATTCCTTTTGGTGGATATCCTTAGTCTTTTGGGTTTCTATTTTGATCTTGTATACTTGTTAGATACTTATATTCTCCACTGTTCATATGTATTTTGTACTATCTCCTCTTAGAGGTTATTTTGGAAAAACAGGATTTGTATATTGTCTTTTGGGTTGTCTTTTGGGAATTCCTTTATATATATGTATGTATACTGCTACGCTTGGACCAGTTATCTTTGTAAGCCGAGTTCCGGGTCTTGATATATGGATCTTGATAGTTCTTTGTATATCTCTTCGCGTTGACTTACTCCTTATATGTTCGGTTACGTTATCGATCGGAGTGTTGCGCTTTTTTATTTATCGGTTTTGATTTACCCATTTTTCTTCAAAGGCTCCTTGTTATAAACATCTTTGCAATACTATATTTACTAAATTTTTTATTTTTAGAGGTCGTAACACCTCGTTACCTCTATTTTATGACTTAAGCATAAGACTCTGTGTGGTAGGGTGTTATATTATGGTATCAGAGCAGTTTGTTCCTGTAGAGCCTGAGGGACGGACTGACTATGCTTTTGTGCATTCTCTGTGTTTGCTTTATGTGCTATTAGGATATCTGATTCATATAACTGGCATAAATGTTCATGAGCATGCATTTGGGACTTTGAGCACTAGACTTCCGATATTGAGATTGATCAACTTAATATCAATTGTTTGGTGTGTATAGGAACCAGATGGCGCCTCATGGATGCGGTCGAAGCTGTGGGAGAGGACGTGCCGGTACTCATGGGCCGGAAACTAACCCGAACGACCCCGTGAACTTCATGGCTGCATTGTAGAACATGGCTGCTGCTATGCAGGTCACTACTGAGGCACTCGGGCAACAGATGAACAATAATAATCATAATGGAGAAAACGGTGGAAATGGGACTCAAGGTCCGATGACATTGGCGACCTTCCTAAAGGTTAATTCACCGAAGTTCAAGGGGACCACCAATCCGACTGAGGCTGACACTTGATTTTAAGCTATGGAACGAGCACTGCAAGCCCAGTTGGTACATGAAGAGCAATGCGTTGAGTTTGTCACTTATTTGCTTACCGGGGAAGCATCGCATTGGTGGTAGGGAACCCGACGTCTTCTATAGCAGGGTGATGATCCTATCACCTGGGATGCCTTCCAAGAGGAATTCTACAAGAAGTACTTCCTGAATTCTGCCCGGACAGAAAAGGAACTTGAGCTACTACAGTTGAAGCAGGGTGCTATGTTTGTATCTGAATACACAGATAAGTTTGAGAAGTTGTTTAGATTCTCCTGTATGTGTCAAGGAGTTCCGGGGGACTTTGAGGAGTGGAAATGTATCAAGTACGAAGGAAGGCTCTGAAGCGACATTTATAGTTCAATAGGGCCTATGGAAATCATGACTTTCTTCGAGTTGGTAAACAAGAGCAGAGTTACCGAAGAGTGTGTGAAGAAGGCAACTGCAGAGAGAGGAAGCCAGAGGGGATCATTCCCACTGAACCGAGGGAAGAGTTTCGCTCTTAGAGGTCCACCCTTTAAGCGGGGAGGTTTTGCACCACAGAGGACTCAGGGTCAGAACAACTTCTAGAGGCCTAATAACAACAATATTCCGGGAAGAAGATTTGGGAAGCAGCCTCAGAATGAGCAGGCATATACCAGATGTGGGAATTACCATCCTGGTGTTCCGTGCAAGGCTGGATGGGGGTTATGTTACTCATGTGGAAAGTCGGGGCATAAAGCCTCAAACTGTCCAGAGAAGCAGAGACAGGGTACCGGGAGAGCACAGTAGTCTGGACGGGTGTTTACTAATTTAGTTATAGGTGGCGATGGGTCTGAGGCACTTATCAGAGGTAAATGTGAAATGGCTGGTCAAATTTTAAATGCCTTGTTTGACTCTGGTGCATCACATTCATTCATTGCATTTGAGAAGGCCAGTGAGTTAGGATTGAAGATTGTAGTTTTAGGTTATGACCTAAAGGTATATAATGCCACTCATGAAGCCATGGTAACTAGGCTAGGATGTCCGCAAGTTTCGTTTAGGGTCAAGCACCGTGACTTTGTACATAATTTAATTTGTTTGCCGATGATCGGTTTTGATCTTATATTGGGGTTGGACTGTTATCTAAGAACCATGTTCTACTTGACTATTCTGCGAAATCGGTGTGCTTTATGTCGGAAGATACAAAAGGGCCGGTGGTGGTAAATAACTATTACTTGAATTCTGTGGTAGTGAATTGTTTTGGGGCCGAATGTCAGAGTATTTTGTTGTTGACCGTGGGTGTCTCAGGTGATGATCAAAGCTTGAAGCAGATTCTGATTGTGTGTGAGTTTCCGGAGGTCTTTCCCAATGATATTGATGAATTTCCACCTAGCCGAGAGGTTGAGTTTGCTATTGAGTTGGTGCCTGGAGCCGGACCAATCTCGAGTGCTCCTTATAGGATGTCACCACTAGAAATGGCCGAGCTAAAGTCTCAACTAGAGGATTTATTGGGTAAGAACTTTATCCGGCCAAGTGTTTCTCCGTGGGGAGCGATGGTGTTATTGGTGAAGAAGAAAGACGGGAGTATGCGGCTTTCCGTGGACTACAAGCAACTGAACAAGGTCACAATAAAGAATAAGTACCCACTGCCAAGGATTGATGATCTCATGGATCAGTTACAAGGAGCTGGGGTTTTCTCTAGGATTGATTTGCGATCTAGTTATCACCAGATAAGAGTGAGAGAAGAGGGCATCCCTAAGACCGCTTTCTGAACTCGTTACAGTCATTACAAGTACACTGTAATGTCCTTTGGGTTGACAAACGCTCTTGCAGTGTTTATGGATTATATGAATAGGATTTTCCGTCCGTTTCTGGATAAATTTGTTGTTGTCTTCATTGATGACATACTGGTTTATTCAAAGACTGAAGAGGAGCATGCAGAATGCTTGAGGACCGTGTTGCAGATACTAAAGAAAAATAAACTCTATGCGAAACTATCAAAATGCAAGTTCGGGAAGAGTGAGGTGAATTTTCTGGGTCACGTAGTGAGTAAAAAGGGAATAGCAATTGATCCTGCCAAGGTGGAAGCGGTGATGGAATGGAAGCGACCGACCTCAGTTACTGAGATAAGGAGTTTTCTGGGCTTAGCTGGCTACTATCGGAGATTCATCAAAGGTTTTTTGCAATTGGCTTTGCCATTGACGAAGTTAACCCGCAAGGACGTACCGTTTATTTGGACTTCCGAGTGTAAGGGGAATTTCTAAGCGTTGAAGCAAAAGTTGACTACTGCGCCTGTGTTAGTGTTACCTAAACCAAATGAACCATTTGAGGTGTATTGTGATGCCTCACTAAAGGGTTTGGGGTGCATGCTGATGCAGCATCGTAAGGTGGTGGCTTATGCCTCACAACAGTTGAGACCTCACGAAATTAACTACCCGATGCATGACCTAGAACTTGCTGCGGTTGTGTTTGCGCTAAAGGTGTGGAGACATTACCTCTATGGAGTTAAGTTCCGAGTTTTCTCTGATCATAAGAGCTTGAAATACCTCTTTGATCAGAAAGAACTTAATATGAGGCAGAGGAGGTGGATGGAGTTATTGAAATCGAATGTTGAATTGAATTACCATCCGGAAAAAGCGAATGTTGTAGCGGATGCGCTGAGTCAGAAATCACTGTATGCTTCTTGGATGATGCTTCGAGAAGATGAGTTGCTTAGAGCATTCGAGAGTTTTAAAATCGGTGTTCAGAAAGTGTCTGGAACTCTGTGTTTGAGCCAATTACAGATCTCAAGGGATTTCAAATCCGAACTCCTGAAGGCTCATCAAAACGATGACGCGTTATCGAAGGTGTTGCCAGCTATTGAGCAAGGGAAGCAGTAGAGAGTGTCAGAGGATTAAGATGGATTATGGAGGTTCAAGGGTAGGATCATTGTGTTGGATGTTGGAACTTTGCGGCAAGATATATTGAAGGAAACGCACAAAAGCGGATTTTCTATCCACCATGGGAATACCAAGATGTATAATGATCTAAAGACTATGTTCTGGTGGCTTGGTATGAAGAATGATGTGGCAAAATACGTCTCAAAGTGCTTAACTTGTCAAAAGGTGAAGATTGAACATTAGAGACCTTCTGGGACGTTGCAGCCCTTGGAGATCCCACAATGGAAGTGAGAGAGCATTGCGATGGATTTTGTATCGGGATTACCTAGGACTAGAGCCGATTTTGATGCTGTCTGAGTGATTGTAGACTGATAAATCTACATTTTATGGTATTTATTTGCTCTATTTGGGTGGATTTCATCAACTTTTCTTGCATTTATCCATTGAAATAGCATAGTTTCATAATTTCTCCCAAAATTGTGCTTGACAGTAAAAACATGCTTTTTAAGCTTTATAATTGCTAAATTTTATTCACTTTAATTCCATTTGATGCCTTGATGTGTTTGTTGAAAAATTTTAGGCTTACAAGGCAAGTATGGATTGAAGAAGTGGAAGGAAAGCATGCAAAATAAGAGAATTCAAGAAATGAAGGATTTGTAAAGCTGCTAGTCCTGACCTCTCGATACTAAATTGATCATAACTTGAGCTACAGAGGTCCAAATGAGGCGGTTTTAGCGGCATTGGAAAGCTAACATTTGGGTCTTCAAAATGATATACAATTTTTTTATAGTGGACATAAGTCTAAGTGTGCGTACGCACATAATTTGTGCATACACACAAGTCGGGATTCAGCATGTGTGCATACGCACACACTTGGCACGTGACCTCATTAATTGAAACTCGCTAGCAGCGATTTCTGGGTCCCCAAAACCTAATCCAACTCATTTCTGAAGCTACTTCAATGCAAATTGAAGGAGGATGAAAGGGGAGCACTTAGGTTTTGGTTTTTACATGTTTTAGGTTAGTTTTCTAGAGAGAGAAATGGTGCACGAAAGTTACACTCACACTATGTAATTCCGCACAACTAACCAGCAAGTGCACTGGGTCATCCAAGTAATACCTTACGTGAGTAAGGGTCGATCCCACGGAGATTATTGGCTTGAAGCAAGCTATGGTTATCTTATTATTCTTAGTCAAGATACCAATAGGGTTCTTTAGTTTCAATTGTAAAAGGTGAAAGAGCATGAAATGAGTAATTGTTACGCAGTAATGGAGAATGTGTTGGAGTTTTGGAGATGCTTTGTCTTCTGAATCTCTGCTTTCCTACTGTCATCTTCTTCACACACGCAAGGTTCCTTCTATGGCAAGCTGTGTGTTGGTGGATCACTGTTGTCAATGGCTACCATCTGTCCTCTCAGTGAAAATGGTCCAAATGCGCTGTCACCGCACGGCTAATCATCTGTCGGTTCTCGATCATGTCGAAATAGGATCCATTGATCCTTTTGTGTCTGTCATTACACCCAAAACTCGCGAGTTTGAAGCTCGTCACAGTCATTTAATCCCTGAATCCTACTCGAAATACCACAAACAAGGTTTAGACTTTCTGGATTCTCAAGAATGCTGCCAATGGAGTCTAGCATATACCACGAAGATTCTGATTAAGGAATCCAATAGATATTCATTAAATCGAAGGTAGAACGGAGGTGGTTGTCAATCACGTGTTCATAGATTGAGAATGGTGATGAGTGTCACGGATCATCACCTTCATCATGGTTAAGTATGAATGAACATCTTAGAGAGAAACAAGCGTGTTTGAATAGAAAATAGAAATAATTGCATTAATTCATCGAGACGCTGCAGAGCTCCTCACCCCCAACAATGGAGTTTAGAGACTCATGCCATCAGAGAATACAAAGTTCAGATCTAAAATGTCATGAGATACAAAATAAGTCTCTAAAAGTTGTTTAAATACTAAACTAGTAACCTAGGTTTACAGAAAATGAGTAAACTAAGATTGATATTGTAGAATTCCACTTCTAGGGCCCACTTGGTGTGTGCTGGGGCTGAGACTTGAGCTTCTCACGTGTCTGGGCTATTTTTGGAGTTAAATGTCAGGTTGTAACATGTTTCTGGCGTTTAACTCTAACTTGCAACTTGTTTCTGGCGTTCAAAGCCAGAATGCAACATAGAACTGGCGTTAAACGCCAGTTTACGTCATTTATCTTCGAGCAAAGTATAAACTATTATATATTTCTGGAAAGTCCTGGATGTCTACTTTCCAAACCAATTGAGAACATGCCAATTGGACTCCTGTAGCTCCAAAAAATTCATTTCGAATGGAGGGAGGTCAGAATCCAACAACATCAGCATTCCTTTTTCAGCCTGAATCAGATTTTCGCTCAGTTCCCTCAATTTTAGCCAGAAAATACCTGAAATCACAGACAAATATGCAAACTCATAGTGAAGTCCAGAAATATGAATTTTGCCTAAAAACTAATAAAAATATACTAAAAACTAACTAAAACATACTAAAAACTACATGAAATTACCCCCAAAAAGCGTATAAAATATCCGCTCATCACAACACCAAACTTAAATTGTTGCTTGACCCCAAGAAAATAGATAAATAAAATAGGATAAAAAGATATCAAGAAGCAATAATATCTCAGAGTTTTAAGTGAAGCTCAGATTCTAATTAGATGAGCGGGACTAGTAGCTTTTTGCTTCCGAACAGTTTTGGCCTCTCACTTTATCCTTTGAAATTTTGAATGATTGGCATCCATAGGAACTCAGAATTCAGATAGTATTATTGATTCTCCTAGTTTAGTATGTTGATTCTTGAACACAAATACTTTGTGAGTCCTGGCCGTGACCCTTAGCATTTTGTTTTCCAGTATTACCACCGGATACATAAATGCCACAGACACATAACTGGGTGAACCTTTTCAGATTGTGACTTAGCTTTGCTAAAGTCCCCAATTAGGGGTGTCCAGAGTTCTTAAGCATACTCTTTTGCTTTGGATCACTACTTTAACCACTCAGTCTCAAGCTTTTCACTTGGACCTACATGCCACAAGCACATGGTTAGGGACAACTTGATTTAGCTGCTTAGGCCTGGATTTATTTCCTTCGGCCCTCCTATCTATTGATGCTCAAAGCCTTGGATCATTTTCACCCTTGC
This sequence comes from Arachis duranensis, assembly GCF_000817695.3. Lineage (NCBI taxonomy): Eukaryota > Viridiplantae > Streptophyta > Magnoliopsida > Fabales > Fabaceae > Arachis > Arachis duranensis. The sequence continues at coordinate 77,691,507 of NC_029775.3, read as the reverse complement.
CTTTTGGTTTAAAGGGCTATTGGCTTTTTCTATTGCTCCTTTTCTCTTTTTTTCACTGCTTTTTTTTGCTTCAAGAATCAATTTCATGATTTTTCAGATCAGCAATAATATTTCTCTTGTTCATCATTCTTTCAAGAGCCAACAATTTTAACATTCATAAAATTCAATATAAAAAATATGCACTGTTCAGGCATTCATTCAGAAGACAAAAAGTATTGCCACCACATATAAATAATTAGAATTTTCCTTATTAAAAACTCGAAAAAAATTATTGCCTCCTTATTCTAAAAATATGCTATTTTATTTATGTTTAATGATGATGAAAAAAATAAATTATAGCTTAGTTGGAGATAAAATCAAAATAGATATACTAATTACTACTACTAATATATAACTTCTAAGGTGAATCCCTAATAAGAACAATTATCACAGAGTTAAGGCAAAGATTAGGACTCAACAATCTTTATTTTGGGAGGGGGATGCTCCTTTAATCTGTGGGGTGCTTGGCTCTTCAAGAGACAGCTTCTGACGCTTCAGTTGCTTCAGTTCACGCCCTTGCTCTTCTTGTTCCCTAAGCAATTTGCAAAGCATGCTACTTTGATTTTGCTGTTCTTTCTTTAGTTGCTCCACAGCTTCTTGCAACTTGGTGATAAATGCTTCAAGACGCTCCCAATATTCAATTTGAGGGATTTCCGGGAGGAACTCCTGTGCTTTCCTCTTGATGGGGTCGTCCTGCACTTGTTGTCCCTCCATTGACTTTTTGTTGATTGGTCGCTCAACTGAGATATACTCAGTTACTCCCATCTTCACCCCCAGCATCTTTACATAGCATAGAGATTAAGCTTGGATTAGCCAATTTGGCATCTTTGGAGTTCTTGTTTGCAATTGTGTAAAGTTCACAAGAAATCAGCTGATGAACTTCCACTTCTTTTCCCAACATAATGCAATGGATCATTACTGCTCTTTTGATGGTGGCTTCAGAGCGGTTGCTAGTGGGCAGTATAGAATGCCCAATGAAGTCCAGTCAGCCTCTGGCGACTGGTTTGAGATCTTCTCTCTTGAGTTGATTTGGGACACCCTTTGTGCTGGTTGTCCACTTGGTTCCAGGGAGGCATATGTCCTTTAGAATTTTGTCCAAGCCCTTATTTGTTCTCATCATTCTCCTATTAAAGGAGTCTTGGTCATCTTTCAGCTGAGGTAGCTTAAAGATCTCCCTGATTTTGTCAGGGTGGAGGTGAACAATCTTCCCTCTGACCAAAGTCTGATAGTCATAGAAGGCGGTTCTAGCTATTCTCTGCCTGTCTGTTTGCCACAGATTAGAGTAGAATTCTTGAACCATATTTCTTTCCACCTTTGTTTCAGGATTAGCTAGGATTTCCCAGCTCCTGTTTCAAATTTGCTCTTGGATCTCCGGATATTCGTCTTCTTTCAGATCGAATTTAACTTCCAGGATCACTGACCTTAGACCCATTATTTTGTAGTAATGGTCTGAATGTTCTTTGGTTAAGAACTTCCCTTGATTCCAAAGTGGTTTTGGAATATTCTTTTTCTTGCCTCTTGGAGTGGTTTGTTTTCCCTTAGGAGCCATGATCTTAGTAGGTATTGGTTTAGTGATCACGGATAAACACACCAAACTTAGAGGTTTGCTTGTCCTCAAGCAAAAGAAAGGAAATGAGAGGGATAGAAGGAGAGCCAATTTCGAATTGTGGAGGAGAGGAGGAAGGCCGAACGTGGATTTAAAGGGGAGGGGTGGGTTTTCGAAAATTTTGAAAAAGATAAGATAGAAGATATGATTTGTAAAAGATAAGTATGATAGGAAAAAGATGTAATTTAAAATGGAAAAGTTATGAAAGATATTTGAAAAAAATAAATCTGAATTTTGAAAAGAAGATATGATGAGTTTAAAAAGATTTGAGAAGAATTTAAAAAGATAATTGAGTTTTGAAAAAGATTTGAAAAGAAGTTGGAGAGGATTTGAAAAGGATTTATGTTTAAGAATTAAGATACATTTAATATCTTCGAAAAAGGATTTGAAAAATTAGGATTTGTAATGTGTTTATGCAAGAAATTATGGATGGAAACATGAAAATTTGAAAAAAATCAAGTTGGGAACAAAAACTTCCTCCCTTCCACAATCTTGGCGTTAAACGCCCAACTGCTGCATGTTTTGGGCGTTTAACGCCCAGCTGTTGCTTCTAGCTGGTATTAAACGCCAGAAACTCCTTTATCACTAGGCGTTTTTCTAAACGCCCAGGACGCTGTAAATCTGGCGTTAAACGCCCAGAAAGTGCTTTTTTCTGGTGTTTAACGCCCAGATGGCTATCTCAACTGGCGTTAAATGCCCAGTAGATGCTTCTTTTGGGCGTTTAATGCCTAAAACAGCTCTTACTAGCTTTTTCGCACCAGTGATCTTCTTTTTGCTGTTTTATCCTCTGAATCCTTCTGTAACTTTGTGAACTCATGCAATTGCTATTTTACCTTGAAGATAATTAATATGAACCTGTAAAATTCAATTAATTAACAAATAAACTTTGTTAATGGCTGGGTTACCTCCCAGCAAGCACTTCTTTATTGTCTTTAGCTGGACTATTACTGAACTTTAATCAAGTCTCAATTTTGAGCATTCTTGCTCAAAATTGCTTTCAAGATAATGTTTGACTCTCTGTCCATTAACAATGAACTTTTTGTTAGAATCATTATCCTAAAGCTCTACGTATCCATATGGTGAAACACTTGTAATCTCATATGGACCTCTCCACCGGGATTTCAATTTCCAAGGGAATAATCTGAGCCTAGAATTAAAAAGCAGAACTTTTTACCCTGGCTCAAATACTCTGGATGACAGCTTTTTATCATTCCATCTTTTTGCTTTCTCTTTGTAAATTTTTGCATTTTCGATAGCATTGAGTCTGAATTCCTCTAGCTCATTTAACTAGAGCAATCGTTTTTCTCCAGCTAACTTGGCATCAAGCTTTAGGAATCTGGTTGCCCAGTAGGCCTTATGTTCCAGTTCCACTGGCAAGTGACAGGCTTTTCCATACACAAGCTGGTATGGAGAGGTCCCTATAGGAGTCTTGAATGTTGTTCTATATGCCCACAGAGCATAATCCAAGCTTCTTGCCCAATCCCTTCTATGGTTAATCACAGTCCGTTCCAGGATTCTTTTAAGTTCTCTATTAGAGACTTCAGCTTGCCCATTTGTCTGTGGATGATATGGAGTTGCCACCCTATGGCTAACTCTATATCGAACCATAGCAGAGTAAAGCTGTTTATTATAGAAATGAGCGCCCCATCACTGATTAGTACTCTAGGGACACCAAATCTGCTGAAGATATATTTCTGGAGGAATTTCAGCACTGTCTTAGTATCATCAGTGGGTGTTGCAATAGCTTTCACCCATTTGGATACATAATCCACTGCCACCAGAATATAAGTGTTTGAGTATGATGGTGGGAAAGGCCCCATGAAGTCAATACCCCATACATCAAACAACTCAATCTCCAAGATTCCTTGTTGAGGCATGGCATAATTGTGAGGCAGATTGCTAGATATTTGGCAACTATCACAATTGAGTACAAACTCTCGAGAGTCTTTATAGAGAGTAGGCCAATAGAAGCCACATTGGAGGACTCTTGTGGCTATTCGTTCACTTCCAAAATGTCCTCCATATTGTGATCCATGGCAATGCCAAATGATCTTCTGTGTTTCTTCTTTAGGCTCACATCTACGGATTACTCCGTCTGCACATCTCTTGAAGAGATATGGTTCATCCCAAAGATAGTACTTTGCATCCGTGATTAATTTCTTTGATTGCTACCTACTATACTCTTTAGGTATGAATCTCACTGCCTTGTAGTTTGCAATGTCTATAAACTATGGCACTTCCTAGATGGCAAAGAGTTGCTCATCTAGAAAGTTTTCAGAGATCTCAGTAAGAGGGAGGGATGCCCCTTCTACTGGTTCTATTCGGGACACGTGATCTGTTACTTGGTTCTCTGTCCCTTTTCTATCTCTTATTTCTATATCAAACTCTTGCAAAAGCAACACACATCTTATGAGTCTGGGTTTTGAATCCTGCTTTGTGAGTAGATATTTAAGAGCAGCATGGTCAGTGTACACAATCACTTTTGATCCTACTAAATAATATCTGAACTTGTCAATGGCGTAAACCACTGCAAGTAACTCTTTTTCTGTGGTTGTGTAGTTCTTCTGTGCGTCATTTAAAACACGACTGGCATAATAAATGACGTGCAGAAGCTTGTCATACCTTTGTCCCAACACTACACCAATGGCATGGTCACTGGCATCACACATTAGTTCAAATGGTAATGTCTAGTCTGGTGCAGAGATGACTGGTGCTGTGACCAGCTTAGCTTTCAAAGTCTTAAACGCCTGTAGACACTCCTTATCAAAGATAAATGGCGTGTCAGCAGCTAGCAGATTACTCAGAGGTTTTGCAATTTTTGAAAAATCTTTTATAAACCTCCTATAGAATCCTGCAAGCCCCAGATAGCTTCTGATTGCCTTAACATTGGCAGGTGGTGGTAATTTTTCAATTACCTCTACCTTAGCTTGATCCACCTCTATTCCCTTGTTTGAAATTTTGTACCCAAGGATAATTCCTTCAGTCACCGTAAAGTGACATTTCTCCTAGTTTAAAACCAGGTTAGTCTCTTGGCACCTCTTTAGGACAAGTGCTAGATGGTCAAGATAGGAGCTGAATGAGTCTCCAAATACTGAGAAGCATCCATGAAGACTTCCAGAAATTTTTCCACCATATCAGAGAAAATAGAGAGCATGCACCTTTGAAAGGTTGCAGGTGCATTGCACAGACCAAATGGCATTCTTCTGTATGTAAATACTCCGGATGGACATGTGAATGTTGTTTTTTCTTGATCCTGAGGATCTAATGCAATTTGATTATAACCTGAATATCCATCCAGGAAGCAGTAGTATTCATGACCTGCTAGTATTTCTAGCATCTGGTTTATGAATGGTAAAGGAAAATGATCCTTTCTGGTAGCTGTATTGAGCCTTCTGTAATCAATACACATACGCCACCCTGTAACTGTTCTTATAGGAACCAGTTCATTTTTTTCATTATGAACCACTGTCATGCCACCCTTCTTAGGGACGACTTGGACAGGGCTCACCTAGGGGCTATCAGAAATAGGATAAATAATCCCAGCCTCCAGTAATTTAGTGACCTCCTTCTACACCACCTCCTTTATGGCTGGATTCAGCCGCCTCTGTGGTTGAACTACTAGCTTAGCGTCATCCTCCAATAGGATCTCGTGCATGCATCTGGCTAGGCTAATGCCCTTAAGATCACTGATGGACCACCCAAGAGCTGTCTTGTGTATCCTCTAGCACTTGAATTAGTGCTTCCTCTTCCTGTGGCTCTAAAGTAGAGCTTATGATTACAGGAAAGGTATCACCTTCTCCCAGAAATGCATATTTCAGGGATGGTGGTAATGGTTTGAGCTTGGGTTTGGGAGGTTTTTCCTCTTATTGAGGGATTTTCAGAGGTTCTATTATTCTCTCTGGTTCCTCCAGATCAGGCTGAGCATCTTTAAAGATATCCTCTAGCTATGATTCGAGACTCTCGGTCATATTGACCTCTTTTACCAGAGAGTCAATAATGTCAATGCTCATGCAGTCATTTGGGGTGTCTGGATGCTGCATAGCTTTGACAACATTCAACTTAAACTCGTCCTCATTGACTCTCAAGGTTACTTTCCCTTTTTGGACGTCAATGAGGGTTCGTCCAGTTGCTAGGAAAGGCCTTCCTAGAATGAGAGTTGCACTCTTGTGCTCCTCCATTTCCAGAACCACAAAGTCAGTGGAAAAGGTAAATGGCCCAACCTTGACAATCATTTCTTCAATCACGCCTGATGGGTATTTAATGGAGCCATCAGCAAGTTGGAGACATATCCGGGTTGGTTTGACTTCTTCAGTCAAACCAAGCTTTCTGATAGTAGATGTAGGTATTAGGTTGATACTTGCCCCAAGATCACATAGATCTTGCTTGGTACAAGTACCCTCTAATGTGCATGGTATCATAAAGCTTCTGGGATCTTTAAGCTTCTCTGGTAAGCTTTTCAGAATGACTACACTGCATTCTTCAATGAGGTAAACTCTTTCAGATTCTCTCCAATCCTTCTTATGACTTAAGATTTCTTTCATGAACTTAGCATAAGAGGGTATTTGCTCAAGTGCCTCTGCAAACGGAATCTTTATTTCAAGAGTCCTGAGATAGTCTGCAAAGCGGGCAAATTGCTTATCCTGTTCCGCTTGGCGGAGTTTTTGAGGATAAGGTATATTGGCTTTGTATTCTTCAACCTTAGTTGCTGCAGGTTTATTTCCTACAGAGGTGGTTGGAAAAGCCTTCTTAGAGGAGTTGCTATCAGCACTTGTATGTGTCTGATCCCCCACTAGCGTTTGAATGCCAGGGTTGGAAGCTGGATTGGCGTTGGATGCCAATTCCTTACCTGTTTCTGGCGTTTGAACGCCAGAACTGAGCATGGATTGGGCATTTAACGCCAGCTCTTCACCCTTTTCTGGCATTTGAACGCCAGAATTGTTTCTCTCTGGGCTCTTACTGTCCTCAAAGGGATTTTGGGTAGTAGTTTGTTCATTTCTTGGCTTCCTGCTGCCTTGAAGTGAGGTATTTAATATCTTCCCACTTCTTAATTGAAATGCTTGGCATTCTTCTGTTATTTGTTTTGATAACTGCTGTTCTGTTTGCTTCAACTGCACTTCCATATTCATATTAGCCAGTCTTGTGTCTTGCAATATCTCCTTGAATTTAGCTAGTTATTTTGTTAGAAAATCTAATTGCTGATTGAATTCAGTAACTTGTTCTGCAGGACTGAGTTCAGCAGTTACTATTTTAGACTCTTCTTTCATGGAAGGTTCACTACTTAGGTACAAATGCAGATTTCTGGCAACTGTATCAATGAGCTCTTGAGCTTCTTCAATTGTCTTTCTCATGTGTATAGATCCACCAACTGAGTGGTCCAAAGACATCTGAGCTTTCTCTGTAATCCCATAATAGAAGATGTCTAACTGCACCCATTCTGAAAATATTTCAGAGGAGTATTTTCTTGGCATCTCTCTGTATCTCTCCCAGGCATCATAAAGAGATTCATTATATCCTTGTTTAAAGCTTTGGATGTTCAGCCTTAGCTGTGTCATCCGTTTTGGAGGAAAGTATTTATTCAGGAATTTTTCTTACAGCTGTTTCTATGTCCTTATGCTAGCCTTAGGTTGGTTATTTAACCACCTCTTAGCTTGGTCTTTTACAGCAAATGGAAACAGTAATAATCTGTAGATATCCTGATCTACTTCCTTATCATGTACTATGTCAGCAATTTGTAAAAATTGTGCCAGAAACTCTGTAGGTTCTTCCTGTGGAAGACCGGAAACTGGCAACTTTGCTGCACCATGATAATGAGCTGAGGATTCAACTCAAAACTACTGACTCTGATGGAGGGTATACAGATACTACTCCCATATGAAGCAGTAGTGGGGTTAGCATATGACCCTAGAGTCCTTTTGGACTGTTCATTTCTACTTAGGTCCATGATGGAGAAAGGGAGATGACGTGGATTTATTTTATTTATTTTATTATAAAAAAAGAAATTTTCGAAATAATAAAATAAAATAAAATAAAAACTAAAATAAAAATTTGAAAATGTTTTATAAAGATTTTCGAAAAAGTGAGGAGAGAGAAAGTGGTTAGGATATTTTTGAAAAAGATGTGATTTTTAAAAATCTTAAAAGGATAAGATTTGAAAAATTTTGAAATTGAAATCTGAATTTTTTTGAAAAAAATTCGAAATATTTGCTTAAAAAAAGTTAGAAAAGATATTTTTATTTTTGAATTTTATTATGAAAGAGAAAAATACACAAAAGATACAAGACTTAAAATTTTTAAATCCAATGCTCCTTGTTTTTGAAAATTTTGGAGGGAAAACACCAAGGCACACCAAACTTAAAAATTTTAAGATCAAAATACAAAGAAGACTCAAGAACACCTTGAAAACTCACAAGAACACCAAGAACAAAAGAAAGAACACCAAACTTAAAAGTTTTAGAAAACCAAATTAAAATTTTCGAAAATTAAAGAAAAATTAACAAGAGAACACCAAATTTAAAGTTTGGCACAAGATTTAATAAAAAAAAATATTTTTAAAAAGATTTTAAAAAGAAAAACTCAAAGGGGCAACTATTCCCAAGAAAATAGACACATTTAACAAATGCAAGGATTGAACAGATAAAAACTATTTTTTTGATGACAAAAACACAAAGGACACCAAACTTAAAACATGCAATTAGACTCGATGAAAAACTAATAATTAATAAAGAAAAATAATATTTTTGAAGAAAAAATTTTTTTTAAAGGGAATAATAAAAGATGCAATTCTAGGGACTCTAAACCAAAAAGACAAATTTTTCCTAATCTAAGCAACAAGATTCACCGTCAGTTGTTCAAACTCAAACAATCCCCGGCAACGACGCCAAAAACTTGGTGCACAAAAATTATACTCACACTATGTAATTCCACACAACTAACCATCAAGTGCACCGGGTCGTCCAAGTAATACCTTACGTGAGTAAGGGTCGATCCCACGGAGATTGTTGGCTTGAAGCAAGCTATGGTTATCTTATTATTCTTAGTCAGGATACCAATAGGGTTCTTTAGTTTCAATTGTAAAAAGTGAAAGAGCATGAAATGAGTAATTGTTACACAGTAATGGAGAATGTGTTGGAGTTTTGGAGATGCTTTGTCTTCTGAATTTCTGCTTTCCTACTGTCATCTTCTTCACGCACGCAAAGTTCCTTCTATCGCAAGTTGTATGTTGGTGGATCACCATTGTCAATGGCTATCATCTGTCCTCTCAGTGAAAATGGTCCAAATGCGTTGTCACCGCACGGCTAATCATCTGTCGGTTCTCGATCATGTCGGAATAGGATCCATTGATCCTTTTGCGTCTATTACTACGCCCAACACTCGCAAGTTTGAAGCTCGTCACAGTCATTCAATCCCTGAATCCTACTCGGAATACCACAAACAAGGTTTAGACTTTCCGGATTCTCAAGAATGTTGCCAATGGATTCTAGCTTATACCACGAAGATTCTGATTAAAGAATCCAAGAGATATTCATTCAATCGAAGGTAGAACGGAGGTGGTTGTCAGGCATGCGTTCATAGATTGAGAATGGTGATGAGTGTCACAGATCATCACCTTCATCATGGTTAAGTACGAATGAACATCTTAGAGAGAAACAAGCGTGTTTGAATAGAAAACAGAAATAATTGCATTAATTCATCTAGATGCTGCAGAGCTCCTCACCCCCAACAATGGAGTTTAGAGACTCATGCCGTCAGAGAATACAATGTTCAGATTTAAAATGTCATGAGATACAAAATAAGTCTCTAAAAGTTGTTTAAATACTAAACTAGTAACCTAGGTTTACAGAAAATAAGTAAACTAAGATAGATATAGTGCAAAAATCCATTTCTAGGGCCCACTTGGTGTGTGCTGGGGCTGAGACTTGAGCTTCTCATGTGTCTGGACTGTTTCTGGAGTTAAACATCAAGTTGTAACCTGTTTCTGGCGTTTAACTCCAACTTGCAACCTGTTTCTGGCGTTCAACGCCAGAATGCATCATGGAACTGGCGTTAAATGCCAATTTACGTCATTTATCTTCGAGCAAAGTATGAACTATTATATATTGATGGAAAGCTCTAGATGTCTACTTTTCAACCCAATTGAGAGCACGCCAATTAAACTTCTGTAGCTCCAGAAAATCCATTTTGAGTGTAGGGAGGTTAGAATCCAGTAGCATCAGCAGTCCTTTTTCAGCCTGAATCAGATTTTTGCTCAATTCTCTCAATTTCAGCGAAAAAATACCTGAAATCACAGAAAAACACACAAACTCATAGTAAAGTCCAGAAATATGAATTTTGCCTAAAAACTAATAAAAATATACTAAAAACTAACTAAAACATACTAAAAACTACATGAAATTACCCCCAAAAAGCGTATAAAATATCCGCTCATCAAGAAGCTCCCCCTTCCCTCTAGAACTAGGGTTTCTTTAGTTTAATTTCTTGTAATTCCTACTTTTAATTCTTGTTATCTTTTACTTTTCCTTGTCATTTATTGTTATTGCATCTTTCTTCTTCTTCATTTCTTTTGTTATTTCCTTTATCTTGTCATCTTCATGTTATGAGCAATCTTTGTTAATTTTACTTTCAATTAATGTAATTTATGTTTTATGTTCATTTAATGCTTTCTTTAGTTATTGTTATCATTTTCTTACTTTTTGTATTTTAGATTTTATTTTTAATATAATTTAATATTATTTTATTTTCATGCACACCAAGTGTTTAATAAAATGCATGGCTTAGTTTTTACTTAATTTTTCTCCACTCTTGGCTTGAAATTGATGACTTTGGTAATCCTTGAGTCATTGATGTCCATTCTTTTTTGATATATTAGAGTAGTTAGTTGATTTAGTATCCATTGACTCTATGTGACCCTTAGTGTTGACATAGGACTTATGGATTGAAATCAACTATGCCTATTTGACTTATCTTCGATGTAAGGTTGACTAAGTAGGATTAACTCTTCATAATCATCATGTGTTTGTGGTCAATGTCTAGGATAGGTAGCCTTAGCTCTCAATCCATGCCAAGAGGTTTCTTGCATTTGAATTTTCCATGCTTTGACTTTTATTTCTTGCATGTTTAGTTTTCACACTCTTGGTTGAGAAATTGGTTGTTTGGGTGGAATTAAGTTGTGGATGTCCATTCCACATTGTGTGAGAATTGTTAATTCGTTTGCCTTCTCTTGACTCTAAGTGACCCACTAGTGTTGACTGAGGACTTAGGGATTGGAATCAATTATGCCCTTTTGATTAATCATCAAGTAGGATTGACTAATTAGGATTAATTCCACACAATTGGCATGTTTGTGGTCCATAACTAGGATAGGAATCCTTAATTCCTCAATTCTCACCAAGAGTCTTCTTGTATGTTCATTTAAATTCTTGCTATTTACATTTCTCGCTTCTTGCATTCATCCAACCCCCATTTCCTTCTATAGCCAATAATGAGCATTTCATTGCAATCCCTAGGGAGAATGACCCGGGAGTCTAAATACTCTCAGTTATAATTGTGTTTTGATTGTGACATTCTTTGGATTAAACATTTGATTTGGGAATTAATTGTTGATTTAGACTATACTTTCAACGATGGAATTCTATTTGTGAAAATTAGATCAATGAATAACTCTCTTATCATGGACCGGCTGACAAAGTTGGCTCACTTTCTATCCATTCGAATGAACTATACTCTTGAGGAGTTAGCGCGCCTGTATATCAAGGAGATTGTGAGACTTCATGGCATTCCCACTAATATAATTCTGACAGAGATCCCCGTTTCACTTCAAGGTTCTGGGGTGCATTTTAGGAAGCTTTTGGAACCCGTTTGAGCTTGAATACAACTTACCATCCTCAAACAGATGGTCAATCTGAGAGAACAATCCAAACCCTAGAAGATATGTTGAGGACTTGTGTTCTGGACCAACCGGCGAGCTGGGATCGATATATGCCACTAGTGAGGTTTGCATACAATAATAGCTACCATGCGAGCATCAAAATCGCTCCGTATGAGGCTCGTACGGGAGGAAATGCCAATCTCTGCTATGCTGGTACGAGGGTGGAGAGAAAATTTTGTTAGGGCCAGAATTGAAAGCCGAGACTACCGAGCAAGTTAAAAAAATCAGAGATAGGATGCTCACTGCTCAGAGCCGTCAGAAGAGTTACACCAATCAGAGGCGAAAGCCTTTGGAGTTTGAGGAAGGAGACCATGTTTTTCTTAAGGTAACTCCGACAACAGAAGTAGGTAGAGTGATTAAAACAAAGAAGCTAAATTCTCGATACATCGGTCTGTTTCATATTCTTGAGAGAGTTGGACCGGTGTCGTATCGAATAGCTCTACCGCCTCACCTTTCGAACCTGCACGATGTATTTCACGTGTCGCAGCTTCAGAAGTATACTCCTGATGCTAGCCATGTGTTAGAACCAGAATCGGTGTAGTTAAGAGAAGATTTGACTCTACCAGTGACTCCGGTCAGGATTGATGACACAAGTATTAAGAAGTTACGTGGAAAAGAGGTTTCACTAGTGAAAGTGGCATGGAGTCGAGCCGGTGTTGAGGAGCACACTTGGAAACTTGAGTCAGAAATGCGATCAGACTACCCTCACCTATTCTCAGGTAACTGAAATTGAATTTTGTGGGCAAAATTCCCATTTAGGTGGGTAGAATGTAAAACCCGGTTAATTAATGGCTAATTAACCCAAAAATTAAAATATATTCTAGAAAGGGAGTAATGAGGTTTTTATGGTTTAATGGGATAGAGAAATTTAAAACGAGAATTTCGACACAAATTTTAAAGATATCGGCCCAAGATTGGGCCGAACGGGCCAAATCGAGCCAACCGGACCCAAGTTGGGCCTAAGGCCCAGCTAAGCTTTCTTTTAATTGGAGAGCTCAACTCTCTCTCCCTCAAAAGCAACACACACACGCTTGTAAGGGGAAGGGAAACTCAAACCCTTGCTCCTATTCACATCAATCTTTCATTGATAATATCTTTTTATCCGAAGCTCCGATTGATGCACCGTTTACGGCCACGCGACTGCGGCGTCAGGCTCTAAAAAACCCACATAAGCAATCTTGAGGTAAGTCACAGTTTGCCTTTCAAATTCTCAGCCCCCATTTTTGAAAATTAGTGGGTAAAGTGTTGAGATTTTTGAGTTTGGATGTTATATGATCAAATTAACTTGAAAGGAAGGCTTGATCATGCTCCCTTGGTCCTTGGGTAAGGTGAGATTCTCAACCCTAACCTAAAGACTTGAGATTTTGTGACTTAGTGATTGAGTTTTTGTGTGTTAGTGTGATATTGTGGCTTAGGCATTTTAAATTTGTATTGTGGAGCTTGATTGGTGGTTTTGGAAAGTTTGGAAAGGAGCCTTGTGTTGGGAAATCCATTGGTGAGGTTTTGGAGACCTTAGAAGTTGATTTGAGAGTGTTCCGGGTGGAACGAGAATCGGCCAATGTATGGTTTCGGTTTCCTGTATCTAAAATATAATGTGGTTATGAAAACGTAGGCTAGTGACCCTAGGATAGGGCTTTGGAATGTTGATGTAGTTGTTGGATAAATTGGATTGAGTTAAATATATATGAATGATGGTGAAAATGATTGTAAGTGGTTGTGTTGGTTGGTAAATCATGTAATGTTGTATGAAATATGGATTAATATGTTGGATTGAGGATAGAGTTGAGACTTTGGTTGATGAACATGATTTGATGTATGAAATTGAATTGTGAATCTATTTATGTATATGTATATGGTGATGAATGAATTGAATAATTGTTTGGAGGTTGAGATATAAAATGTTAATTTTAATGTGAGATTGGGTTAAATGAGGACCAATTGGTGGGTTGGTGTTGAATGAGTGGATAGAAGTGTTTGATGATTGGATGACTGAATTTGGTTGGTTTTTGAGTGAATTTGGATTGTATCTTTTGAGATTTGGGAGTTTATAAGTTTTGGTAAAAGTGGAATTTCGATAAACTTCAACGGATCATATCTTGAGCAATTGTTTTCAGAATTTGATGATTTTTATATCGATTGAAAGATAATTTCATAAGCTATGAAATTGTTTAAATTTGATTGAAATTTGAATTTTGTGGAAGGAGATATGATTGTTGGAAGTTTGGGTTCAAATTTTGAATTTTGCAAATTCTGCAGAGTTTGAGATTTCTGGGTTGGGTGCGCATGCACAACCCATGGAATATTGGAGCCTGTGCACACACACAGCCCTGTGCAAATGCACAAGTGAAAATGAGGCTGCTGCTGGGAGCACCAGCACACTCTGTGCCCGTACATGGCCAAGAGAGTTTTGCAAGCTCTATGTACGCACAGCTCTATGTGTACGCACACGTTGGGAATGGCACGATGGTGGCGGTGCTAGCACACATTATGCGCATGCTAAACCTTGGAGATTTTGCTTTCTGTGCGTACGCACACTTTTAAAAATACTTTTGGGCGTGCGCGCGCACGCCCCTATGCGTACGCACGCGACCCAGTTCTTTTCTAAAGCTTTTGTTTTCAAGCTCTTCACATTCCCAACAAGCTCGTAACCTTCCGATATGTTATTTCATGCTTATTGATGAGCGGATAATTTATATGCTTTTTGGCACTGTTTTTAGTATGTTTTTAGTACATTTTAGTTAGTTTTAAGTATGTTTTTATTAGTTTTTATTTAAAATTCACTTTTCTAGCTTTTACTAGGATTTTGTGTGTTTTTCTGTGATTTTAGGTAATTTCTGTCTGAAATTGAGGGACCTGAGTAAAAATCTAATTCAGAGGCTGAAAAAGGACTACAGATGCTGTTGGATTCTAACCTCCCTGCACTCAAAGTAGATTTTCTAGAGCTACAGAATCCCAATTGGTGCGCTCTTAATTGCCTTGGAAAGTAGACATTCTGGGCTTTCCAGCAATGTATAATAGTCCATACTTTACTCGAGATTTGATGGCCCAAACTGGCGTTGCAAATCAGCTTCAGAATTCCCAGCGTTTAACGCCGGAACTGGCACAAAAATTGGAGTTAAACGCCCAAACTGGCACAAAAGCTGGCGTTTAACTCCAAGAAAATTCTCTACACATAAAAGCTTCAATGCTCAGCCCAAGCACACACCAAGTCGACCCCAGAAGTGGATTTTTACGTCATTTACTCATTTCTGTATACCCTAGGTTACTAGTTCACTATTAATAGGACCTTTTGACATTGTATCTTTACCTCATGACACATTACACGTTTCTTGTTGTATCTTCTACGCATGAGTCTCTAAACCCCATGGTTGGGGGTGAGGAGCTCTGCTGTGTCTTGATGGATTAATGCAATTACTACTGTTTTTCAATCAATCACGCTTGCTTCTATTCTAATATATCACTTGTTCTTCAACTTGATGAATGTGATGATCCGTGACACTCATCATCATTCTCACCTATGAACGTGTGCCTGACAACCAACTCCGTTCTACTTTAGATTGAGTGAATATCTCTTGGATTCCTTAATCAGAATCTTCGTGGTATAAGCTAGAATTGAAGGCGGCATTCAAGAGAATCTGGAAGGTCTAAACCTTGTCTGTGGTATTCTGAGTAGGATTCAAGGATTGAATGACTGTGACGAGCTTCAAACTTCAGAAAGCTGGGCGTTAGTGACAGACGCAAAAGAATCACTAGATTCTATTCCAACCTGATTGAGAACCGACAGATGATTAGCCGTGCTGTGACAGAGCGCGTTGAACATTTTCACTGAGAGGATGG
>NC_029775.3:77672692-77675621 GCF_000817695.3 Arachis duranensis | reverse complement strand
TTTCAAAAATCAAATCTTTTTCAAAATAATTTTCAATCATATCTTTTCAATTTCTAATTCCAAAATCTTTTTAATTAATCAATTGATTTAGTTGTCAACTTGCTTTGATTTTATTTTCTTTTAGTTTTCAAAATTTTATTCTATTTCCCATTTGTTTTATTTTATTTTTTTGGCCATTTTAAATATATATATATATTACTTGTGATCCATATCTTTTCCCTTTCTTCATCATGGACTTAAGTGGAATTGAGCAGTTCAGAAGGACTCTGGGGTCATATGCTAACCCCATTACAGCTGCATATGGGAGTAGTATCTGTATACCTCCCATTAAAGCAAGCAGCTTTGAGCTAAATTCTCAACTCATTATCATGGTGCAGCAAAATTGCCAGTATTGCAGTCTTCCACAAGAAGAACCTACTGAGTTTCTGGCACAGTTCTTACAAATTGCTGACACAGTATGTGATAAAGAGGTGGATCAGGATGTCTACAGATTATTACTATTTGCATTTGCTGTAAAAGATCAAGCTAAGAGGTGGTTGAATAACCAACCCACAATAAGCATAAACACATGGAGACAGTTATCAGACAAATTCCTGAATCACTTTTACCCTCCAAAAAGGATGACACATCTAAGGCTGGACATCCAAGGCTTTAAACAAGAGGATAATGAATCACTTTATAATGCCTGGGAGAGGTATAGAGGTATGCTAAGAAAATGCCCCTCTGAAATGTTTTCAGAGTGGGTACAGTTAGACATCTTCTACTATGGGCTTACAGAAAAAGCTCAGATGTCTCTAGACCACTCAGCTGGTGGATCTATACATATGAGGAAGACGATTGAAGAGGCTCAAGAGCTCATAGATATTGTTGCTAGAAATCAATATTTGTACTCTAGCAGTGAGCCCTCTACAAAAGAAGAAGCCATGGCAGTAACTACTGATCCTAATCCTCAAGAACAGATTGTTGAGCTTAATCAGCAATTACTCCTGATGACAAAACAGTTAGCAGAATTCAAAGAGATGCTACAAGAAACCAAAATTGCTAACAAGAATATAGAATTACATTTGAATCAGACAAAACAACAGTTATCTAAACAGATAATAGAAGAATGCCAAGCTGTTCAACTGAGGAGTGGGAAGACATTGAATAACACTGCTCAAAGTAGCAAAAAGCTAAGAAAAGAACAACTGACAGAGGATAACCAAACCACTGCCCAAGACCCCTCTGAGGACAGTAAGAGCCCAGAGAGGAATACTCCTGGCATTTAAACGCCAGAAATGGGGGGAAGGTTGGCGTTAAACGCCCATTCCTTGCCCAGTTAGGGGGGAAAGTTGGCGTTAAACGCCCATTCCTCACCCAATCCTGGCGTTCAAACGCCAATGAGGAATCAGACACCTGAGAGTGCTGATAGTAACCCCTCTAAGAAGGCTTCTCCAACCACTTCTGTAGGAAATAAACCTGCAGCAATTAAGATTGAAGAGTATAAAGCCAAGATGCCTTATCCTCAGAAACTCCGCCAAGCGGAACAGGATAAGCAATTTGCCCGCTTTGCAGACTATCTCAGGACTCTTGAAATAAAGATTTCGTTTGTAGAAGCACTTGAGCAAATACCTTCTTATGCTAAGTTCATGAAAGAGATCTTAAG
The DNA here is from genome assembly GCF_000817695.3 of Arachis duranensis. Taxonomy (NCBI): domain Eukaryota; kingdom Viridiplantae; phylum Streptophyta; class Magnoliopsida; order Fabales; family Fabaceae; genus Arachis; species Arachis duranensis. The sequence continues at coordinate 77,673,976 of NC_029775.3, read as the reverse complement.
TCATAAGAAGGATTGGAGAGAAACTGAAAAAGTGTTTCTCACTGAAGAATGCAGTGCAGTCATTCTGAAGAACTTACTAGAGAAGCTTCAAGATCCAGGAAGCTTTATGATACCATGCACATTAGAAGGTGCTTGTACCAAGACAGCCCTATGTGACCTTGGAGCAAGTATCAATCTAATACCTGCATCCACTATCAGAAAGCTTGGGCTGACTGAAGAAGTCAAACCAACCCGGATACGCCTCCAACTTGCTGATGGCTTCATTAAATACCCATCAGGCATAATTGAGGACATCATTGTCAAGGTTGGGCCATTCACCTTCCCAACTGACTTTGTAGTGCTGGAAATGGAGGAGCACAAGAGTGCAACTCTCATCCTAGGAAGACCTTTCCTAGCAATTGGACGAACTCTCATTGATGTACAAAAAGAGGAAGTGACCTTGAGAGTCAATGAGGATGAGTTCAAGTTGAATGCTGTCAAAGCTATGCAGCATCCAGACACATCAAATGACTGCATGAGCGCTGATATTATTAACTCTTTAGTGGAAGAGATCAATATGACTGAGAGTCTCGAATCAGAGCTAGAAGATATCTTTAAAGATGTTCAGCCTGACCTGGAGGAACCAGAGGAAATAAAAGAACCTCAAAAAATTCCTCAGGAAGAGGGTAAGCCTCCTAAACCCGAGCTCAAGCCATTACCACCATCCCTGAAGTATGCATTTCTGGGAGAAGGTGACACTTTTCCAGTGATCATAAGCTCTGCTTTAAATCCACAGGAAGAGGAAGCACTAATTCAAGTGCTAAGGACACACAAGACAGCTCTTGGATGGTTCATAAGTGATCTTAAGGGCATTAGCCCAACAAGATGCATGCACAAGATCCTATTGGAAGATAATGCCAAGCCAGTGGTTCAACAATAGAGGCGGCTAAATCCAGCCATGAAGGAGGTGGTGCAGAAAGAGGTCACTAAATTACTAGAGGTTGGGATTATTTATCCTATTTCTGATAGCCCCTGGGTGAGCCCTGTCCAAGTGGTCCCCAAAAAGGGAGGCATGACAGTGGTTCATAATGAAAAGAATGAACTGGTTCCTACAAGAACAGTTACAGAGTGGCGCATGTGTATTGACTACAGAAGGCTCAATACAGCCACCAGAAAGGATCATTTTCCTTTACCATTCATAGACCAAATGCTAGAAAGACTAGCGGGTCATGATTATTACTGCTTTTTGGATAGCTATTCAGGCTATAACCAAATTACAGTAGATCCTCAGGACCAAGAGAAAAT
>NC_029775.3:77672212-77672604 GCF_000817695.3 Arachis duranensis | reverse complement strand
TGTTAAGGCAATCAGAAGCTTTCTGGGGCATGCAGGATTTTATAGGTTTATAAAGGATTTTTCAAAAATTGCAAAACCTCTAAGCAACCTGCTAGCTGCTGACACACCATTTGTGTTTGACACACAGTGTCTGTAGGCATTTAAGACCCTGAAAGCCAAGCTGGTCACAGCACTAGTTATCTCTGCACCAGACTGGACATTACCATTCGAACTAATGTGTGATGCCAGTGACCATGCCATTGGTGTAGTGTTGGGACAGAGGCATAACAAGCTTCTGCACGTCATTTATTATGCTAGCCGTGTTCTAAATGACGCACAAAAGAATTACACAACCACAGAAAAAGAGTTACTTGCAGTGGTTTATGCCATTGACAAGTTTAGATCCTATTTAG
>NC_029775.3:77634712-77671757 GCF_000817695.3 Arachis duranensis | reverse complement strand
AAGAAAAAATTAATTTCAGATGCCAAGTACTACCTATGGGATGAGCCATATCTCTTTAAGAGATGTGCAGACGGAATAATCCGCAAATGTGCACCTAGAAAGGAAGCACAAAGAACCCTGTGGCATTGTCATGGATCACAGTATGGGGGACATTTTGGAAGTGAGCAAACAGCCACTAAGGTCCTCCAATGTGGATTCTACTAGCCTACTCTCTATAGGGATGCCCGAGAGTTTGTGCGTAACTGTGACAGTTGCCAATTCCTCTAGAAACACATCTTCAGCAGGTTTGGTGTTCCCAGAGTACTAATCAGTGATGGGGGCACTCATTTCTGCAATAAACAGCTGTACTCTGCTATGGTTCGATATGGAATTAGCCACAAAGTAGCAACTCCGTATCATCCACAGATAAATGGGCAAGCTGAAATCTCTAATAGAGAGCTAAAAAGAATCCTGGAACGGACTGTTATAGCCCGTAGAAAGGATTGGGCAAAGAGCTTGGATGATGCTCTGTGGGCATACAGAACAGCATACAAGACTCCTATAGGAACCTCTCCATACCAACTTGTGTATGGGAAGGCCTGTCATCTGCCCGTGGAACTGGAACATAAAGCCTACTGGGCAACCAGATTCCTAAACATGGATGCTAAGTTAGCTGGTGAAAAAAGATTGCTCCAGTTAAATGAGCTAGAGGAGTTCAGACTCAGTGCCTTCGAAAATGCAAAAATCTATAAGGAAAAGGCAAAGAAGTGGCATGACAAAAAGTTGTCATCTAGAGTCTTTGAACCAGGACAAAAAGTTCTACTCTTCAACTCTAGGCTCAAACTATTCCCAGGAAAACTTAAATCCCGATGGAAGAGTCCGTATGTGATTACAAGAGTGTCACCATATGGATATGTTGAGCTTCAGGATATTGATTCTAATAAAAAGTTCATTGTTAATGGACAGAGGATCAAACATTATCTTGAAAGCAATTTTGAGCAAGAGTGCTCAAAGCTGAGGCTTGAATGAATCTCAGTAAAAGGTCCAGCTAAAGACGATAAAGAAGCGCTTGCTAGGAAGCAACCCAGTCATTAGCAAGTTATCTGTTTTACTTAATAAAAGTTTGATACATATTCTCAAAGGGTGATCATCAAAATTGAAGGAATTCACAGAGTTACAGAAGGATTCAGTGCAAAAAGCAGAGAAAAGGAGCTTGCTAGCGAAAAAATGCCAGTAAGGGGTATCCATTCTGGCATTTAACGCCAGTAAAGGTACCATTTTAGGCGTTAAACGCCAGAATGGGCACCATTCTGGGCGTTTAACACCAGGTGTGCAGCATCTTGGGCGTTTAGCAAAACGCCCAGTGATAAAGGGGTTTCTGGCGTTTAACGCCAGCCAGGGTACCTGGCTGGGCGTTAAACGCCCATATTGGCCAACATTTGGGCGTTAAACGCCAGAATGGATACCATTCTGGGCCTTTAACGCCAGATAGGTAGGGGACAGAGATTTTGCTTTCCACTTCAAATTTTTTCAAACTTTCTTGTTTTGTTCCATAATTTTTTGCATAAACACATTTCAAACTTTCATCATTCACCTTCAAATCTTAAAAATTAAAATCATTCTTCAAATCTCTTTCAAATCCTTTCCAAATCTTCTTCAAAAACTCAAATATCTCTCAATTTCTTTCCATATCTTCTCAAATCTCCTTCAAAATTTTTGAAATCTCTCCCCCCTCCCTTATAAATATAAGTTCGGCCATTCCTCTTTCCCCACCATTTGAATTTGCTCTCTTCCTCTCTCTCCTCTTTCTTTTCTTTTGCTTGAGGACAAGCAACCCTCTAAGTTTGGTGTGCTTTTCCGTGATCACTAAGCTAAGGCTCATCAAGATCATGGCACCCAAAGGAAATCAAACCAATTCTAGAGGCAAGAAAGAGAATGCTCCAAAGGATCTTTGGAGTCAAGAGAGGTTCTTAACCAAAGAACATGCAGACCATTACTACAAAATAATGGGTCTAAGGTCAGTAATTCTGGAAGTTAAATTCAATCTGAAAGAAGATGAATATCCGGAGATCCAAGAGCAAATTCAAAACAGAGGATGGGAAGTTCTAACCAACCCTGAGACAAAGGTTGGAAGAAACATGGTTCAAGAATTCTACTTAAATCTGTGGCTGACAGATAAGCAGAGAATGACTGGAACTGCTTTTCATACCTACAGAACCATGGTCAGTGGGAGAATTATTTAATTCCATCTGGAAAAAATAAGAGAGGTCTTCAAATTGCCTCAACTGCAAGATGATCCTGAATCCTTCAATAGGAGAATGGTGAGAGCAGATAAGGGGTTGGATCAAGTTCTAGAGGACAGATACCTCCTTGGAACTAAGTGGACAACCAATTCAAAAGGTGTCCCAAACCAACTCAAGAGGGGAGATCTCAAACCAATTGTAAGAGGTTGGCTAGACTTCATTGGGCGTTCCACATTGCCCACTAGCAACCGTTTTGAGGTCACTATCAAGAGAGCAGTGATGATTCATTGCATCATGCTGGGAAAAGAAGTGGAGGTTCATCATCTGATTGCTTGTGAGATTTACACAATTGCAAACAAGAATTCCACTGAATCCAAACTGGCTTACCCAAGCTTAATCTCTTTGCTATGTAAAGATGCTGGGGTGAGGATGGAAGTAGATGAATTCATCCCAATTGAACATCCAATCACCAAGAAGTCAATGGAAGGACAAATGCAAGATAATTCTATCAAAAGGGGGGCGCAGGAGTTCCTCCCTGAACTCCCTGAAATTGACTATTGGACCCGTTTAGAAGCATCTGTTACCAAGCTGCAAGAAGCTATGGAACAAATTAAGGAAGAACAGCAGAATCAAAACTGCATGATCTGCAAATTGCTGAAGGAACAAGAGAAGCAGGGGCGTGAGCTACAGGAGCTGAAGCGCCAGAAGCTCTCCCTTTAAGGGTCAAATACCCCACAAGTTGAGGGAGCATCCACTTCTCAAGATCAAGGTTGTTGAGTCCTAACTCTGTGATAACCTCTATCATATGGAGTCTATTTTAGAGTCATTTAAATTTTTGTTTTCTTTTACTATTAGTCTTATCTTATGTTTATCTTCAAGTCTTGTTCTTAATTCATGATTAATAAAATTTAATGTCTATGCCTTAAAGCTATGAATGTCCTATGAATCCATCACCTATCTTAAATGAAAAATGCTTTAATCACAAAAGAACAAGAAGTGCAGGATTTCGAATTCATCTCTGAAACTAGTTGAATTAGCTTGATGTGGTGACAATACTTTTTATTTTCTGAATGAATGCTTGAACAGTGCATATGTCTTTTGAATTTGTTGATTAAAGAATGTTAAACTTGTTGGCTCTTGAAAGAATTATGGAAAATGAGAAATGTTATTGAGGATCTAAAAAATCATCAAATTGATTCTTGAAGCAAGAAAAAAGCAGTGAATTAAAAAAAAATAAAAATAAAAAAATAAAAATAATAAAAAAAAGAGAGAGATAAAAAGTAATCCAAGACAAAAAGAGTGTGCTTAAGAACCCTGGACACCTCTAATTGGGGACTCTAGCAAAGCTGAGTCACAATCTAAAAAGGTTCACCCAGTTATGTGTCTGTGGCATGTATGTATCCAGTGGTAATACTGGAAGACAGAGTGCTTTGGGCCACAGCCAAGACTCATAAAGTAGCTATGTTCAATAATCATCACATTTAACTAGGAGAATCAATAACACTATCTGAATTCTGAGTTCCTATAGATGCCAATCATTCTAATCTTCAAAGGATAAAGTGAGATGCCAAAACTGTTCAGAAGCAAAAAGCTACTAGTCCTGCTCATCTAATTGGCGCTAAGTTTCACTGATATTTTGGAGTCTATAGTATGTTCTCTTCTTTTTATCCTAATTGATTTTCAGTTTCTTGCGGACAAGCAACAATTTAAGTTTGGTGTTGTGATGAGCGGATAATTTATACGCTTTTTGGCACTGTTTTTAGTATGTTTTTAGTACATCTTAGTTAGTTTTTAGTATGTTTTTATTAGTTTTTATTTAAAATTCACTTTTCTAGGCTTTACTATGAGTTTGTGTGTTTTTCTGTGATTTCAGGTAATTTCTGGCTGAAATTGAGGGACCTGAGTAAAAATCTGATTCAGAGGCTGAAAAAGGACTACAGATGCTGTTAGATTATGACCTCCCTGCACTCAAAGTAGATTTTCTAGAGCTACAAAAGCCCAATTGGCGCGCTCTCAATTGAGGTGAAAATTAGACATTCTGGGCTTTCCAGCAATGTATAATAGTCCATATTTTGCCTGAGATTTGATGGCCCAAACTGGCGTTGCAAATCAGCTTCAGAATTCCCAGCGTTTAACGCCGGAACTGGCACAAAAATTGGAGTTAAACGCCCAAACTGGCACAAAAGCTGGCATTTAACTCCAGGAAAAGTCTCTACACATGAAAGCTTCAATGCTCAGCCCAAGCACACACCAAGTGGACCCCGGAAGTGGATTTTTACGTCATTTACTCATTTCTGTATACCCTAGGTTACTAGTTCACTATTAATAGGACCTTTTGACATTGTATCTTTACCTCATGACACATTACACGTTTCTTGTTGTATCTTCTAAGGCATGAGTCTTTAAACCCCATGGTTGGGGGTGAGGAGCTCTGCTGTGTCTTGATGGATTAATGCAATTACTACTGTTTTTCAATCAATCACGCTTGCTTCTATTCTAAGATATCACTTGTTCTTCAACTTGATGAATGTTATGATCCGTGATTGTTTGTGGTATTCTGAGTAGGATTCAAGGATTGAATGACTGTGACGAGCTTCAAACTCCTGAGGGCTGGGCGTTAGTGACAGACGCAAAAGAATCACTGGATTCTATTCCAACCTGATTGAGAACCGACAGATGATTAGCCATGCTGTGACAAAGCGCGTTGAACATTTTCACTGAGAGGATGGGAGGTAGCCATTGACAACGGTGAAACCCTACATACAGCTTGCCATGGAAGGAGCCTTGCGTGCATGAAGAAGAAGACAGTAGGAAAGCAGAGATTCAGAAGATAGAGCATCTCCAAAACCTCAACCTGTTCTCCATTACTGCAAAACAAGTATCTATTTCATGTTCTTTTACTTTTCACAATTAAACCTGAGAATTATTGATATCCTGACTAAGAGTTACAAGATAACCATAGCTTGAAACAAGCCGACAATCTCCGTGGGATCGACCCTTACTCATGTAAAGAATTACTTGGACGACCCAGTGCACTTGCTGGTTAGTTGTGCGGAATTGCAAAAGTGTGATTGTAATTTCGTGTACCACTTATAAACCCCCAATTCCATCCCCTAAATATTAAATAATGTAAAATGCCTAGTGATTGAGAGAAAGTTAGGGAATAGGATAACTTTTGGAGGAAGAAAGGGGATGTTATGTTGAGTTGTGATGAGCATAGTGAATGATGATGATATGCGTTATTAAGGAGGAAGGTGGAGTGTTGTATATGATAAGAGCCGGATGGCCGAGTATGAGATGAACCGAATGGCCGTGTGTGAGGATGATTATGACTGATTATGAATTGTGAAATGTGAGCCGAATGGCTGAGATACATGTTAATATATGGCTGTGATTTAAATGCATATATGTTGGATTGTTGATTATTGTGATTGTTGCACTCCACCTATCTGAGACACGAGTTTTCCTGGGTGAAAGCAGTGGCTAGCCATCATGTGCTCTAGGTGGAGACTTGATACTCTACTGACCCTATGTTGTAAGTGTGGCCGGACACTGTGAACATTCTGGATGAGCTCGCCCCCGTAAATATACACCAGTAAGAGTGTTGGATTATATATTATGTTTATGTTATGAGATAACTCGAGTTGGGGATGCACGACAAAGGAACAATCCAATGGTTAGCTACCAGGATTTGTCGAGCTGGCTTTATAATCGACAGATGAGACTCATCAGCCACTAGGACATGCATGCATCATCTGTATTATATGTGAATTGTCTGGATTGCCTAGTTGATTGCATCATTACTTGCTAATTGCTTAATTGTCTTATCTGATTCTACTTGTGCATTCTTTGCTTGATTTACTTGTGCTTGCATCTCTGTTACTGTTGGCGGTTGGGAGGTTTGCAGGATTTGGAAAGGTGATGTTTAGTTAGTCTGAAGATCCTTAAGTTAGTCGCCTATTTACATTTCTTATGGTTTAGTATGTTTGTACGCTTTGATTATAATCTGGAAGTTCCAGGATTGCCTTCGCCTTTCCCAGGACATTACATGTTAAATATTTGGGCACTGTTACCATGTTGAGAACCTTCGATTCTCATCCATGTGAATTTTGTGATTTTCAGATGCAGGACATGAGGCTCCTCGCTGAGGCATGCTGGAGACTTCCTTTTGGCGGAGATCCTTAGTCTTTTGGGTTTCTATTTTGATCATGTATACTTGTTAGATACTTATATTATCCACTGTTACGCTTGGACCGGTTATCTTCGCAAGCCGAGTCCCGAGTCTTGATATATGTATCTTGGCACTTCTTTGTATATCTCTTCACGTTGACTTACTCCTTATATGTTCGTTTACGTTATCGATCGGAGTGTTGCACTTTTTGATTTATCGGTTTTGATTTACCCATTTTTCTTCAAAGGCTCCTAGTTCTAAACATCTTTGCAATACTATATTTACTAACTTTTTTATTTTTAGAGGTCGTAACACCTCGTCACCTCTGTTTTATGACTTAAGCATAAGACTCTGTGTGGTAGAGTGTTACACTTGCTGTTACTACAAATCTACCCATTGATACAACCACTTATGATAATGACATAAATTTTGAGTCCACTTTCAGGGACAAAAGAGACGTCCTTGAGGGTCATGATGTCGATGTCGTCCCCATACCGATCACAATATCTTACCACTTCATCCAAGCCAATCGTAATGTTGTGGCTTCTGACCTTGAGGAACCCAACACCGTTGAAACCTTAAGAAGAGGACATCACATCAAGCATCCTTTTTCTCGTCTTTGTGATTATGTGGTCAACTTTGTCATGTCCATGAGCCCATTTACCGTCTCCCTTTTTTAACGTACTTCCAAGTGTGTCCTATCCTCTAGCAAATTATATGAATTACGATCATTTTTTTGCTTTCTGTCATATATCTCTTGCAACTATTAGGATTGAAATTGAACCTAAAATTTTTTATGCTGCCATGCACAATGCATGTTGGCGTGCTGCCATGACTAATGAAATTCAAGCTCTTCATGACAATCAGACTTGGTACCTTACTACTTTGCCTGCGGAAAAGAAAGTTCTTGGTTCTAAATGGATATATTACATTAAATACCACATTGATGAAAGTATAGAAAGATTCAAAGCACGTTTTAGTAGTATTGGAAAATAATCAAGTTAAGGGTTTGGATTACAATGAAACTTTTGTACCTGTGGAAAAAATGATTACTATTCGTACTGTTTTAGCACTCGCTGTTGCAAAAGACTGGGAGCTCCACCAAATGAATGTTCATAATGCTTTCTTGTATGGTAGTTTAAATGAAGATGTGTATATGAAGCTTCCTCCTTGTTTTTTGTTCACAATGCAAGGCAGGTTTGCAAACTTCACAAGTTTTTTTAGGACTTGAAACAAGCTCCACATTGTTGGTTTACCAAGCTCTCTATATCCCTGTTCTGATATGGGTTCTAATAGTTCCCCACTGATCACTCGTTATTTGTTTATCGTGATCACATTGTTGTAGTTTATGGTCTTTGTGTATGTAGATGATCTTATCATTGCCGAAAATAATTTCTTGGCAATTGCAAAGTTTAAATCTTACTTGCATCGTTGCTTTCACATAAAATACTAGAAAAATTAAAGTACTTCTTGGGATTTGAAGTTGTTCGCTCACCAACAGGCATCTTTCTTTGCCAACGAAAGTATACTTTGGACATCCTTGCTGAAACTAAATTGCTAGAATCTCGTCCCATATCTACTCTTCTTGAAGAGAATCATTGACTTGCTTTGGCTAAAGGACCATCATTATATGACTCTAGTAAATATCGTCGTCCAGTAGAATGACTTCTCTATTTATGTTTTACTCGACTCGAGCTCTCTTATAGTGTACATGTCATCTCAATTCATGCAGGAACCTTGTGAAGAGCACTAGGTGGCTGCTCTTCGAGTAGTTCGTTATTCGAAAGAAAAAACCAGGGCAAGACATTATACTTCATCGTGATATTGATCTTACTCTACATGGATGGTGTGATTCTAATTGGGCTAGTTGTCCTATTACTCGCCAATTGCTCATTGGTTAGTATGGCCTCTTTGGTAGTTCTTCCATCCCACGAAAGACCAAGAAGCAATTACGATCATCTGCTGAAGTTGAATATCGCTCCATGACTAACACTACTTATGAATTAAAGTAGCTTAAAAGTGTTCTTTATTTTTTTAGTGTCCCTCATCTTCACCTATATTTCTTTGTTGTGATAATCAAGTTGTTCTTCACATTGCTAAAAGTTCAGTTTTTCATGAATAAATCAAACATATTAAAGTTAATTGTCATTTTATTCGAACTATAATACTACAAAATATGATTTTTTTTTCCTCTTATGTTTTTACTCGTACTCAACTAGCAAATATTTTTACCAATTCTCTAGGTGTCCAACATTTTAAATTAATTCTGCACAAGTTGAGTACTCAAAACTTATATGCACTAACTTAAAGAGAATAATATAAATCAAATTATGTTTGTATAATCAAATTAAATCAGATATATATCTAATTATATTAATTAAATTTTTTTATTTTAACCATTAAGATATCAAAATATCAATTATGTATTTTTGAAAATACTTTATGATGATGTACATAAACTATAATTAAGAGATTATCATAAGATTGTTGAAAAATTTTTTGTGGATATATTTCAATGATCAATACAAAAATGGACACATTTGTCCAAACCACTTTTAGCATCGACAATAAAAAGTAAGTTTAATTACTCTATTAGTTTCTATAATTTTATGAAATTTTTAATTTAAATTTTTATATTTTTTAATTAAATTTTTACACCAAAATTTTTTTTATTGGGTTCTTATATTTTTTATTTAGATTTTTGCACTAATTTTTCTTAGTTGGATTTTTATAAAATTAAGTTAATTACTGTTAAGAGTGACTTAATTAAATAAAAAAATTTTGATACAGAGATCTAATTTAAAAAAAATAAAAACCTAATTAAAAATTTCGTAAAATTGTAGAGAACAATCGAATAATTAACCCTAGTACTTTATCTTAAAAAAAAAAAAACAAAATACTTTATCTCTAAAAAAAACACAAAACAAAACTCGTAAGAAAAGTAACGGGTATATAAATTGCAAGTCCAAGCGTGACACCCTAAAACCCTAAACCCTCTTTTACTCGTTTTGCTCCTCTACTCTGTTCAAACCCCAGCTCTCAAATGGCCATGTACACCGCGCTACGCCGTGCTTCCTCCGCCGTGATCCCCCTGGCTCTCCGCCGTACTACGGCGCCATCCTCTTCCAGAACCTTCCACAGCGTTCTCTCTGCTGGCGTCTTGCTCAGCGGACAGACAGCCACTCGTACTGTTGTAGCTCCTTCTCTTCGCGTCGCTAACAGCTTTGCGACGAAAACAAGTGCCGATGAAAACCTCGTTCAAGTCCTTGAATCTGAGATCAAATGCGCCTACGATGATAACCAATCACAGCATGTAAATTTTCTCGATTCTCGTTTGTTCCTTTGTGGTGAACAATTAAGTTATCCCCTTTTATTAATTATTAATTTTCTTCTTTGCACTGAATAGTAGGTGTTGCTTTCTTTAAAGTTAGTATCTTCAGCTTAGCCGTTGCATTTTCCCCTCTGAAGTTTTTTTTTTAATTTATTTAATCACTGCTTTTTCGTTATTGTTGATTAGTAAGAATGTTAGGTAGATGTGTATTCAAGTAGTTTATTAGCTTTGTTGCTTTTGGCCTGCGCCTCAATTTGTTTGAAAAAGAAAATGATTGTAACATGACATTGGAAAAGGCATTGGAAATGGAATCCTAGAATTGCATAGTATGCATATATCATATATCTGCTTGTTAAGAAGCTAAGGTATCACTTGTAATTTGAATGAAAGAATTGGAATAGTTTAGATTTAAGAATTTAAATTATTGTTCTGTTATTAACAACTCATGATGGTCCTTTTTACACATAATTAGGAGTTGGTTGCATTTCGTTCTGTCTCTTAATAAGCTAAGATCGTGGTTTGACAAAATTTTCAAAGCTAATATCTTTTCTCAAATTATGCTGATCTTATCCTATATTATATTTCTCAAAATATTCTGCTTCCAGTATTTAAACTGAGTGCCCCACGTTGTGGTACTGTCTTTAATTCATTTGTATGTTTGACTTGTATGTGTAGATAGGTGATGGAATTCTGCTGGTTTTAGTTACATACCAGTTACCCTATGAACTATGTTGTGACCGCATCCAAAATAACCTTATTTGTGGGTATATTAGAAATATATTGCTTATGCAACTTCAATCTCTGATATCTTATCATGTGAAAATCAGGATGAACATGGGTTGGTTGTGTTCTTTATTCGTTTTCTCAAATTTCCTCTAGTTTCTCTCTCTCTCTCTCCCCCCCAAACCCATCCTTTTTCAGTCCCATAACCTAAGTAGATTTTGACTATTCTTTCTTTCTGCTTCATTTTCTCTCTTTTTCATCCATAATTTGTATGCTATGATTAGTTTGGTGTCGTATCCGTTTTTTAATTAATACTTCCAAAATTGTTTTGTCAACATGCATTGAGGAGCTGCTATAAAGATCATTCATTGGTTCTTTCTATACAAATGAGTTGCGTTTGGTATTGCAGTCATATTGGATTATGTACTAATTTCATTGGCTCTCTTGTATACCTTTCCCAGGTTGAAATCCCGGATGATTTTCCTTTTGAAATCGAAGACAATCCTGGAGAAAGAACCATACAACTTAAGAGACAATACCAAGATGAAACTATTAAGGTTCAAGTTGACATCCCTAATGTAGCACTCGAGGGAAACGAGGAGGATGATGATGAAGGAGAGAAGAGTAGTGAATCTAGCATTCCTTTAGTTGTGAGTGTCTTCAAAGGAAATGGAGTGTGTCTCGAGTTTGGAGTGACGGCTTTCCCTGATGAGATTACCATTGATAGCTTGTCAGTGAAGAATGTCAATGAATCTGAGGACCAGCTTGCATACGAGGGACCAGAATTCACGTAAGCATTTTATTAATATTTTCTTATTTCTTATTTACCATATAATGTTCCTTTTCTCTTCCCTTCCCTTAACATATCCACCCCATTATTTCTTACAGTGATTTGGATGAAAATCTGCAAAAGGCTTTTCACAAGTATCTTGAGATCCGGGGAATCAAGCCCAGCACAACAAATTTCTTGCAGGAATACATGTTTAGTAAAGACAACAAGGAATACTTGGGGTGGCTGAAGAACCTTAAGAACTTTGTTGAGCAATGATTTTAGAAATGGGTTACTGTTTAAAGGGCAATCAAAAGGTGATAGATCCCTTTGTTAAATTTTGGTGGAACATTAGCATGTTTCTTCGTGTAACATGATGGGATGAGAAGTACTGCGGATTACTGGACTAATAATTTTGATAGACCTTATTATTGGTCACCATTGTTATTATACTTAAAATTTCACCCTTAAATGAAATAGTGTATGGGTGGTTCTCCCATTTGTTATCTTTTCCTACAATTGTTGAGTATGTCTCACCAATCAGCATTGTTTTAGTTTTGCCACATACAGTGAATCCATTCATCATGGCCTTTAATTCATTGATTGAGTAAAGTATCGTTTTTATCTCTAATGTTTGAGATAAGTTTTAAAGTTGTTCTTATGTTTAAATTGTCCTATTTAAATTTCTAATGTTTTAAAATTAGAGTAAAGACGTAACTTGATCTTTGTCTATTTTTACGAAGGACAAGATATCCCTTGTTAAAAAAAATGACACTTGTTCCTCAATTTTGTTTATTTTAGGACTGTTTGACTCTATTAAGAAATTTGTTAATAAATAGTAGCAAAAAAATTTTTGTGGGAGTTTTATTTGTAACTTGTGAGAGATTTAAATTCCTCACAATGTTCTTTTCAACAATATAATCACTTTTTTCATCTTTATTATTATTACTTCTATCTCTATTATTTCTATTGTGTAACCATATTTTATCACCGTCATTATCTCTTCTACTATCATCATCACCAATACAAATATCATCAACATTAATGTAATCTTATTTCATTTTTTATTCGATGCTATTTTTTCCTTTAAAAGGTCTTTATACTGCAATTACTTTTTCTTTTTCCTGAGGCATAATTTTCAGCAATGGTCTTTCTCCACTTAACCACCACGGATAAAGAAAGTTTTTAAAAATAAACTTATTAAACGTTTAGGACAACTTTAGAACTTACTTTAAACGTTGAGAAAAAAAACGATATTTACTCATCATTGATTTGTTCTATGCACAAGATTCATCTGCAATGACTAAAACTCAAACAACCGAGGGTATGGTTAATATTTCTTGAGAATAAGAATAAGACTGGTAAAAGTTACATACATACTTTGTAGGTGAACTTTATGTTGGGCTATGCTATGTCTTGACCAAGAATTACACTACTCTATTCTATAAAATTACAAAATATGATCTGAGGAACAAAATTACAAAAATGCCATGCTTTTTTGTTGTATTTCCAGAATAGTAGTTCATCATTTTGAATTAACATTAAACCATGACATCTTCATTTCCGAGATCAATAATGGAGGAAAACTAGTTATCGTTGCTATGGAATTCTCTAATAAAAGAATAAATAAGTGGAATTGTGGAATTATTCTTTAATTAAATTAACAAATATATAACACGATTAAATAAGCAACTGCTATGCATAATTGAAGAGAGTATTAGATAGTTGAAAATTTATGTTATTTAATTTATTTTTAATATATTTTATATTATTATTTAATTTTGATATATACCTAGTATGACTGCATTATCACAATTCACATACCAACTTTTGTTTTGTACCTTCAACATTATCTAAGTCAACTTATTGGATAAGAAGAATGCAGAAAATTATTTTTTTAATGTCTCTTGCGCATGACCGTGAATTTATATTGCAGATTGCTCAAATTACCAATTAATATCAAACAAGTTAGGCATGGAATTTATATTCCAAACCAAAAGTAGTACCTAAGAAATTTTCTTCGTCTTATATTTATGCTTAAACTCAAAATAATCTATAATAAAAAAAATTAATATGTAACATTCTGATTAATGTATCTGATAATAGAGGATCGGATATGCCAGACCCACTATTTCTATTTTTTTAAATCACAAATTTAGAGCTCGTTGATAGCAAAAGTTACAAATAAAGTTAAGAACATTCATTGAACAATAACTGAAAATAAAAAATATATAATAAAAGAGATAAATTTTGTAAAAAAAATCAAGGAAAATTACATAAAAAGATGTACTAATATATAGGATGCGCAAAAGAAAAAATTACGTAAAAAGATGTACTAATATAATCAAGGAAAATAAATACAAAAAAAAATCTGCAAGACCATATGAGTAGCAATGAAATTTTCAATATGGAAACCTCATAACAATTGCGATGTACCCTGTATCGGAACTATGCATTTCAAAACATTTCACTTATACGTTATATCTCTTAATCTTAGATGTTTCGTTCAGATAATCCCACCACATATATGAAGTTGAGCAAGAATGCACAAGAAAAGAGTTGAATCGTGCAAAAATTTATTTCTGATCTGAAATATGATTAAAAGTATAAACTTTCTAATGGTGATAGATTTTTTATATTTATGAAAATTTTGATTATTTTGACAAAAAGGATTGATTATTTTATTGTCAAAACCTTGATTATATTTGTAGTCAATTATTTTATTTTAACAATATGTAAAATAACATTTTGAAAAAAATTTAAAAGTTAGTAATTTTAATCTATATTGGCCAATATTTTTAGGCAACAGTCTAATTATCTAACAAAAATTAAATATCAATAAGAATAAACTACTAAAAATGATTTAAATACTGACATAGTTGATTATTTTTGTCAAATTTTATAATTTTTTAAAATATTTTAGTCGTTTTGAATTTTTGAAAGGGTTTAACTTTTCAATTTTGCTATACATACAAAAGTTTTTATCAACTAAATCCAATCAAATTGGTCCAAATCCAACAAAAATCACCTAAAGTTACACACAAATCGGATCAAATCCGATATAACCTATAATTCTATCCGATCCGCACTGCACTTATCGGATCGGATCGGATACGATATCCGCATTTTTTCAAGTTGGATCCAATCCGATCCGATCTGCATATCGGATCGGATATCGGGTATATCCGCATAATTTAAAAAATTTGTTTCAAGACCCTTTTTGACTCTAAACAATTTATTTGTCACCTGTTTAAGCCTATTTACTCCTAAAATATTATCAATAAAAATTCTCTTGAATAACAAAAGAAAAAAATAACACAAGATCTAAGTTTAATTATTCTAAGTTAAAGTACAAGATAAAAAATTAAAAATAAGATATTATAAAATTCATAAAAGAACACACTAAAATTCATATCACATTAAGGTTTACTTTCTTAAACTATGCTATTTATATGAGATGTGCGGATCTGCGGATCGTATCTGCGAATATCACTGCCAAATCCGCAATGCGATCATACCATAGTGTGGATCAGATCCAATGGCTCTGCGGATCGGATAATATCCGTAAAATTCGAATTAGATGCAGATATTTACCGCAGATATACGAATATTATCCGATCCATGTGTAGCTCTAAAATCACCCACACAACATGCACGTGAATCACGCACTTCTTTTTTTTTTCTTCTTCATTATGCTTCTTTTTTCGCAAGTTGTTTCCGCCTCCTCCTTCTTCTTCTATTGGTGTTACTTTTACTGTATTTTATTTTTATTTTTTTCTCTTTTTCGTTGTCACGTGTTATTGTATTTTTTGTTTGATTTTTTTTTCTTTTTCTTTGTTTTATTTCTCTCAACAGAGTGAAATAAGAACTATATGCAAAAATGAAATAAGAAAAAGATGAAAAGAAAGAAAAAGAAGAAAAAGAAGGGGGAGGAGTTTTGAATTGTGCAGAATTTATCGAAAAAATAATACTGAAATTTCTTAATAATAACATAAATTTTTTTATTTTGACACCAAAAATTTGCTACAAAAATACAGAAATATCTTCTTTAATATTGCATTTTTTCCTTCTTATTATTTTTCTTTCTTACTTCTTTTTTTAGAAGATTTGCTTCTCATATTAGACTTGAATGAATATGTCTATACTGTATTACAATTTTATTCAGTTGAATGAATATAGATTCATACTTATTGGATTGAATTCTTGTTAAAAACAAAAATAGCACTAAAATTTGTTTAAAGTGATACCAAAATTTAAATACAATGATAGAGAATATAAAAAATAAATTACATACTAAAAGATCATTGACTACATAAAATAAAATAAGATAGTATCAAAATTAATTAAAATTGACTCTAGAAGTTCAGTAACATGACACAAAAATATTAAATCTTTCTAAAAAATATTACACATTCAATGAATTGAATGCTTATCTTATATATAAAATAATACATATATTGCTAAAAGATAATACCGAAATGTCTTCATATTAACATTGAAATTTTTAACTAAATAATGTGATAGAATTAAAAATTTATTTCATGAAGACTTGAGTTGCAGATTTACCAATTTTAATAGAAAAGAGAATAAATGAGAAAATATGTAGATAAAGCAGTGAAATTAAGCAGAACAAATACAAAAATTTGAATAAGAATGAACACTATCATTTACGTATAAAAAGACGATGTTTCTGATATATAAAACAACACGTAAATTTCTGAAAAAGAATACCAAATGGCATCACTCTAACACCGAAATTTTTAACTAAATAATATAAAAGAATTAAGAAATTATTTCACGAAGACTTGAGTTGTAGATTTTCAAATTTTGATAGAAATAAAAATAAGTGAAAAAATCTATAAATAATACAACAAAATTAGCTAGAACAAGTATAAAAATTTGAAAGAGAATGAACAATGTTATTTATATATAAGAAGAAGATGATGACGATGACGATAATGATAAAGATGATGATGATAACAATGATGGATAAAAAGGCGAAGAAAAAGAAAAGAGGAGAAGAATTTAAATGAGAAAAGAAGGAGTAGGAGTAGGAGATAATAGTGGTGGTAACAATGACGATAACAAAAGAGAAAGATGAGTAAAAAGAAGGAACACTAGAGATATAAGTAAAAAGACCGCACATAGATGTAAAACATATTATAACAATTTGGTTAAACTTAGCAGTGGAGCTTTAGTTAGATAATGAGAAGTCCCAAATTCTTTTATAAAAAAATTAATAGTATTTTTCACAAAAAAAAATATTATTCGATTGATTTAAGTACATAATTTTAATATGAGTATTTAAGTTCAATCTTCACCTCTTAATTTTAAACATTAGTAACTTGATCTTTGGATTTAAGCTGAAGAAGGCTTTCACATAATAAAGGCCTTTATTGACTTATTCAAAGAAGACATCAAAATTTTTCATTCTATTTAAAAAAAAAAAATAAATCTAAAAAAATTGTGTAACAAAAAAAGATAACCAAAAAAATAAATCATAATTGAATCCTTGCCTCTCAACTCTCAAGAATAAAAGCTTCCTTGCCTCTTTCAAAAAACCAAAACTCTCTTGCCTCTGTTCAAAAAACCAAAACATGCTACCTTTGTTCAACAAGAAACAAGAAGTAAGTTTTGAATGGTGTCAATTATAAAAAAAAATTAGGTATTTTTATTTATTTAATTTAATATTATTTTATTTTTAATGTTTATTTGATTTAATTTTTTATATAATACAAAATATTAGAATATTTAGTAAATATTGATGTCATTGTATTTCTATAGATTGATAGAAGAATTTGTAAATTGTAACTTAAAAAGTTTCAATCTTTTAAGTTAAGTTTTGAATTCAACCAATTATATTTTTTTCGTATTATCTTTGTAAAATTAGGTAACTTTTTTGTTTAATTTAATTTAATATTATTTTATATTTGTTGATTCCTTAATTGATTGTCTTTTGACTAAAAAAATATTAAATAAGTATTATAAATTTTAATATTTATTTTTTAAATTTTTTTATACATATTTTACAGGATAAACATTCAATTTTTTATACAATCATAATGATAAAAAATCAAAGAATTAATACCTTTTTTAAGATGAAGGTTAATGTTCAAGAAGGAAAAAATATAACTTCTACAATATCAACACCTACTATAGATAGTTCTTCTACTTCAATGAATAATGAAGAAAGTGAGATACAACCTTCAAAGGTTCAAAGAGTTGTATCTAATGAGTTTGACCTTAATTCTTTTAAACGATATCCTGAAAAACGGCTTTAAATTTAGCAAGATAACCCAAATCAGAAAGATAAGATTAAACGAGCTTATCTTAAATGGGGATAATTTTCTTGAAATGATAAAACTCATAATATCTTACAATGATGCAGTTGTGAAAACTGTGTTAGAAAATGCTCCATATAATGCTAAGTATACTTCACATTAAATTAAAAAAAAAAATCTTGCATATTCTCACAAACAAGATGAGAAAGCATATTTGTGAAGAAATTGAGGATTCTAAATTTTGCATTGTAATAGATGAAACTCGTGATGAATCCAAAAAAGAACAAATGACACTTGTTTTAAAATTTGTTGATATACATAATTTTATTCAAGAGTATTTTTTTATCTTGTACATG
Source organism: Arachis duranensis (assembly GCF_000817695.3). Lineage (NCBI taxonomy): Eukaryota > Viridiplantae > Streptophyta > Magnoliopsida > Fabales > Fabaceae > Arachis > Arachis duranensis. Next base: position 77,653,904 of record NC_029775.3, on the reverse strand, counting down.
TTGAAGATATGACATCATTAACTCTAAAACATAAACAGTGTAGCATTCTTTCTCAACATGGTCTTGATGTCTCTAATATACGTAGTCAAGGATATGATGATGCCAGCAACATGAAAGAGGAATAGAATGGGTTACAAGCATTATTCTTAAAAAATTGCCCTTATGTTCACTGTTTTGCTCATCGATTACAATTTGCATTAGTTGCTGCATCTAGAGAAGTTATTCTTGAGCATCAATTTTTTTTTTAAATTAACTTTCATCATTTGTTCTTTTAGTAAGTGACATAATGAGTTACACGTTGTTAAGATATATGAAATTGCCCATTTATTAAAGAGGAACCACAGGAACGGCGATGGGCCCCACAGTGCAGTGACAACGACATGATGACAGGCTCACTTGGTGAGTGGTTCAGCAACACAGCGACAATAACAGACTTAGCAGTGCAGTGACGGTGACGGGCTCGGCAATGCTGCGGCGACGACAGGCTCGGCGATGCCGCAACGAACTGTTATGGCAAGTGGCGCAGCTGAGCTTGGCTGTGATCTTTGAAGAAGAGGTGATTTTGATTGAGAGTTGGCAATAGAGGTGAGGGCGGTAAGAGTCTGTCGCAGCGACGGTGACGAACTGTGATGGCAAGTGGGAGTGGCGCAACTAAACTTGTCCGTGGCCTTTGGAGAAGAGTTAACTTTGGTCTTTGATTGAAGGTTGGCAACTGAAGGTGAGTGGGGGTGAGGGTTGAGGGAGTCGAAATCATATTTTTTTTTTGTGTGTGTGTGCGCGTGCGCATTACGGGGTAGTAAGGGCGGGCATTACAGGATAGTTAAGGGCAGGTTCACCATGAACCCGATCCCGCCTCCCGCCTCAACTACCTGTCCCAGGTGAAACTTGTTCTGCTTCAGTTCGGGTTTAAACCCGCTTCTGACTGGTAGGGGCGGGTCGGGTATCCGTGAGTTCGGGTACTCTTATGTACCACCCTATGCATATATTGCTTACATTACCCTTACTTTATTTGAGTTTGTATTGATCTTACATTTGATGAGTGTGCGTGCGTGTGTGTGCGCGTGCGTGCGTGTGTGTGTGCGTGCATGCGTGCGTGCATGACGGGGTAGCTAAGGGCGGGTTCACCATGAACCCGACTCCGCCTCCCGCCGCTCACCTACCTGTCCCAGTTGAAACTTGTTCTGCTCCGGGTCGGGTTTAAACCCGCTTCTGACTGCTAGGCCGGGTCGGGTATCCGCGAGTTCGAGTACTCCTATGTACCACCCTATGCATATATCGCTTACATTACCCTTACCTCATTTGAGTTTGTATTGATCTTACATTTGATGAAAGATATTATAGAAATAACTGATATTCTTTATCAAGCTTTATAAAAATAGTCTCAAAATATAGTTAATGATGTTAGTTCATTCTACAAAATACTTATCCAAAATATAAAAGATGACAGATGGAAAAAATTATTGAAAAATGTGAAATTATTTTATGAGCAACATGATATTCTAATTTATTATTTATGTGCTTCTTATGAAGCAAGACAGAGACGCTCGCGTCACCAAAAAGATCATACTACAATTGAACACTATTTTAGAGTGAAGATATTTTTAGTCACAATTGATAAGCAATTACAAGAGTTGAATAGCAGATTCAATGATCAAGCAATAAATCTACTAAATCTAAGCTCTAGTCTCATACTTAAGGATGGTTACAAAAATTTTGACATTGCTAAGATTTCTACTCTTATTGATAGTTACTATCTCGAAGACTTTACTCAGCAAGAGAATATTAATTTGTCTTTTTAGTTTCAACATTTTATTCTTGATGCTCATCAATATCCAGAAATGAAGAATTTATCAACTATTCATGAATTGTGTATATGTTTAACATAAACAAAAAAATCAAAAGTGTGTTACTTGATTGATATATTGATTCGTTGATTTTAACTCTTTCAGTTTTTATAGCTACTACAAAGTGATTATTTTCGCAATGAAAATAATGAACACAAGGTTAAGAAACAAGATGGTGGACGACTTTTTTATGGATAGTTTGATTATTTACATTGAAAAAGAAATTGTCAAAAAGTTTAGTTCTGATTCAATTATTGAAAATTTTAAGTCATTCAAAATTTGAAGAGTATCATTATAAACTGTTTTATATTTTTTATCCATGGAAATGTTAAATTTTTGGCCTCCTTAATTTTATTTTAAATTTCACTGTTGATTGGACTTGATAAAGTATTTTACTCAATTATAAATTTTTTTATTAATTTTTATTTGCTAACATTATAAAATATTATATACAATAGTCTAATCGCATTTATACATCAAAATTAAATTCTTCGTCTAAAATTTGAAAAAATATTCTAGAAAAAAATTAAAATATAAAAATTTTTTAAAACAAATTTATTCATCTTTATTTTTCAAAATTTGTTTTTTTTTTTTGAAAGTTGGAGCAAATTCACCTATTACATTGGCAAAATTGTAAATTTTGTTAAAGTTCGTCCATTTATGCGACAAATTTGCTTCTATTTTCGCACAATTTAAATTGTATTGGTATATTTTTATTTTTAATTTAAAATTTAAATAAATATAATTTAAATTAAAAATTTAATTTAATTTGATAACAATAAACGTAGTCATATTATTGTACTTTTATATGATTAATTATGTTTATTCAATTTTAAAAAAATTAACAGTTTAAAATCAATAACTTTAAATTAAAAAAATTAATATATTCGTATTATTTTTAAATTAAGAAATTTATAAATAAAACACTCTTATTATTTAAAATTTTTAAATTTAAATAAACATATTCATCTTATTTTAAATAAATGTTTATGGCCTTTAAGTATCTCAATAAAAAAGATGATTGTATATAATTCTTTAAATTAATAATATTAAATTGTCGTTTAAATATAACATTCATCTATATATATACACTCTAATATTATTAATTTAAAAAATTGTATATATTTATATTTTTTTGTTGAAATACTTCATACTTGACCGCTGACACTTTTTTTTTTTAAATAACATGAGAACGTTTATTTAAAGTAAGACTAATAGATTTATTGTCAACGAGTAATAATTCAAATGACATAGTCTTTCTGTATTTAATTAAGAGGTTGCGGGTTCGAGTCTCCTATCTTTAGTAAAAAAAAGACTAATAAATTTATTAAACTTTAAAAATTAAAAAATAAAAAATAATACAAGTACATTAATTTTTTAATTTAAAATTACCGATTTTAAACTGTTAATTTTTTTTTAAAATAAAATAAACATAATTTTTTAATACGACTACGTTTATTGTTATGAAATTAAATTAAAATTATAATTTACATTATAACTATTTAAATTTTAAATTAAAAAAATAAAAATAACCAATATAATCCAAATTCTATAAAATTAGAAACAAGTTCGCTACACCAATAGAAGAATTTGTTAGTTTCATTGAAATTCGTCGGTACGGTTAGCTTCAACAAAATCGATTCAATGGGTGAATTTAAGATCCGTTTGGAAAATTTTAGAAGTAATTTTTTTTTAATTTTTGACCTATGAAAAATAGTAGTATTAATGTTTAGTGCAATTTTTAAAATTAAATTACAATTTTTTAGTAAACTATTTAAGAGTTTATAGAGAAGTTAAAAAAAATGACTTATCTCATAATACTTTTATTTTTCATCACATTTTTATAAAATAAACACTTTTAGAGTTAAAAATCCAAATACAAAATAATTTACTTATAAGTTCCTTTTAACAGAATTATTTATTGTTTAAGTTATTTTATCAAAAAAACTTAATTAAGGGACCTTACTCTAACTTAAAATAATAAATTTTTAAAAATAAAGACCGAAAAAATTTGTTTTGGAAATATTTATTTTTTTAAATTTATTTCAGAAATTTTGCTAAGATTTGGTGTGTGTTACTCATGTTAATAAATACTTAACTAGGAATTCCCGTTGCCAAAAAGCGACTGGGTGGAGATAACTTCTTCCCCGTCTTTTATGTTCTCATTCATTGCTCCGCATTTCTTGTTAGAGAGCAGTGATCCATTTCTTATGCCTAAATCTTTGGTCCATTGCACAATAACACACCAACGTACACATTTATTTGCTTCAACAATTTAGCACTTACACTTAATCATAATCATCATCATCATAAGGTATGCATTTTTAGTGCATCTGATTCTTTAAGTTGGTTCGTAATTTTTTTATTTTAATTCTGATTCTCTTTCTTTAGGAGTAGTGTTTGTTGCAAATTTTTGGAAATGGATAAAAAAACAGCACACGGGCCTCTGTATTTTGATCTGAACACTGGAGGAAAGATACCGTCAGTTGGTCTTGGAACATGGAAAGCTCCTTCAGGTGAAGTTGGTAATGCTGTAATTGCTGCAGTCAAGGTGCTTCTCTTTTGAATTTCTTTTGTGCATTTGCTTTGTGATTTTTGTGCCAATTTCTATTTTGTTTCAATTGAAATGAAATTGTTGCAATGCTGTGTGTGCAGGCTGGCTATAGGCATATAGATTGTGCTAGGGTGTATGATAACGAAAAAGAGGTAAATTTTGGATCCTATTCCCGCAATTCTTTGTTGTTAAGAGATAAATAAGTTTGTTATAACTTGGAGTGTAAAATTTAATTTGATTTTATTTGTTTAGCTTAGAATTAGGTTTAGTTTCACGTCGGTTTAACCATGCTGTATGTACACAAAAAACCAACCACCAAATCATCCATATAGTATACATTTTGGAATATGAAATACACATTAAAAGTTGTATGAAATAACACATCTATATGTGTACACATAAAATTTATCAGTTTACTAGGAATCAATTACTTTTTGAGTAATGCTATACATCCAAGGTTAAAGGTTTGAACTTTTTATGAGCTGTTGCTATTCTTTGGCGAAAAAAAGTTGATTTCTAATATTTTCTCATATAATAAATTCTGGTATAACTCATACTTAAATTCAACTGTAACTCATATATAACCAGTATAAGATGAGAATCAGTCCCAAATTCTTTGCTTTAATAAAAATCTTAGCAGGCAAAATTTCTTTTGATTTTTGGTCAAGTTGATGCAAGGAATTTATATTTGAATTTGATGCAGGTAGGGGATGCGCTGAAAAAGCTATTTTCCACTGGGGTAGTACAGCGTAGTGATTTGTTCATAACATCAAAGATATGGTTTGTGTTATGAACTAGTTCTTCTCTTCAATTGACCAAACTTTTTAGTCTTCAATTTGTTTTCCCTAGATCAAGCCTTTGATGAAAGGACCCTTATGGATTTCATTCATTTATTTGATGTTGGATAAGGGAATTTATGTATAAAACCTTGGAAGATATTATTAAAAGATATTTTAGCATAAATGAGTCAAACACATATATGATCTGTGACATGATAGTGCTGTTTGATCATTTATTTGTTGTATTTGATATTGGATAAGGATCTCATTTACTATGAGTTTATGTATAAAGTGAGAGGGGGGAAAATCCACTATCAGATCACAGAAATTGCTTAGCAGACGAAATTTTGCGAGGATTCTATAGCCCAAATTAGGTGGAAGGAATAAAATAGGATAGATGCTATCCTTTTTATCTACCCATGATGATTTCTTGATTCAATAAGAATTTGCAAAATGTAGTCTGTTGTTAAAAGGGTGCATCATATTTCTATTGACTTTCTCGCTTAAAAACAAATCCATTTTAGGGAGCCGTTTTCCTTTGCTTTTAGTAATGAAATGAAAACCTGCAACTCACTTGGGATTTTATTTTATTGTGTTTTTATTCCATATAGGACTAGTGACTGTGCACCTGAAGATGTATCAAAGGCATTGACTAGGACTCTGGAGGATCTGCAGCTTGACTACATTGATCTATATCTTGTATGGTTCTTGATTTCGAACTTTTAGCCCTGCAACGCTGCTGAAACTAAAATCTTCCTTTATGAAATGGGCTGATCTTGATCTTGAGAGTATTTTGTCACAGATGCATTGGCCGTTCAGGACAAAGCCAGGTTCACGAGGTTGGGCTCCCGAGATCATGGCTCCATTGTGTCTTCCAGAGACATGGAATGCAATGGAAGGTTTATATGCCTCCGGTCAGGCACGGGCAATTGGGGTGAGCAACTTTTCCACCAAGAAGCTGCAAGACATGCTCCAATACGCTAAGGTTCCGCCAGCAGTTAACCAAGTGGAGTGCCACCCTGTGTGGCAACAACCTGCTCTTCACAATTTCTGCAAATCCACTGGTGTTCATCTCACAGTACTTTTCTTCCCATCTTATAACTTTATTTGTATGTTTAAAGGGTCTATTCCCTGTGATTTTGTTAACAACAAAAACATAAAACATAAAACATAAAAATGCTTTCTATATTCAGGCATATTCACCTTTAGGCTCTCCTGGGTCCTGGATAAAGGGGGAAATCTTGAAGGAACCAGTGTTGATTGATATTGCAAAACAACTTAACAAGACTCCGGCACAAGTGGCTCTTCGCTGGGGAATCCAAAGTGGCCACAGCGTTCTTCCGAAGAGTGTCAATGAATCTAGGATGAAGGAGAACCTTAGCTTATTTGATTGGTCCATCCCTCCCGAGCTCTTCTCAAAGTTCTCAGAGATTCATCAGGTTTGAATGCCCCTGAAAAGTGAAAACATACGAACTAATCATTCCTGTGACATGTTTTCAAGTTGTTGTCTGTTTTACTACAATTTTCTCATTCCTTTTATGTGTGATGCAGCAACGGTTACTTCGCGGGGACACTGCGGTGCACGAAACCTGTAGTCCTTACAAAAGTCTTGAAGAGTTGTGGGATGGAGAAATATGAAGTGCAATTTCTTTTGTGTTATAGAAGTATAGGATGTAATTTTAACAGTGTTTTTTTACTAATGCAAATTGTGGTAATGTCCTTTCTTGTGGTAATCTTTATCTTGTTAAAAACAATCAACCCTTGTTCCTAGGGGGTTTCACAGATGAACAGCAGATCAAAATTGTTTCATTCTTTATTTGGTTGAGACATTAAGCAATCCTTTTGTATAATGAGTTATTGTTATTTAAAAAAAAGTACAAGCCGAATAAACTATTTCAAAAAGCTTGTAGTTGCCCAAGGAAACCTATCAAAATTGTAAAAACTTTAACTAAAAGTTTTGACTATCATTCAGCAGGGATCTATACTTTCTATGTGAACTTTTGGTGTCAATAGCATGTGAGGAACGATCGATCCTCAAGGATAACGTACGCATTGAAGCCCTGGATTTTTTGCTCTTAATTGGCACCATGTAGCACTACTCTTTCATATGCATCGAACATCGATGATAGTTAAAACAATTTGCATTATAAGTATAGAGAAGCAAGTTTTAGCCCGTCAATATTAGCCAATTTTAGAGTTTAAATTTATAATTTAGGAATTAGAGTCGGGAGTTTATGATTGAGGATTTACAATTTAAGAAATTAATTTTAAAAAAGTTGGTCCCTAGCATTACTCATAACAATTTTAGCAACTAAATAAAGAGTTAATAATTAAAATTGTCTCTAAAAGATACTTCAATCTCTATTTTGGTCCCTGAAAAAACAAATTAACCAAATTCGTCCTCAAAATATTTAAAATTAATCATGTTATTCCTTCCATCACTTCTTTTACTAACATCGTTAATAAAAGCTAAAGTGGCAGTTAAGTTATATTTTTGGGTTATCTTTTGACTGTATTAGGCCAATAAGAACCCAAAACACTATTAGCAAACAGGTCATCCAACACCCACCCAACCCGAAACCAAACTACAACCCTGATCCTTTGTAATCAACTCCTGCAGCTTGGCGTTCTTCCATTGCTGTCGTTACAAGCTCGAACTCTGGCCGCCCACAAACTAAGAGTGTACATAGGACGGGGTAAAATCAGGTTTGTCCTAACCCAGATTCGATCCTAAATATACACTGGATCTATTTTTTGGACACTAACTCGATTCTAAACCCGATAAAACCTAAATATTTTCGGGCCATAATTATACCGGGTCCAAACCGGGTGAAAATCAGGCATTTAAATTTTTAACAATAATTTATAAAGAAACCTATTTATGATGCATTATTTATAAAGAAAAAACTTGTTCTTGAGGAGTTGATATTCATATTTAAACTTGAATTTGTCTATAAATTCTAGTTTGATTTCTTTGATCTATTTTCTAATTCAACAAGTATGGTTAAAAATAAAATAAGCTTATAATTAATATAACATAATATTGGAATTAATTTAAAACATATATACTTTTTTGAGACTGGATTCGCTTTGACTCCGATCCGACCCTAAATAATGATCGAGTATATTTTTGAGACCTGTACCCTAGACCCAATGAAATCACACCAAACTAGTCCCTAATATGTTCGGGTCCAGATCGGGTCTTTGGGTACACCCACAAACGGGAGTGGATCCTCTCCAGTTTAATCTCACCCTTCATTGCTCTCTCTCATATTTATTTTTGGTCCTACTTATAAAATTAATGGTGAGAGATCACACTTTATTCCCTCAAGTATTAAAAAAAATTGAGAGGATCCATTTCCATCGCAAACAACTTAGTGTGTGTTTGGATTAGAATTGGTCAAACTGGAGTTTGAAAGTGATTTTGTAAAATTGATTTTGGATAAAAGTGAATTTGTGCCTATATAATTTATGTTTGGCAATTCTATACTAAAATTGATTTTGATAAAATAAAATTGTTTAGATAATATTAGTTAAAATCACTTTTAGATAGATAATTAATTAATTACTAAAAAAAAGTATAATATTAAATTATAATATTATTTTTTAGTATATTTAATCTTTTTTTATACTTCTTTTAGTATATTTTTTATATAGTATTTTTTATAAAATTCTATTTTAGTTTGTTATAATTTTTTATTATTATAATAAAAATTAATATTTATTTATTAAATTAAAAATAACGTATAAAATAATATATTTTAATACTCATTATGAGTACTCTCAATAATCTTATTTTGTTTGCTATTTAGGATTCTAACTTTTTACTAATTATGTTTATATTATTATTTATCATTAATTTTTTATTTAATTTATCATTTTTAATAGGAACAATAATACATATTATAACAAATTCGAATAATAAACAGTTATAATAATAAATTTTACAATATTAAACAAAAAAATATTCTATAATTCTTTTAGTATTCTCAGTATTCTTTTATTTAGTATTATTTTGAACTGTAAAATTTTATTACTTATGATTCCATTGTTATCTATGATTAATTTTTTATTTACTTTATCATTTTTAACAAGAACAATAATTCATATTATAGCAGAATTACAATAACAAATTTAATAAAAAAAATCAAAATATAAAAGAAGTACTAAAAATTAAAAAAATTAATAATATTTGAAATAAGTTGAAACAAATTTGAAAACTCTTTTGGAAAAAATTAATAACTAATAAAGATTATCAAAAATTAACGCAAGTTGCAGTGAAAGCAGAAGCAACAATTTTTTGCTTCTAATAAACACTCTTTTATTATGCAAAATCACTTCTGTATTTAAAAAAAAAAAGGTTGCCAAATATTAGAATGCAGTGTTCAAAAAAATTCAACACATTTTTATCCTCTCTAACGTGTTTGTTCCCTTCCATGAGCGGTGCTTGTAGCTACCATTAAGAATGATGCTGAGGGTACTTGTCTTTGCCCTTCTCCGTCGTTGAAAGTCCGATCCCGCAGTGGCAAGGTCGCCTGTTCGTCACCGGAAGTTACATTTCTAACACAAAAACCCTCACTCATTACCCATCTTCTCCCTTGCTGATTCTGTTCCTCAGTACTAAAATTCCATAGTCATGGATGTCGTTCTCTCCTGAAATTCCCAACTTGATTTTTTTATTAAGATTAATTATTATATATATGATCTCAGTTGCAGTTAGAGCACAACAGAAATAGAAAAAAAAAATCACAAAAGAGAGGGCCTACCTGAATTGACGTCACGGCAGAGCAGAGAAGCAGGGGAGGAGAGTGATGCTCCTGGCTCAGCCTTCTTCTTCGATGCGTGAGTGAGAAAAGGAGAAGGCGACTGAGAAAGCGATGGAGCAACGAGAATCGCGTGCAGGGGTGGCTTCGACTAGCGACAGCGGAGGTGACGAGACCACTGTGCATTGTGCAACGGCAGTGAGGCTTCTCTATCCGTTAGCGGTGCAAGAAGAAGAGCGAATGAGAACGCTTGTTCAAGAGATGAAGAGTGCAAAACGAAGTGTTTGCTATGCTACGCTGTCATTTCACGTTGCAGATTAACAGCAGCGTCAAGAAACTATCATATGGATGAACTTGACTAAAAAAAATTATTTGGAAACGAATTTGATTAATTTATTTTTTTAAGAATGAAAAGGGAGATCGAGATATTTTGGGAAGACGATTTTCACTATTAACTCGACTAATAAACTAGGCTACTGAAGATAATGCTTAGATTTACCATGTAACAACATGGTCTAAGCTTCTGAAAATTAGCTTCTTTGCTACCCTAAGTGAAGAGATAGAGCATTTGTATTAACATTTCTTGATGTAGACGTGTGTGTAAATTTTGTTACACCATAGCATTTGGCATGAATTTTGACCAATATGTGTTAGATTTGGTGGTGCATGGTTAATTAATTAATTCACTGCAAAAGCAAAACAAACCGTATAATACACATTTGTGGGAATAAGAAGTGGCCTAAGAAAACAGTTAATCGTAATAATAATAATAACATATTCAAGTTCACAAGCAATTGTTCCTTCACATTACTAGTGTGGTGTCAGCTTTGTTATTCCATTGTAGTATCACAGTCTCTAGTAACTAGTAACATTTCATCAAAGATCAACATAGTTAAACAATATCGTTCATACAAAGAAAAAAAAGGAAAAGGAAAAAGTGGAAGTAAATTGTGATAAGGTTGTACACTGCTAGCTAGCATCACAGCAACTTCTGTATATTTAAATACAACAGATAAAAGCTGCTGGATTGAGGATAATAATAATAATAATAATAATAATAATAATAATAATAATAATAATAATAATAATACATAGCCAATATATATTTAGCTTCAAAACTATCCTTTTGTTTTAGAGATATATAATCATGCTATGATTGGAAGTTCCTTGTGAGTGTAAGTGACCCCTCGATCACCGTCTACCACTTGCCCACTCCCTCTCAATATCCTGCAACAAATTGTATCATTTATCGTAAATATTATTTGTTGAATTGAAAACTATTTATTAGTTCGTAACTCATGCAAATAGTTTTAGTCACAAAAAAAAAAAAAAACTCATGCAAATAGTTTATAATTGTAATTTAAAAAAAGTTGATAAGTTCTTGAAAGCAGATAAGGAAACAAAATTAAACATAATAAAACATACAACAGTTTATTTTATTTTTTGAACATACAACAGAATAACGGAAAATGTTTTCTCAGTTAGCCTGTTGGTGGTGCTAATATTTTATTTTATTTTTAAAGTAATAAAAATAAATCAAGAAAAAAGTGCAGGAGTCCATACCATTTACTAGTTAATAACCCCTCAACTCCTACAGGGCCTCGAGCATGAATTCTGCTGGTGCTTATTCCAACCTGATCAGTGATCAATAATAATAATAATAAAGAAAACGAATAACATTTGAGAAACTAAATGTGATTATTGCAAACACAATGTCATTTCTAGAAGATACACCACCTCTGCTCCAAGACCAAAGCGTGCTCCATCACAGAACCTTGTACTTGCATTGTGGAATACAGCAGCACTATTTGTTTATCAGGACAAAATAAAACAAAATTATCAACGTAAAGTAAAGAACATGACTTATTCAAAAAATATTAGCCAAAATATTAACCTTGTACCTTCTACAGGCTGTTTTTTTTTGTCTACCTAACATTACCCTATTCATATTCATGGGAAAGTTATATGTAGAAATTCCATGAAACATTAATGTCATTCAATGTAAAGATATTGAATTATGTTTCAAACAAAATTAGATGCATTTAAATAATAGAAATATATTGACAATGAACATAGAAACTCCTTTGGTTGTGGTGACACAAACATAGACAAAGTTTTATGTCTCAGAGAAAGAATTATTTCAAAGGCATGGATGGTATTCATGGAACATATCATCCTGGAATAATGAAGGACACCATTGATAAATACTTTTTTCTTCTTCTATTGGAAAACTAACATTGTTATATCCTAAGTTTATGATTAGAGATAAATGAATAAAGAAAAAGAGGGACTTGTTTGCAAATATAAATTTCTAAGGATTGTTTTAAAAATACATTAAAACTAGAATTTAATAGTTTTTAACTAGGACCACTTAATAATCTCAAACATAATGGGACCATCTAATCCTTTGCCCAAAAGAAGAATCCTATATCTGTTTTATTTGTCGTTGTGTTAGTATTTCTATCTCGGAGATAGAATCTAAATGCATCTTTATTTTCTATTGCCATTATTTAACATCAAAGGTTAAACAATATGGAAAAGAATAAAAACGTATAGGTACCTATCAACTCGACGTAAGAAAGTTTCAGCAACTTCAGGGTCTTCTGTAACAATGCATTCAGTATGAGAACTGCAACATGGTAAAGAAATTAATTTTAGCATAGCAATTATGCCTATGACTTCAGAAAAATCAAAACAATGAAAAATAAGCAAAAGAAACTAGCATGCCTTCCATATTGATGTATGTGATCAATGGCAGCAGATACATCATCAACAATTTCAACTGTGCATGCTGGTGAGCTATACTCCTTATGGAAAGAACTTGTTTTAGTAATGTTCAATAAGCCACTTGCTCTTGGTCCACCATATAGTTCAACACCTGCCAAAAAGGGTATTAAAAATGATTAATTCTTTTTATTACATTACGTGATAACATTAGATTTGATATCTGTGCAAATTTTTATGTTTATAATGCATAAAAGTTAAACTCTTGAGAAATTAATTTTGAGTGAATATTGTTCATTATAACTAAATCCATTTATATTAAGCTGAAACCTTCTTTTGTGAGTTCAGCAACAAGTTGATTAAGTCCACCAGTTTCTGACAGATCCTTGTGTACAAGAAGGGTTTCCTAATAAAATCAGCACAAAATATATTATAATAAGCACAGTCCTTTAACTCAATTTATATCAATTATTTCCAAGTGACGAGATTTGTAATTACCATTGCATTGCAAGCTGCAGGATAATCAATCTTTGCATCCTTAACAATCTGCTTCGCCATATCAATATTAGCAGCTTTGTCAACATACACATGACAAATTCCATCTGCATGAAAAAAAAAAAATGAAAACTTGATAGAATCATAATTTATATTTGGAGTAACGTTCACTTGGGACTTTGATCCCTGAGTTTGTAAATATGATTAATCCTTGATATTTTGAAATTGTAATTCTATTGGTTATTTTAGTTTAGCCATTATGGATTTACTAATGTGTCGTGTTAAGTGACACATGGCATGTCACATCAGTTGAAAATGTCATGTGTAACTTAACATGAGACATCAACTAATACCTAACGAAAGAACTAAAATAATGACGAAAAAATGCTCAATTAAAAATGTAGGGGGACCAAAATGAAGCTTTAGCCTTTTAAGAAACTTGATGTGTCACATTACCAGAATGACCGAGGACAGGAATCTTTGTTGATTCCTTGATTTGAGAAACAAGCTTGTTACTGCCTCTGGGGACAACAAGATCTATCACATCATCAAGCTGTTGCAGAGTATAATTAGTTTGATAAACATCATCTGGACAAATAATTGTTAGAAGTATTACTTGTATTTTTATCAACCTTAAGCAAATCTGGGATCTCTTCCCTTGAAGTCACAAGTCCTATAAGTTTGTCACCAACTTTTTCTGGAATAGCTGAAGTAATAACCTGCAAGAAGTAATGAAATCTTAAATATGATATATGTTTCAAATAAACACATAGTTCTGATTCAGATTAATCAGATAAAACAACAATCTCATATATAAAATAAAGGGTTATTTGCATTTTATCTTCATGAGCTTTATGTTATGTGTGCTTTAGATCCACTCAATCGAATTTAAAATAAATGTATAATATCCTTTCTTTGCAAATTGCCTCCTTTGATCATTCCAAAATATGCAACTTGGTACCATAAATTTTGATAGATTTATATTATTTTAAATAACAATTAATAGAAAATGACCTAAAATGAAGGAACTTACCTTGTGTAAGGCAGCATTTGATCTTTTGGCTTCCTTTCCACCTTTAAGCAATAAACCATTTCCACTTCGAACTGCCAAAGCAGCAATCTATGATTCCGTATCAACAAACATGTTAATCATCAATGTTTTAACACAACAATACAAATTCACACCATGAAAAGGACTAAGAAGGATGGTATTTTTATTGTAACCTGGACAAGGGCATCTGGTCGTGACTCAAAAATAACTAGGACAACACCCAAAGGACACGATATTCGCTCCAGTGTGAGTTTATCTGCTAGCTGGATACAAATAGCACTAGTCAGAAACTAATACGTAGCAATCAAATAATAAATCTTACCAACTTATACCGTTTTTTAATAACTTTGCATACTGTATGAATTTTATCAATCTAACCATTGAATCATGTCATATAATCTTGAAGAATCAAGGTTATCAAATTTAAGAAAATTCAGACATTAATACATATGTGATCTAATAATAGTGTCACTTGTATTTTTATAAAAAAAATATATATGTAGATATAAGGGAGTTTTGACCTCAATTCTCTTTAAAATCTGACCAATAGGTTCCTTCATGTCTGCCAACATTCGAACAGATTTCACAAGCCCAGCAATCTGAAAATACAGAAAGTATAGGTAAGACACAAGGAACATGATCAAATAAAGAAAAAAAGAATTCACAACAGTGACAGATCCAAGTAAGCAATGTCTCCCAGCGTGCCGAATCACATGTTAAATTCATAATTACATGTTACCTAACTGGTGAATTCATGTTACTAAATCAATTGTAAGCAATGTCACATACGTAATATATACATATAACATTTCTCTTTAAGTCAATGATCTAAACAAGAGGGCATAGTTATGTTTCAGTATTTTCACTTTTAAGTGATAAAATTCTTGCCTTCTCAGGCTTGAGGGCCAAACGAGAGATGAGTGATTTTTCCAATCCAGCAAGCTCTGCATCAGCAATATCAACTCCATTCTCTTCCATTATCAAGCTTAGATTGTTCTCTAGTGCATCTGCCACTGCTAGCAATATCTTCCTCCTTTCTTCAGAGTTTAAAGACTGAAGTGGAAAAGAAAAATCCCAATATAGTACCAATGAGACTACCAATTATCAATTCAAGTGTATCATTATTAGCAATAACCAAAAAGGCAACTAGAAGTACTAGAAGGTTAATTGCATAAAAATGCAATCGTTACTTGGATTTAGCTAATATGTGCCAGCACAAGTTAATGTTACTGATTAAAAAAATTTATATAGAAAAAAATACAAAGTTTAAATTTTCAATGTATTTGTTATTCATTTATTTAAGTAAAAGTTTAAAAACTTCTACTAATAGTAACTGTAACTTGTTCTTAGAATACATGTTAGCTAAACCCTTGTTACTTACTTGAAGTCGTCTTGAACAATCACGTGCTGAAATTGCCATCTCACGTGCACTCACTTGCTTTATGTGGGCCCACAGATGTGCATCTTTGTGGAAAACAGTGCCAATTCTATCTCCTTGGAGTACTCTTATGATGTTGTCTGTTGCATAGCCACTTCAAAAGAGGTTCAAGATAATGAAAGCCATTAAAAATATGAAAAATCCACAAGTATGATTGTATTTTGTACATATAAAAAGAATGAATATTGCTCAAAATGAAAATTTAATTTGTTATCATTTTGGTTAATTTAATTCTGACCATGTTAAACAAAATAGAAACTTATTGGCTAACAAACATGGCAAACAAGTGCATGGGATGCAACATTTATAATGGGGAATAAATTAGACCAGTTAATAGAGATAGATATAGTTACAGTAGAAAATTGTATTAATATTAGTGATTATTGATTATAATGGACATTATGTGATTCTTTGTGTTTCTCGTTCTCTCAAATTTCCTTTAATTCTTTGATTTCATCCGTAATTTATTCGATCTTCCACATAATTAATTTCTCTTAAATGTGAAACGAAAAAAAGGTACGGTAAGTGTTACATAGATATTCAATCATGTATTGTTACGTCAAACGTTTAATTCAATAATCTATTATATCAAGTCATACAACACACCCAAATTTAATTGTAAAACAATATTAAAAGTCTTTTACACTGTTTATAAATGCATAGCAATCAACCCTTTTTTATACCAGCAAGATCATACCAAAAGAAATGATAATCATAAATTAAAAAGAGTACCTAGTAATGATGACCGGGGTGCCAGCATAAGCAGCACAAACAGCAGCATTAACTTTGGCAGTCATACCCCCTCTCCCCAATCTTGATTTGTCTCCAAAAGTGATTTCCTTTTGATGCTTTTCTTTCACATATGTATCAATTAGCTTTGAGTTTGGGTCAGATGGAGGGCCACTATAAAGGCCTTCAACATCACTCAACAGAACAAGAAGATCAGCCTTTAGTTCCAATGCTAATAAACCAGCCAAACTGTCATTGTCCCAGAATATACCAGATGAGTCCTGCGGGCAGTGCTTGCAATTAAATGTAATTGTATGTCATAAAACCAAGATAACCAAAGTTTCTTGTTTCAAATGTAATTTGTCACAAAGAACAGCTCTGGCTTAAGATGCATCAATCATAAGTCAAGTTCTGAAAATCGAACCAGTTATCGAACCAATGATTAGAGGTTCAAAGATTCAATCGATGTTCAAGCGGGACTGAACCGGATATAATAATATAATATATTTATGTATAAAATATGCATTTATTTAAAAAAATTGTAATTTATTATTTTAAACAGGTTAAGCATTAAAAAATCACAGCGATTCAATTGGTTAATCAGTTTTTAAACCTATTTTTTCGATTTTTGACCAGTTCTTTCCAAAAGATTTTTTTACCTCGATTCAGACTAGTTTGATAACTAATTTTTGATTAATTAGGTTGAACCGACTGATATTCGGTCCGGTTCTCAGAACCATAATCATAGTAAATTACATTGATCTCCCGCTAAGATTAATTGATGTTACAGGTAACACTTATTGATTTGTTATATTAGAAAGTTGAATGTAATTTATAACAAGAAAATCTTAGATGTGCGCATGAATATATATGAGTGATTTCAAATGAAGAAATGTGATAAGGAAAATCAAGATACCTCATATGGTGCCTTCCTAGTACTAACAGCATCATTTTCATTGAAAATGGGGATAACTCTTAAATTCAATAGTGAGTGCACAGTGTCTGAAAGTTGTTTTCTGAAACCTGCATCCCTAAAGAAGCCATCATTCACAAGAAGTTGGGATGAAGTCACATCAAGCTGCACCAACCAAATCATAATATATCAGCATCAATAATCAATAACTAAGGAGGAAACTATATTATGAGATCAATCAAAGAAACACTAGTTAATACATTCTTGAATCTGCATAAGGATATACCAAAGAGTGATGGTTATAGATATAAAGATATTAGGAATCCATATTATAGGTTCAAATGCTTAAGCACCTGGCTGAACATGGTATCATAGAGAGCCATAAGACTACTCTGCCCAACGGCTGCACATGCTTTTCCATCGAATTCACCTTGTGGCTTTTGAAGATCCGAAAAACTGCATAATAAGTAATTAAATCAGTTATTTTAGGGTTAAGATTTTCTTGCTTGCTCTCTTAAAATCAACCTATTCTAAACATGAAATCCCTTAAATCTCATTGAGGTCAAACCCTAATTAAACAATTAGGAGCATGCTCAGATTGTGCTAATAAAAAAACTTGAGTAATTTATTGAAACTCAATCGATTCTCTTATGTCTGATATAAGAAAATATCATTCTACAAATTCATGTAAGGAAAGCATGAACCTGCTATTGGCCAATCTGCGATATCTTAGTCTTTGACGTCCAAGGCCGACAGCACCTGAAGTCACTAATATAACCTCATATCCCCTAGAATTTAATTCTTTAAGCTGCAAGAAAACATAATTCTAAAGTCACAACAAAAGTTACATGAGCAGAGTAAGGATTTTAACCATATTTGGATCTGGTTTGGAGTATCTATGGTATTAGTCAATATTATTCTAAGTGGTTTGACACTGCATCATGCTCTACGGCTTTACCTGCTCACAAAGAGCTCCAAGTCTCTTTTATAAATACAAATTATAATTTATTATTTGTTTGTTAAAAACTTGGAAATTTCTTTTACTAAATATCTTAATAAAATTAATCATAAATATCTCTTACTCGCTCATTCTCTCATAGTTTTGCAATTTCTTTTACGATTTTAAATTTAAATCTTCTTTATTGTTTTGCAGAAGTCCTTCATACCACTATTTATTTATTAAATATGCATGTGGTCTGTCATTTGTGGATAGCAGGAGATTCTGTCTGACAAACAAAGAGTGGCTTTAACATGTTTGTTAAAAAAATTATTAAATGATAGAAAGATTAATTTTCTGACAATAATAAATTTAAAAAATTTTAAAATAATAAAAATTTATTAAAAACTTAAATATCAAATTTAAAATTTTGATGATTCACTTCAATAAAATGAATATGCTTTCGAGACTTTTAATTCGCATCAAGAGATCTGCCAACCAGGAGATTGGTAAGACATGATAATAAAAAATAAAATATATTAAATTTAAATCACCTTTATTTTATTTTTGATTTTGAAAGAATAAAAAAATTTAGAAAAAAAAATAATAGCTTCATGATAAAAGGGTGATGTATCAACAGATAGATAAAGATTTGTAATATAGTGGTACGTTTTACGAAGGATAGCAACTACAAATTTTAGCCCTCAGAAGACTAATTTAGGATAAGGTCCAAAAGAGGGGGACTACTTTAGGATGGGTAACTTTTCTTTTTCTGTTTTCTTTTTTCCTTGTTATAAATTTCCGTTAATAAATGAAATGATATTTGTACACTAAAATTAATTATTAATATATTTATGTATAAATATATATGTAATTTAATTTATTTTTAATATATATTTATATTTTAATATATATTTTAATATTAATAACTAATTTTAATAACTAATTTTAATGCACACGTACCA
>NC_029775.3:77622937-77634676 GCF_000817695.3 Arachis duranensis | reverse complement strand
ACCATAATTCTAAAAATAATGCTATAACATCTATGAAAAGAAGTAATATTATAACAAGAAAAATGGAAAATAAGGATCAGTAAACATAAAGTAATATTGTATATCAATTCATATATATATATATATTGATTTGATATACAATCCTTTTAAAAATTAGAATGAAATGAAGTTTACAGCCATACGTATTTCAGAAATAAAATTAGGAAAAGTCTAGGGATCAGCAGTTTTGTTGAATTTTGGCCAGCATTTAACCAGCAGAAAAAGGTGAGCCATTGGATGAAATTTCACACCAATCTCACACTATCAAATCATCATTGATGACTAGTTGATGGCTAACAATCACAAAAATTGTTGGCCCCTAACATTGCTCATAAAATTATGTATCAACTAAATGGCGAAACATGATAAATATGCAAAATATAACTTCTTGAATCAACGACATAATCCAAAAATTTTCTTACATAACATAATTACATATAGCCCATGATAGATTGAAGGACACTTTGATCATGACATTTCAAGGCATAACATATTCCGTTAGCTGCTAATAGTATGGTGAACTAAGAACAACTCTTGGTGGAACCACACTATGGGTTCAATAATCTCATCGTTTCTCCCCAAATACCAAATATCCAGATTAAATAACCCAAAACACAGTTTTAGGAGCCATCGTGACGAAAAACGCAACGAATAAAAAAGAAATCAAATTAAAAACCAATTTGGAGTTGAGACGGGCAACATTTACAAGGTTTTCTGTGAACTATATACAAAGCAGGGGACAAACAATGCAGATTTCTTTCTAAAAAATAATAATAACAAATAAAAATAGAAAAAAAAATCCATCCCCCGGGAGAATAAAATAAAAATACAAAGACAGTAGGGATGAACTAGTGATAATGGTTTTCAAGCTACTTCGCGTTTTAAACAAAATAAATAGCAAAACAGAGAAATTTAAAAAAATATATAATACCAAATACCAAAAATAAAACTCATGATAAGTGCACAATTGTTCTGTATATATGTATAAGGTCTATATTTTCAAATTTCATGGCCGTTCTGTAACCAAAAAAAAAGAATGGTTGTCAATAGAATTCATTTGTTTGGGCTAACAAATAATAACTAACCTTAACGATGAGGCGCTTGACATCCTTCAAGAAAGCTCGAGAAGGATCCAAGGTGACTGATTCAGGTTCTATGTATGCCGGCGGCGAGTTCAAGTAAGCCGGCCCATTCGAAAGGCGCCACTCCGTCGAGTTGCCCAAAAACACGTTGAAACCATTTTTGACGGGAGGCTGCATCTTTGTGTATGTTATCTGGTTCTGATACCTTAGACAAATGAAGCTCCAATTAATTTGGAATACAAGCTAAGGTGCTGTTTTCTGAAAGCACTTGGTTCTGGTTTTTAACGATTGGGTATTTATATATGCATACATTATTCATACGTATATACAGACATGTTTGTTAAAGAATGCTAAACCGAATTTTATTTGTTGTTATGTGGTTTCCGTGTGCTACTAAGATTAATCATTGTTATATAAAATACAAAGTTTAATTTACTACTCTTGAGTCTTGACAAGTACTTAATTTCCTTCCGGTTCAAGTGATCAATTATATGATACAAATGCTTTAAAATTTTCTTAAATATTAATTTATATGTGTACTACATAGCTTTCGGTTAGTATATTTGATTTTATTTTATATAGGTTAGAATTAAAATTGATGTTATATATTGCCAATATTTTCTAAATTCAAAAACTATATCATAAGCAAATATATAATTGATTATAATTAAGATTGTCAAAATGGGTCAAGTTTATTAAATATTCATTTACTTTAACTCATGATAATAATAAAAAAGTCTTCTATCAAGTCATAAATTGAGTCTAATAAAATTATTTTGGTTATAATTTCGGCTTATATATTAATTTTACTTTTATAATTTTTTCAATCAACAAATAGATAACACAACTTTCGTTATCTTTGCGTATTCTTTAAATTTTATTATGATATCAGAACTCGATTTTGAACTCTGTTGACAGTTATGGATAAACCAATCAATTCAGATCCCAAAACTCCATCAACCCCTCCTACAATGAATAATCATTCTTCTATAAATGTTGTTGTTGTCCCTTTACCTCTCTACTCTGTTCTAGGTCAAAGAGAAAGGGCACACTAGCAACTTCATCAGAGCCTCCTTTGGCTCTCTCGTTAGCCCAGCACTCTTTTCTTATGGCACTTCTAAGAAAGGCTAAAACTCATCTTTTAGATCGCAAAACAGAAATAACCATTCTTCTAATAAAAAAACTCGTCCTTCAAACCAACTTGGACTTTTGCCAAATCCAACTACTTATTATCTTTGTTCTTTCAGTACTTTTTCTATTGTTAATAATTTTTCAAATCAAAATTCAACTCTAATGTCAAAGTTGTCCATTCCGATAATGGACCAGAATTCATTTTACATGATTTTTATGATTCAAAGGGCATCATTCATCAACGTAATTGTGCTGAAACTCCTCAACAAAATGGAAGGGTAGAACGCAAGCATCAACATATTTTGAATATAGTTTTTGCTCTTATATTTCAATCTAACTTACCATTATCTTTTTGGTCTTATGCTCTTAAACATGGTGTTTATTTGTTTAATAGAGTTCCATCATCTGCAATTAATTTTAAAACACCATTTAAGATTTTATTTAATCATCCACCAACTTATCATGACCTTAAAATTTTTGGATGCTTATGTTTTATTTCTACCCTAATGGCAAATAGATCAAAATTTGATCCAAGAGCCAAAAAGACTATGTTTATTGGTTTTGAACATGATTTTAAAGGATAAACTATTTATGTTTTAGAAGATAAAAGAATTGAGATATCTAGAAATTTAATTTTTTATGAAATGATCTTGCCCTTAGTCACAAAAAATGTCCAATTTCATACACCCAGCCCAACATTGCCAGACACACCTTGTCAAAAATAAGATTTAGTTAGTCTTCCAGTTAGACCTTATCCATGCCCATTGACCCACTTCCATCTAATTGTTTCTTTTCTCCAACAACCTCTCCTTCTTTCTCACTGTCATGTCCTAACCAACTTGAACCCATGACCACCGAATCTATTTCAAGTCATACATTCTTTCCTCCTTCTGCAATAGACATTAGTCCACTATCACCTCTTCATCCCACGTTACCTTCTTCATAACCTGAGCAATCTCATCCTCATCATTCTGACTGACCTCACTGATCTTTAGCATATATCTCTTATTACTTGTGCAATTCCTCTCTCACCTCCACAAATTTCTCTCCCTTAAAGTGCTGGTATCCCCTATCTTTATTTATGTCTTTTTTTCTCTTTCATCTTCTTATCATAAGTTTTTTTTTATCTCTATTCTGATATTGAGGCAAAGTCTTTTAAACACGCCAATCAATATTTTAATTAGCGTAATGCTATGAAAGATGAGCTGGATGCTCTTGAGTTGAACAAAACTTGGCATCTTTTGATTGTCTTGTAGGTATTAAGCTGGTTGGCTATAAATGGATCTATCACATCAAATGCAAGCTTGATGGTTCAATTGATTGATATAAGGCACGCCTTGTGGCTAAAGGATTCACCCTTACTTAAAGTATTGATTTCTTGAAAACCTTTTCCCCTATTGTCAAGCCTGCCACCATCAGATTGGTTTTGGCATTAGCATCTATGAAGCATTGACCCATACATCAGTTGGATGTCAATAATACTTTCTTACATGGAAATCTTTATGAAGATGTTTATATGACTCTGCCACCCAGATTTACATATCATTGACCAAGTCAATGTTGCAAGCTACTGAAGTCATTGTATGGTTTACGACAATCTAGTCGTATGTGGTATGACAAACTTTCTCATCTTTTACTATCTCATGGATATCAACAGATCTTATCTGATTATAGTCTATTTGTTAAGTTCACTGGTACTCAAATTTCTATCCTTCTAGTCTATGTTGACGATATTGTTCTTAAGCTAATTCCATTTTTAAACTTGCTACCATTAAGTCTATTTTGCACCAACACTTCTGAATTAAAGATTTTGACCATTAAAATATTTTTTGGATATTGAGGTTGTACAATCAGCAAAAAAATTACTTATCTCAGAGAAAATACTATCTTAATCTTTTCGAGGATTCTGGTTTATTAGGTGCTAAACCTGCATCTATTCCAATTGATAGTGCCACAAGAATTATTAAGACAATAATCCCCTACTATTTGACTCTTTTATTTATCGCCGTTTGGTTGGACGTCTTATCTATCTCACCATTATCTGACCTGACATCATGTTACTCAATAATTAAGTCAATTTATGGCATCTCCTACTGACTCTTATCTTCAAGCTGCCAAGTGTGTATTACGATATTTGAAAACTAACCTCAGTAAAGGACATTTTTTTCAAGAGAATCAGAAATTCAACTTTTCGGCTTTAGTGACTGATTGGACAAGATGTCCTGACACTCGGCAACCTTTAATAGGCTATTGTTTCTTCTTGGATAGCTCTTTAATCTCTTGGAAGACCAAGAAACAAACCATCATTGTTTGCTCATCCATTGAAGCAGAATATTGTGCACTTGCCAATACAACTTGTGAATTTCAATGGATAACAAATGTGTTACAAATTTATGCATCTCTCCTATTCGCTCACTAGTTTTATATTGTGATAATCAGAATTTTCTTAATATTGCTGCTAATTCAATTTTTCTTGAACGAACAAAATATTTAAAGGTTGATTGGGACATGGTTCGAAAGAAATCTCAAGTTGGAGTGATGAAAGTTCTTCCCATTCTCTCTTTTGGGCAGCTAGTTAACATCTTCACCAAGCCTTTGTCTCCTCAACACTTCCATCTTAATCTCAATAAGCTCAGTGTTCTTGACATCTTTTATCCTCTAGCTTGCATGGACATATTAAACTACTCTTCCACTTTAGCCCATGACAACAACAAAGAAGTCTCACACCAGCCTATAAATTCAGCCCAATAGAATTATTTTGGTTACAATTTAAGCCTATATATTTAGCTTTAGCTTTGTAATTTTTTCAATCAACAAATACATAACACAACCTTCTTCATCTTTGCGTACTCTATAAATTTTATTAAAGTTTGTCGAATTAGCCATTTAACTGCTTAAATGGATAGGTTTTTCTCCAAAAATATACTCATAAAAACAAACTTTTAACTGGCTCAGATTAACCCATGAATTAAACGGGTTAGTCCCGCGAAATAAACCGACTGACTTGTTTAACCCATTTAATTTTTTTCATTTTTCAAAATATTTTTTTAACAACTTTTATTTTACAATCTAACCCAAATGTTTTAAGTTTCAAAGAAAGTATTTTAATTTTCAACCTAATATTATCCATATCCTAACTCATAACTAAAACTAGGACCAAAATAAATAAGCTCAGTCTACAAAATTTAAAAGAGTCTAGAAGATTCACATTACCAAGCTACCCGACTTATTTGGAGCATGGATCCTTTAGTAAAAGCGTGACCTGACCTGAGCATGAACAAAGGTCTTAACTACACTAACATGCCCGCCTACAAACTTGTCTATTATTTGAAATGAGGGATAACAATAATTCTTTAAACATTGAAAAATAACTACCCACCATAACAGGAAGAAGAGTTCCAGAGTGATGGTGAAGTCATCATCCCAACTGTATAAATACTCCATCAAACACAGGTCTTTCTCAACCCTGATTCATTTAAACTTTCCTAAAACCCTTGCTAACTTAAGTATTAGAGTCCCTTTTAGGTATAACCCACCATTCTTACTCAAAGACCTTGGACGACTTTGCGTCATTGGAAAGATATGGGAACTCTTATCAAAAGGAGTCTGTACCTCACATCTAAGCTCACATCACATTATTTTTAGGTAATCCTCGAAATATTGACACCATTTCTAGGGACCTAGAAGTCAATACCAAGCCATGGAAAAAGGTCATCCAAAAAATAAACATACTGCATCCGATTCAAAATCCTAGAGTGGGGAGCGACCAAATAATGATCAAATAATCTTTATACCCCAACACTCGGAGAGGAGGTAAAGGTACTACTGAGGACAAAGGTAGAAGCAACTTAGGGGGACAAAGGTTAGGTTCCTAGATCTATATTCCCAAAGGGTCAGAAAATAGAGATGCAATGAAAATAATGGAATCGGTCTATGGTCATCAAGGTCATTTAGAATAACTGGAGATAGAGTTAGAGTGACAATACAAATCTGAATGACTGCTATGAAAGGAGCTACGAAGCCATATGGAGCATGAAAGAAAATTGAAGAGATTGGAGTCCAACCTTACGGGCAAAATATCTTAGGCTAATCGTGATACAACTCTTTTAGGGAGTGATGAGCCATTCTTAGAAGAAATCATGTGAGCTGGAGTACCAAAGAGTTTCAAAGGCCTGGACATGGACCTCTATGATGGTACTTCAGACCCATGACATTATCTAAGCAATTTTAAAGTCATATCTACCTAGCAGATGCATTTGATACAACAAGGTGCAAGGCATTTCTGACTAGGTTAACCAAAGTATCAATAAATGGTTTGATAGCCTCCCACCTAAGCTAGTCACTTGTTTTTATGACTTGGCGAAAAGCTTTCTCACGTAATTTTTAATTTAGAAAGACAAAGCCAAATACGCTCCGAGCCTTTTGGGTGTCAAGCAAGAGGTCGAAGAGTCCTTACGGCCTACATGGAGAAGTATAACAAAGCATGTTTGGAAATCCAAAATTTACCTATTGAAGTAGCTATTATGGACTTGTCAATGGTCTCAAGGAAGGTCCCTTCTCACAATCAACATCAAAGAAGCACCCGACATCTTTGTATGAAATTTAAGAACGAGCTGAGAAGTATATCAACATGAAAAAAACTGTTCAATTAAGAAAACCTACAGTAGGACAAGGCAACCAATATTAGCCTCAAGATAAGGAAAAGAAGCAAAATAAAAAGAAGAGTATAGCTTGGATAGGTCTCGAAGATATCACTCTTATACTTTGTTGCAAATTTTTTGGTTGATGTTTAAAAAAATATACCACACTGAAAAGATACCACCTCCAAAGACAATTCAAAGCAAGAAAAGAGAAAATTGATCAGAATACTGTGAATACCATAAAATTTACAATCATTCTACTAATGATTACTATATATGATTCGAAGAATCTATTAGAAAAGCTAGCCAGAGAGAGACGGTTGGACGGGTACCTTGTCGGAAGGGTGATGAAGCTAACAAAAGAAAAAATAGAGGAAGAAGATAGAGAAAAACAAGAGTGGGCAGCAAGAACACATGAGAGACACGTTCATGTGATTACTGGCAGTTCGTAAGAGAAGGGATAACTAAGTCCTCCTAGAAAAGACATTTGAAAGAGGTCTATCAAGTCGGGAAGAATAAAGACATGCCTAATCTGCCCACAATAACTTTCATGAAGAAAGATGCAGAAGGTGTGATCCCTAGACATGATGGCTCAGTAGTGATAACAATGATTTTAGCCAATGCCAATCTTCACAAAATGTTGATAGATCAAGGAAATTCAGCAGACATCCTATTTAAACCACCTTTGATAAGCTCTGTCTGGAAGAAAAATACTTGAAGACATACCCAGATACTCTCTTTGAGTTGGGAGATTCTCCTATCCAACATTTGTGATATATCACCCTTTATAACACCTTTAGTAAGGGGTTAAAAGTGCAAATAGTGGTGCGGAATTTTGAATCATCCACAATTGAACTGGCAAGTGCACCAGGTCGTCCAAGTAATACCTCAAGTAAGTGAGGGTCGATCCCATGAGGACGGAGGAACTGAGCAACAATGGTCAACTGATTGGCTTAGTTAAGTGCATAGAAAAGTGGTTTTCTGTGGGTTTTGAAAGAATTAACAATAAAATAAAGAGTAAAGAAGGAAAATAATGAGTTTGGTATGAAAACAGTGAGAGAAAATAGTTAAGGTATCAGAGATATTTACTTTTTTGGTTTAAGTTTTCTTACCAACTATTTTAATCATGCAAGATTCATTCCATGGCAAACTGTAAATGATTAAACCCTAATGTCTTAGTGATTTAGCCTCCTCTAACCTTCATTAACTGCCACCGTCGTGGTCACTTAATTCTTATTAGAGGGTTAAGTTCAAAACTAGTTTATGGCCACAAAAGTCCTAATTACCCAAAGCCAATAGGATTATATATCACATATCCCAATTAGTTCATGTAATTAGCAAATTAGGAGGAATTTACTTTCAAGCTATTGTTCAAGTGAGATAACTCTTTCAAGAATCACAAGAACGCATATAGAAAAAGGGTCATACTTTCGTTCCACCTAAATTCATAAAATAAAGAACAAAAATAATCCTTGAAACTGAAACAATACATTAATTAAAATAGAAAAGCAATAGTCTTAATCCATAGAAGATAAACAGAGCTCCAAACCTTAACTAAGGAGGTTTAATGGCTCATGACTTACAAAGAAAAACTAAGGTTCTGAAAAGTGTGTAAAAAACTAAAGGAGTTCGAATTCTCCAAAAGATAAAATCTTTTCCTTTTTATATCTAACCTAATTTGATTTGAAAATAAAATAAAACATTAAATCTTAAGACTAAAATATATTGTTTGTAAATAAAAATTACAAAAAATATAAAACATAACAACTAAAAGCTAAATTCACTAAAAATGCTCCAAGAGGGTGGATTTGGGTTGGGATGCCTAACGCTAAATGCCAGTTAAGGGGCAGAGAGCTTTCTGCTTTGTGGGATTGCTGGTGTTTAGCACCCAAAAGGGGAAGGTCCAGCTCCTTTCCTTTTTACTCCAAACTCTGCCAAATTACTCTGAATTTCACCTGAAATCATAAAAATACTAGAACAACTCAAAGTAGTATCCAAAGAGGATTTTTGCACTAAAATCAAATAAAAATTAACAATTTATAACTAAAAAAACTAGAAAATAAAGGAAAAAAGGGTACAAGATGCTCACGCATCAAATAGTAAGCATCAACTATATTGTAGTAGATATTGCATTAGGCCTCTTTGATAGGTCAGGCAACTTTAAATCAACTCACCATAGTAGTATCGACTCCTCACCTTTACATGAAATTTCTCACTTAGGAGAGAATAGCCACCATAAGAGGAGATCAGAAGCTGGGGAGAATATATTATAATGAAAGTTTAAACCTGCAAGGCTGCCTAAAGGAAAAAGAGGTCCATTCAATAAATCTTGGAGGTGTTCGAGTGTGAGAAGCCATGAGACTCCAGCCTGAAGAACAAGTGGAAGAAAATTATATAGGTGATGAAGTCAAAAAGATGACCAATGTGGGAGCTAATCTAGAACAGAAGTTAAAGGAGGACCTCATTTTCTTATTAAAGGAGAATGCTAACCTCTTTGCATGAAAAGTTTCAGACATGCTCGGCATACAACCCGAACTCATGTGTCATAATTTGGCTATTTATCCAGGATCCCGACCTGTTCAACAATGATGATGAAAACTTAGCCCTGAAAGAGAACAGGTCATAGAAGCACAAGTTCAAGCACTCTTAGAAGATGGAATTATAAAAAAGAAGTAAAGTACCTTTTATGACTGGCAAATATAGTTCTAATAAAGAAGCAAAACAGAAAATTGAGAATTATATGGATTATACTGACCTCAACAAAGCTTACTCCAAAGATCATTTTCCCTTGCCTAGCATCGATGCCTTGGTGAATTCAGCATCTAGGTACAGGTTTCTTTCCTTTATGAATGCTTACTTGGGAATAATCAAATCCCAATATATGAGCTTGATCAAGAGAAAATATCATTCATCACTCCTAAGGCCAACTATTGTTACATAGTCATGCATTTTGGGTTGAAAAGGGAAAGGCCAACTATTGAAACTAATCCAGACAAGTACAAAGTAGTCCTCGATATAAGAAGTCTGACCTACTCGAAAGAAGTTCAGTAATTGAATGGCAAGCTGGTAGCTCTCTCAAAATTCTTAGCTGGATCAGCTATGAAGTTATTACCATTGTTTGTAGTACTCCAGAAAGAGGTGATTTCACTTGGACTCTAGAATGTGAACAAAATGTCAAGAATTCAAGTGGTCTCAACCTTCTATTCTTACCCAATCGGAGGTAAGAGAAGAACTCATCCTATATTTAGCTGTAGAAGATAAAGTTATAGCTTCTACACTTATTCGAGAAGATAAAACAAGACAAAAGCCTATTTATTTTACAAGCAAAGTGTTGCATGGAGTCAAGTTAAGTTACCAAACAATTGAGAAGTTTTCCTATGTCCTCGTTTTGGCTTCTAAAAGACTATGACACTACTTCCAAGCCCACACCATGATGGTCCAAACTAATTAACCAATAAAGCACATCTTACAAAAAACAGACATTGCAAGACAACTGTTGTAGTGGGTTGTTGAGCTATCGGAGTTCGACTTGAGATATGAGGCTTAGATATCTATCAAGTCACAATATATGGCTGACTTTATTATTGAATATGCAAGAAAACATACAAGATGCTCGACTACATAGAATTTTTATATGGATAGTTCATTCAATAAGGTTGTTTGTGGTGCAGGACTCATCCTAAAAAGCGAGGAAGGAACTCAGTTGAAGTTATTCCTCAAATTTAATTTCCTGACTTCTAACAATCAAGCTAAATATGAAGTCATTCTGGCTGACTTTAAATGGCTGAAGAAGTCGGTGCCTCAAGGGTGGTCCTATTTAGTGATTCTTAAGTAATATCCTCACAAATGGATGATGACTATCAGGCCAAGAATCCTAACATGAAAAGATATCTGGAGAAAATATTAGCGCAATTGGCTAAATTCTAAGAGGCTGGTGCACGAAATTGCAATCACACTTTTGCAATCCCGCACAACTAACCAGCAAGTGTACTGGGTCGTCCAAGTAATACCTTGCGTGAGCAAGGGTCGATCCCACAGAGATTGTCGGCTTGAAGCAAGCTATGGTTATCTTGTAATTCTTAGTCAGGATATCAGAAATTATCAGGATTGATTGTGAAAAGCAAAAGAACATGAAATGATTACTTGTTTTGCAGTAATGGAGAATAGGTTGAGGTTTAGAGATGCTCCATCTTCTGAATCTCTGCTTTCCTACTGTCTTCTTCTTCAAACACGCAAGTCTCCTTCCATGGCCAGCTGTATGCAGGGTTTCACCGTTGTCAATGGCTACCTCCCATCCTCTCAGTGAAAGCGATTGCATATGCTCTGTCACAGCATAGCGGAATTCATCTGTCGGTTCTCAATCAGGCCGGAATAGAATCCAGTGATTCTTTTGCGTCTGTCACTAACGCCCCGCCTTCAGGAGATTGAAGCACGTCACAGTCATTCAGTCATTGAATCCTACTCAGAATACCACAGACAAGGTTTAGACCTTCCGGATTCTCTTGAATGCCGCCATCAGTTCTAGCTTATACCACAAAGATTCTGGTTAAAGAATCCAAGAGATAACTACTTAATCTAAGGTAGAACAGAGGTGGTTGTCAGGCACACGTTCATAGTTGAGAATGATGATGATTGTCACGGATCATCACATTCATCCGGATTAAGAACAAGTATTATCTTAGAATGGAAGCAAGCATGATTGAATAAAAAAAGTAGTAATTGCATTAATCCATCAAGACACAGCAGAGCTCCTCACCCCCAACCATGGGGTTTAGAGACTCATGCTGTGGAAGAAAACATGTAAAAATGTCATAAGGTCATCAAAAGTTGCATAAGGTACTGATACA
>NC_029775.3:77621466-77622115 GCF_000817695.3 Arachis duranensis | reverse complement strand
TTTTATTAATTATGAATTAAAACAAGACTCAAAAATAGATATAAAATGAGACTAGAAAAACAAAAAATAAAAACAAAACAAAGGAAAAAAACCGCAAAAACATAGGCTCATAATGATAGAGATTTTCACAGAGTTAGGACTCAACAACCTTGATTTTGAGAAGTTGATGCTCCCTCAGCTTGAGAGGAGAGCTTTTGGCGTTTCAACTCTTGGAGTTCACGCCCCTGCTTCTCTTGTTCCTTCAGCAATTTGCAGAGCATGCAGTTCTGATTCTGCTGTTCTTCCTTCAGTTGCTCCATAGTCTCTTGCAGCTTGGAGATAGATGCTTCTAGACTGGTCCAGTAATCAATTCTTGGGAATTCAGGGAGGAATTCCTGCGCCCTCCTCTTGATAGAGTTGTCTTGCACTTGTCCTTCCATTGACTTCTTGGTGATTGGGTGTTCAATGGGTATGAACTCATCTACTCCCATCTTCACCCCAGCCTCCTTACAGAGCAAGGAAATCAAGCTTGGGTAAGCCAATTTGGCTTCAGTGGAATTCTTATTTGCAATTGTGTAGATCTCACAAGCAATCACATGATGAACCTCCACTTCTTTTCCAAGCATAATGCAATGAATCATCACTGCTCTCTTGATAGTGACCTCAGAAC
>NC_029775.3:77600213-77603750 GCF_000817695.3 Arachis duranensis | reverse complement strand
CGCCGGTTTGGGCCATCAAATCTTGAGCAAAGTATGGACTATCATATATTGCTGGAAAGCCCAGGATGTCTACTTTCCAACGCCGTTGAGAGCGCGCCAATTGGGCTTCTGTAGCTCCAGAAAATCCACTTCGAGTGCAGGGAGGTCAGAATCCAACAGCATCTGCAGTCCTTTTTGGTCTCGGAATCAGATTTTTGCTCAGGACCCTCAATTTCAGCCAGAAAATACCTGAAATCACAGAAAAACACACAAACTCATAGTAAAGCCCAGAAAAGTGAATTTTAGCTAAAAACTAATAAAAATATACTAAAAGCTAACTAAATCATACTAAAAACATACTAAAAACAATGCCAAAAAGCATACAAATTATCCGCTCATCAGAGGCTAAGGTCAGACATATAACTCAAGAATTGAATGGTCGAGCTGATGCCCTAAACTAGCTAGCACAAGCCAAGAGGTAATAACAGACGTTTGATTCAAGAAACATTGTAGCTATCAACAATAGGGAAAAAATTTAAGAGGGCATATTAACAGTCTCTAACATGAACTTGGGTTGGATGACTCCTGTTCCGAGGGTTACCTGAAACGTGTAGCTCGGTCGTTTTGGAGAAGCCCGAGGTGGGGGAACTGATGACCCGAGCTTGATATGTAGAGTGGTTGGTGGTTGTACCTGCAATGACACTCCGATGCTTAAGTTAGCATGGGTCCAAGCAGATATGTGTAGAATGTGGAATGTGTGTCATACCTGGGTGCTCCAGTGTATTTATAGTAGTTGGCCGTGATCTCCCCTGGATAAGATATTCTTATCTTATCTTATCTTTTTGGGAGTTTTATCTCTATCTTTGTGGAACCGCCTTTTCTAGGCCTTTTCGGCCTTTAGGTTTTGGGCTGCGTTCCTTTTGATGGGCCTTCTTAGCGTTATTGTCCGAGGTCCGACCTCAGGCGTGGGCCTTGGGACGAGGTCGGACCTTTCATGGATTTTGCCGAGTTGGAGGAGCTCGGTCAGGGTATGAACACCAATCAATGTGAAAGTAGTGAGAAGTTTTCTTGGGCATGCTGGATTTTACAGGAGATTCATCAAATATTTCTCAAAGATAGCTAAAACCACTAAGCAACATGCTAGTGGTTGACAATCCTTTTTTTCTTTGATGATAACTAAAATCATGCTTTTGAAACCTTGAAAACTAAACTCACCACAGCACCAATCGTCACACCCCCAGAATGGGGACTTCCTATTGAACTTATGTGTGATGCAAGTGATGTTGCAATTGGTGCTGTATTAGGACAAAGGAAGGATAAATTGCATCATGTCATATACTATGCAAGTAAAGTGTTAAATGAGGCATAAAAAAATTACACGACTATAGAAAAAAACTCTTGGCAATTGTATATGCATTTGATAAATTCAAACAATAAATGATTGGTTCAAAAGTTGTAGTGTATACTGACCATACTGCTCTCAAGTATCTCATGTCTACACAGGATCCCAAGCCAAGGCTTATCAGGTGGTTGCTGTTGCTACAAGAGTTTGACATTGAAGTAAGGGATAGGAAAGGAAGTGAGAACCAAGTTGCAGACCATTTGTTAAGGCTACCACAAGAAACAAACCAAGAAGCACCACAACCAGTGAATGAGAGATTCCCAGATGAGCATCTTTTCCAAGTTCAACAAGCACCCTGGTTTGCTGATATTGCAAACTACAAGGTGGGAAGAAGAATTCCTCAAGATTTCACCAAGCAACAAGTGAAGAAGTTGCTCACTGAGGCCAAGAAATTCTTGTGGGATGAACCTTTTCTATTCAAGAGATGCCCTGATGGGATGATTAGAAGGTGTGCGCCAGAAAGTGAGACGAGCAACATTCTATGGCACTGCCATAGTTCAGATTATGGTGGACATTTTGGGGCTAAAAGAACAGCTGCCAAAGTTCTTCAGAGTGCGTGGCTTCTATTGGCTATCCATATTCAAAGATGCCAAGGACTTTGTAAATTAGTATAATGAATATCAAAGAACAGGAGGCTTGACAAGGAGAAATAAAATTCCCTAGAATTTTATCTTGGAAGTGGAATTGTTTGATCTTTGGGGAATAGATTTCATGGGACCCTTCCCTCCATCATATTCATTCAAATACATATTGGTAGTAGTGAAATATGTCTCCAAATGGGTGGAAACCATAGCAATAACTACATGTGATGCACAAATTGTTCTCCAATTTCTCAAGAAGCACATTTTCACCAGATATGGAGTGCCTAAAGGCCTTGTTAGTGATGGTGGCAGTCACTTTTGTAACAAATAGATGGATAAGCTGCTCCACAGATATGGGATAACTCACAAAATGGCCACACCATACCACCCTCAAACTAACGGCCAGGCTGAATTGCCAAATAGAGAGCTAAAAAGAATCTTAGAGAAGACGGTTGGAATCACAAGAAAGGACTGGGAAAGGAAGTTGGATGATGCCTTGTGGGCATATAGAACTACATTCAAAATCCCAATTGGGAGGTCACCATTTTAGCTAATCTATGGCAAATCTTGCCACCTCCCTGTGGAGCTCGAGCACAAGGCTTTCTGGGCCACTAAGTTCCTCAATCTTAACTCTCAAGCACCAGGAGATAAAAGATTATTGTAACTCAATGAATTGGATGAATTTAGACTGGAAGCTTATGAAAATGCTAAGATATACAAGGAGAGGGCCAAAAGATGGCATGACAAGAAAATTTCAATAAGAGAATTTGAGCCAGGGTAGCAAATCTTACTGTACAATTCCAGGCTCAAGATTTTCCCTGGTAAACTCAAGTCCAAATGGACTGGCCCTTATCTGGTAACCAAGGTCTCTCCACATGGAAATCTTGAACTTTTGAATAAAGCTACAAAAGATACATTCACAGTAAATGGTCACACAGTGAAACACTACCTGGGAGGACCCTGGAACAAGAAGGAGAGCATTCATGAGCTGAGTTGAACAAGAATGAAGGACGTCAAGCGAGTGACGAAAAAAGAGCGCTTGTTGGGAGGCAACCCAACTAGAGGTTACTTTCTTTTCTTAGTTATTTCAATAAGAAAGTTAAGTATGTTTCTGATGAGCGGATAATTTATACGCTTTTTGGCATTGTTTTTATATAGTTTTTAGTAAGTTTAAGCTACTTTTAGGGATGTTTTCATTAGTTTTTATGATAAATTCACATTTCTGGACTTTACTATGAGTTTGTGTGTTTTTCTGT
This sequence comes from Arachis duranensis, assembly GCF_000817695.3. Lineage (NCBI taxonomy): Eukaryota > Viridiplantae > Streptophyta > Magnoliopsida > Fabales > Fabaceae > Arachis > Arachis duranensis. The sequence continues at coordinate 77,600,532 of NC_029775.3, read as the reverse complement.
GATTTCAGGTAAATTCTGGCTGAAATTGAGGGACTTGAGCAAAACTCTGAAAAAGGCTGACAAAAGGACTGCTGATGCTGTTGGAATCTGACCTCCCTGCACTCGAAATGGATTTTCTGGAGCTACAGAACTTCAATTGGCGCGCTCTCAACGGTGTTGGAAAGTAGACATCCAGGGCTTTCCAGCAATATATAATAGTCCATACTTTATTCGAAGAATGACGACGTAACTTGGCGTTGAACGCCAAGTACATGCTGCTGTCTGGAGTTAAACGCCAGAAAAACGTCATGATCCGGAGTTGAACGCCCAAAACACGTCA
>NC_029775.3:77597143-77598093 GCF_000817695.3 Arachis duranensis | reverse complement strand
GGAGATTGTAAGGTTTCTTGGAGGAGACTTCTGTTGTTGCCTCCGGGCTTGGTGCTGGCGAGCTTTGAGAGAGCGTCTGCCCGGGCGTTTTGTTCCCGAGGTATGTGCTGGATTTGTATTTCTGAAAAGTGGCGTAATTGCGCCTGTGTTTGGTCCAGGTATTTTTTCATAGTTGGGTCTTTGGCCTGGTAGCTTCCATTTACTTGTGATGTGACGACCTGGGAGTCGCTGAAGATCGTGATTCTCTGGGTTCCGACCTCTTCGGCTAGCTTTAGACCTGCTAGTAGGGCCTCGTATTCGGCTTGGTTGTTCGAAGCCTGGAACTCGAATTTTAGGGATAGTTCTATCCGTGTTCCTTGGTCGCTTTCGAGTATAACCCCGGCTCCGCTTCCTGTCTTGTGTGAGGATCCGTCGACATACAGGTTCCATGAGAGTGGGGTTCCAGGGGTCTCCGTGTATTCTGCGATGAAGTCGGCTAGATACTGAGATTTTATGGCCGTCCGGGCTCCATAGTGGAGGTCGAACTCGGACAGTTCCACCGCCCATTGTAGTATTCGTCCTGCCAGGTCTGTTTTTTGCAGGATGTGCCTCATGGGTTGGTTTGTCCGGACTTTGATGGTGTGGGCTTGAAAGTAGGGACGGAGCCTCCGAGCTGTGAATACTAGGGCGTAGGCGAATTTTTCTACCTTCTGATAGTTTAACTCGGCCCCTTGTAGTGCCTTGCTTACAAAGTATATGGGGTGTTGTCCTTGGTCGTTTTCTCGTATTAACGCTGAAGCGACTGCTCGATGTCCAACCGAGAGGTATAGTACGAGTTCTTCCCCTTTTAGAGGTCGGGTTAGGATTGGTGGCTGCCCGAGGAATTCCTTGAACTCTTGAAAGGCTTTTTCGCACTCCGGGGTCCACGAGAAGGGTTTCCCTTTCTTTAGGAGTGAGTAGAGAGGTAGTGA
>NC_029775.3:77590689-77595810 GCF_000817695.3 Arachis duranensis | reverse complement strand
GGTATTATCCCTTGAGCATCTTCTCGGGTAAACGAGATAGTAGGTAGTTCGGGCAGGGGACTGTCTTCTCGGATGTGGTAGACTTCTTTGAGGTGTCTTTTTCGCGAGGACCTGGATGTTCCTCCGCCTGCAAAACCTCCATTTATCATGTGAACGTGCTTTTCAGGGGTTCGCGGGATTTGTTCGGCCCGACCTTCGTTATCTCCCCGCCTTCTCTTCCTGGTCTCTTCTCCTTTCTCTGCTATGTATCTGTCGAGTTTCCCTTCTCTGGCTAGCTTTTCTATAACATTTTTTAGGTCGTAGCAGTCGTTAGTAGAATGACCGTAGAGCTTGTGATATTCCCAGTATTCGGACCGATCTCTCCCCGCTCTCTTGTGTTTTAGCGGTCGGGGCGGGGGGATCTTCTCGGTGTGGCATACTTCTCTGTAGACGTCTACCAGGGAGACTCGGAGGGGGGTGTAGTTGTGGTACTTCCGTGGCTTGTCCGAGTTGGGTTCTTCTTTCTTCTTCTATTCCCGATCTCGATCTCGGAGTGGGTAGGTTGATTCCTTCCTAGAAGAGTCTCTTAGCTGGGAGGTTTTCTCCATGTTGATATATTTTTCCGCCCGCTCCTGCACCTCGTATAGGGAGGTCGGATATCGTTTGGATAGGGATTGGCTAAACGGTCCCTCCTTTAGGCCGTTTGCTAGTCCCATGATGGCTGCTTCAGTGGGCAAGTGTTGTATGTCCAGGCAGGCTTTGTTGAATCGCTCCATGTATTCTCGGAGAGTTTCTTGGTTACCTTGTTTGATTCCGAGTAGACTGGGGGCATGTTTCGTTTTGTCCTTTTGAATAGAGAACCTCGTCAGGAATTTTTTGGTTAGGTCTTCGAAGCTGGTGATTGATCTTGGTGGCAGGTTGTCGAACCACTTCATGGCTGACTTGGTGAGAGTGGTGGGGGAGGCTTTGCACCGAATCGCGTCGGAGGCGTCGACTAGGTACATTCTGCTTCTGAAGTTGCTGAGGTGGTGACTTGGATCGGTGGTGCCGTCATAGAGATCCATATCGGGTGGCTTGAAATTTCGTGGTACCTTCTCCTTCATGATCTCTTGCGTGAAGGGATCATGGTTGCATTCGGGGGTGGTGCCGCGTTCTGTCCGGTCTTTCAGATTGGCCTCTATTTTCCTTAGTTTTTCTTCTAATTCTCTGCGCTTTCGAGCCTCCCTTCTCAGATCTTGTTCAGTTTCTTTCTGCTTTTTTATGTCCTCTTCGAGTTGTTTCAGTCGGTTTTGTTGTGCCTGGACTGCTTCTAGAATTTCCGAGCTCTTTTCTTTTTCGGAATTTTGTGGATCTTTGTTTGGGAGTGATGTCTTTGGGCGATTCTGTTTGTTTCCTCCTGGAGTGCGTGGTGATAGAGGGCTGTCCGGTCGTTCTCCGGTGTCAACTTCGTCCTCTTGTTCTGATGCGGCGTGGCCATTGTTGAGAGGGTCGTCCGCCATGGTAAAGGGATGACTTCTAGGTCCCCGGCAACGGCGCCAATGTTCCGAGGGTTACCTGAAACGTATAGCTCGGTCGTTTTGGAGAAGCCCGAGGTGGGGGAACTGATGACCCGAGCTTGATATGTAGAGTGGTTGGTGGTTGTACCTGCAATGACACTCCGATGCTTAAGTTAGCATGGGTCCAAGCAGATATGTGTAGAATGTGGAATGTGTGTCATACCTGGTTGCTCCAGTGTATTTATAGTAGTTGGCCGTGATCTCCCCTGGATAAGATATTCTTATCTTATCTTATCTTTTTGGGAGTTTTATCTCTATCTTTGTGGAACCGCCTTTTCTAGGCCTTTTTGGCCTTTAGGTTTTGGGCTGCGTTCCTTTTGATGGGCCTTCTTAGCGTTATTGTCCGAGGTCCGACCTCAGGCGTGGGCCTTGGGACGAGGTCGGACCTTTCATGGATTTTGCCGAGTTGGAGGAGCTCGGTCAGGGTATGAACAACTCCTATCATAGAGTACCTTAAGTTTGATATCCTGCCTCAGAAGGGAAAGAAAGTAAAGAAGTTAATAAAAGAAGCCCAGAACTATACTTTAGTTCAAAATTTCCTTTACAAAAGACGAAAATCTATACCTTTGTTAAAATGTGTCCCAACCCCAAAGATCAAAGAAGTCTTATAGATAAAGTCCACAGTGGAATTTACGAAAATCATTTGACGGCAAAATTGTTGACAAAGAAAGTGTTACGAGTTTGTTTCTATTGGCCAACTTTGTAAAATGATGCTACCAATTTTGTAAAAAAATGTACGCCTTGTTAGCTACACGCAAACTTCCACGTAGCACCTTTAGAAGAACTCATCAGCATCACTTCACCCTAATCTTTTACAAAATGGAGGCTGGATCTACTTTGACCATTTTCTCAAGCACCTAGACAAGTAAAATACCTTATAGTGGGAGTTGATTACTTTACCAAATGGATCGGGACAGAACCTTTGGCATCTATCACAACTCAAAGAAGTCAAAATTTTCTTTATAAGAACACTATGACAAGATTTGGAGTACCATTCTCAATCATCACTGATAATGGTACTCAATTCATCGACTCCACCTTTTGAAATTTGGTAGCAAGACTGAAAATCGAACACCAGTTCACGTCGAAAAGATACCCCCAAGCCAACATGCAAGCATAAGATATGAATAAGGTCATTCTATTTGGCATCAAAAGAAGACTAGAAGAAGAAAAAAAAGCATAGATAGAGGAGCTTCCATAACTACTATGGGCATACCGGACAACTCCCTAATTGACCACTAGAGAGTATTCGTTCCGACTTGCGTTTGGTATATATGCTATGATTCTTATTGAAGTAAATGAAGAAATTTTAAGAGTGAGATTCTACAATGAAGTCAGAAACATCCAAGCACATAAGGAAGAACTTGATTTCCTACTAGAGGTTCGAGAACAAGCTTGAATACAAAAAGAGGAATTGAAGCAAAGGATGGCTACAGGGTACAACAAGAAGGTCATAAGAGGAAACTTTGCTATCGGGATACAGAAGTTGAGTGAAAAAGTTATCAGCTAACTAGAATGTACCTTGCAAGATGATTGAAGTTTGGGGAAAAGGTTACTACAAGTTGTCGACATGATGGGGAACGAACCATCCAGATCATGGCATGCTTGCAACAAGAAGAGATAGTATAGCTAGAAAACAAATCTTGCTCCCTGATGTACTCTTTTTCCCAACTTCATAGTTTTTTTCCCAATGGATATGAGTTTGTATGTGAAATAATGATTTTGATGAGTATTGGATTATGATGATGTTGATGATTAGAGATCATACATGAAAATTGTGAAAGAATTTGTGTGTTGACATGTTGAGATATATGAATTGTATATGATGATGATTTGATGATTATGAAGTGATGATAGTTGTTGATCTTGGTGAGGATTGGTGATAATTATGAATGTGGAATGTGAATTGATTTGAGAATTTGGGTGTGGAATGGTTGAGGAAGGATGGAGAGGTAATTGATAGTGATTTTTGGTTGTAGATGAATTAAATTTGGATGGAGGATTTTGGAAAGCTAGTGTTTTGTGAAACTTGGTAAAAGGCTAATTTTTGAACAAGTTTGGTGGGTCATAACCTGGCTTCTAGACTCCTAAATTTTATGAAACTTATTTTGAATGAAAATTAGGTTCGTGAAGTTTAACTCATTTGAAGAACTGATAAAAAATGATTTTTAACTAAAAAGTTATGAGCGTTCAAAGATGGTGTTTAAAACTGGTTTTCTGGAACTTAGCAGCTTTTCTGAAAAATACAGGGCATGCGTACGCAGACACATGCATGCATACGCGTGAATCTTCTCTGTTTCATACACTCACATACGCATGAGTTTTGTGTACGCATAAAAGGCCAAATTTTGAATGCGTGCATACGCGGCAACATGTATGTGTATGCAAGTCACCCCCTCTATTTTGAGTACCTGCATACGCAGGAGGTGCTCGTGTACGTGAGATTGGAAAAACTCACGTGCATGTGTACGCATGGGGTGGCATGCATACGCATGACTACCCTATTTTGGAAAAGTTACATTTTGTGATTTAAACCTTTTTGTGAGCTTTCCAAACCTCTTTAACACTTGTTTAGTGTCCGTTAGCAAGCTTTTAAATTTTAGAATAAGGGTGAATAATTTAATCAGTTAAGGGAATATTGAGGAGGATTTGCAAAGTGATAATTATGTAATGAGATGCTGGTAATGTTGAGTAAAAAGTAACTGATAAAGATAACGATAACAATAATGAAATGTGACTGAATTGAAATATGATTAATGATGAGGTTGGCTATGAGGAAGAGGAATGATGAGGACTGAGTTTAATTATGAATTTTGTAATACCCGGTCTAACCGAAATTAATTAAATAATGAGTTAAGTAGGAGCGAATATGGTTGGAAGATTTGGCAATTGGAATTTGATGATTTCAATATGATATTTGGATTCAGTGAATTTTTCCGAGTCGGAAGACATAGTTTTCTGCATAAAAGTGCGCAGTGGAATTTTGACCGGCAGTACCAACTGAGACCTGTCTGGTACTGCAGCTGAGAAAGTTGATTATGAGTAAATAAGATTAAGAAATGAGGAATTATAATTAGGGGAGGTAGAAATATTTGAAGTGCGATTTAGAGCGCTAATGTTAAAGGTTTTGGTCCAAAATTGGGCCAACGGACAAAAATAAGTGAATTGGGCCTAAGTGGGCCCAAGACCCAACATATATAAACATTAGTTATGAGTATTTCAGCTCATTTTACCCTAAAAAGAAGGGTTGGGGCGCTGAATTAAGAAGAGAGAAGAGAAGAGAGAAAACCTAACTCTCCTTGATCTTCAAACCACCATAACTTGAGCTACGGAGCTCCAATTGACGAGCCGTTTACGGCCACGCGTCGCTCTTCTCATCCTCTACAATTTTATCTAAGTTTTGTGGTGAGTATTCCATTCATCTCTGCCCAGTTTTCGAAATTCCCCACTGTTACACGTTTTTGGGAAGTTAGTATTGAAATTTTGTGATTTTGGGTGTTTAGGGATACTCCAACTTGGATTCAAAGTGGGTTCTATCCCTTCTTCATATGGGCTGAGGTAAGAAGTGCTCAAACCCTTGTGATTT
>NC_029775.3:77588425-77588783 GCF_000817695.3 Arachis duranensis | reverse complement strand
TGAATGAATGTATTTGTGATACCTGGGTAGTAGTAAGGGTTGTGGTTCGTCCCACTTGCTCCAGGTTAATGTTTGAGGTTTAATAACAATGAGGATTGATAATATGAATTGAGATTGAATGAATATATGTTTAAGATACCTGGGCAGTAGCAAGGGTTGTGGTTCGTCCCGCTTGCTTCGGGTTAATGCTTGAGATACCTGGGCAGTAGCAAGGGTTGTGGTTCGTCCCGCTTGCTCCGGGTTAATGCTTGAGATACCTGGGCAGTAGCAAGGGTTGTGGTTTGTCCCACTTGCTCCAGGTCAGAGATTGTGACGCCTGGGTAGTAGCCGCAGTAGTGGTTGTTCCACTGGCTCTGGG
>NC_029775.3:77582391-77588334 GCF_000817695.3 Arachis duranensis | reverse complement strand
TTGTTTGGGTTTGCCTATTTGTTTTGGATTTCTATATCATACATGCTATGTTACCTGATTACGTGCTACTTGTTTTACTTGTACCTTATTTGTGTATTACTTGTCTGTATTGCTTGTGTTTGTACAACTGAGAGATCCCTCATGTTGGTGTCGGTGGATGTTGGTGGCTGTTCTTGATGGGATGAATTGATAATGCGATTGCATGATGATGATTTTTGAATGAGATAATTTGAGCCCCCTGGGTAGATGCAGTGATGTGATTTCACTAGCTCCAGGCGAGGGTACGATGTATTGATATAGAGTTGCTGAGGCAGAACAACTGGTGATGGTTTTGCTTATGATTCTGAGTCTGATTCGTGTAAGAATCAGCGAGTTGGGAAACATGTGTAACATGAACTAGATTTAGTATCCCCTTACGTCAGATGCCTATTTATGGATTAGTGAGAATCTAGGCTAGATATTTGGTGAAAAGGAGTTTAGGATGCTTAGTGAGTTTTTATTGCAGTGCATTGTATTTATTTGGCACTTTTACCGTACTGGGAACCCATGGGCCCGGGGTTCTCATTCCGTATGTATCTCTTGTTTTTCAGATACAGGTTCAGGTGCTCAGAAGTGAGCTGCGGTTCGTCCGAGAGACGGCGAAGATATTTATTTTTCCCTATTTTGTGTTTTGCTTAGAATCTCTCCACCTTTGTTTTGAAAAGATTATATTATGTGTTGAACTCTTTTGGAACTTGCCTATAGAGGCTCTTATGTTTCCTTTGGGAGAGATTAGGATGTACTGTTATCAGTTACTTTCATATTGTACCCTAGCCGGCCTAAACTTCGCGGGTCGCGACTAGTGGCTATTTACTTATATTATATATACCTATCTGTTATCTATCTCTTAATCTCCTTTATGCCTTGTCCATATATCGCTTTCGGCTTCACGTTTTATCTTTTCGTTGTCGAAACGTGAGTGATACGTCTTCGCGATTTTATTTCTATTCTTTTCAGGCTTCTCGATTAATACTCCTTTCGAAATTACCTATGTTTATATATTTAAAAATTCACCTGAGAGTCGTACCACCGTAATATCATTGACTCAAGCATAAGGATCTGAATATTAGGGTGTTACAAATTTTGATTCAATGCGAATGATTAATAATGAATTTGATAATGAATGAGACATAATTAATGGCAATGAGGATATTGATGTGTTGGATGTGGGAAAGGTGGTAGGACGCTAATTCCTCGATTCATTCCCCTGCATTCTTTGTAATTGTGATGAGTTGGATGTGGAGAAGGAGGTAGGGCACTAATTCCTCGATTCATTCTCCCATATTCTTTGTGATTTGTGTTTTGTGAGATGTGAGGAAGGTGATAGGGAACTAATCCCCCGATGTTTTCCCTCACATTCTCTCTCTCTGTCTCTCTCTGTCTGCAAGGTGGTAGGATACTAATCCCTCGACCAGTATGGCATGGCCTCACTAGGAGAAGGTGGTAGGGCACTAATCCCCCAATTTATTCCCCCTGGTGTATGCCTTCAAGAGAAGGTGATAGGACATTAATCCTCTGATTTTATGCCTTCTAGATATGCGTAGTCGAGAGATGGTATCTGGGTTAGCTACCAGATGTGTCAGATTCTGATAGTATAACTGACACATGAGCTCACGGCCAGTAGGAAAGGCTTTCATCATATGTATTTGTATGTTTTGTATGAGTGTGTATTTGTTTTGGCTTGCCTAATTACTTATATGTGATTAACTGCTATCTGATTTGTTTGCAGTAATTATTATCTATACCTGTGCTTTCCTTGTTTGACTTGTATGTCTTTGTAACTGAGAGATTGTAAGAACCCACGTTTTCATGTAAAACCATTTTAAAAATAATAATTTTAATGCTCGGAATAGATTCAAAATTTAGAAGTTTTAATTTAAAAATATAAATGAGAAATTTGGTTTCCGTGAATTTTTTTGAGTTAGAAAATCTATTTCTTTCTAAAAGTTTTTGTAAAAATGCATACTGGCGCTTAAGCCGGTAGTACCGGCTCTGGTCTGTCTAGTACTGCGTATTTTGAAAAATAATATTTAGAAAATTGGTTTATTATTTTGAAAGGACAAAAAAATAATTTAAAATTAAAAACTGGGCACTAATCTTAAAGGTTTTAGTCCAAGGTGGACCAAACAAACCAAAAACGCTAACAGGTTGGACCGGGTCCAAACCGGACCCAAGGCCAAACATATATAAGCTCATTTAATGAGCTTTGAACTCATTTTCCAGCCCTAAGAGAGAGAGGGCCGTGGATTTTAGAGAGGAGAGAAAAAGAGGGATGACATTATTCATCCTCCACTTCCGGGAGCCATAACTTGAGCTACAGAGCTTCGATTGACAAGCTGTTTGCGATCATGTGAAATTCTTGTCGAGCTCTACGTTTCTATCTAAGCAAACTTGGTAAGAAATCACGTTTTACTTCCTAATTTTCTGCCCTAAGTTTTTGCGCATTTTTAGGTTGGGGTTTTAAGCAAGTTTTGTGGTTTTACTTGTTTAGGTGATTTCTAGTAGCCAGTAATTGATGAATTTTACCCCTACTCTTGTTGGATAAGGTAAGGTTTCACTAAATCCTTGTGTTTAGTTATTTTGAGTATCTTAGGTTTTGATTTTGGTGATATATGTGATGTTAGATTGAGTTTTGGTGTTTGATGGTGTTGGTTGAGGCTTTGGATCAAGCTTGGTGGCTTTGTTTTGGTGTTTAGCGCGTTTGGAAATCGGCCAAGGTATGGTTTCAGTTTTCTTTATGTAATATGTAATGTTTCTGGACACTTAGGCTAGTTGACCTTAAGATATGATTGAATTATGTAAGTGACATGTGAATTGTGTTGGAGATTTTATGAGTTGGGTATGTTAGAATTTGATTATGATGTTGATGAAAAAATTGATGATTTGTATTGTTGATGTGGCTTGATTGATGTTGTAGAGGTGATATGTGGAAGGAATTGGAATAATAATAATTTGATGATGATTGTTGACATTTTAATGATTATGAATATTGATGATGAATGTGAGATTTATTATTGTTGATGAGGATTTGTAATGATTGTTAATATGGTTGATGGTTGAGATTGATTATGAATGTTATGATGGTTTTGGGTGTTGGTGATGATTTTGATTATTGGTTATTGTGGTTTATGTTGAAAGTAAATGAGTGAGGAAGTTTGATGAATTGAATGTATTGTTGAGAAATTGTGAATAATGAGTATGAGCATTGATGATGATGATGAATCGATGATAATGTGTTTATTGGATGGGAGTTTGGAAATAAGTGACATTGATGATGAATGGTAATGGTCAGTGATTATATTGATGTTAATAAGGATAATGGAAAGTGGAAAATGTGAATTTGGTTAGATTTGGACTTGTTGAATGGTTTAAGAGGTTGTGTGACTGAGAAAATAGTTGAAGTAGTGTTTGGTATGAATGTTGGGCTGTTTTGGTATGGTTGATATGTGATTAAATTGGTTTTGGATTGAGATTTGGTTAAAATTGAGTTTTTGAGATTTTAGGTAAAAGTGGATTTTTGGTGAGTTTTTATGGATCATAACTTGAGTCTCAAAGCTTGAAATTGTATGAAACTTATTTTAAATTAAAGATGGCTTTGAGAGCTTTAAATTGATATAAAGTTTGTAAGAAATGGATTTTTGGAGAGGAAGTTATGATCATTCAAAGTTTGGTATTATTTGGCTTATTTTTTTTGGGCATTGAATCATGGAAAGGATAAGAAGCTTTAGTTGGTATTTCTTTGAAAAGTTAGCAAACAGAGGTTTAGGTTTCTGGTGTATTGAGGATGAGTTTGGTTGAAAGAGAGGGAATAGTGGTGAATTTGGTGAGTACGGATAATGAAATGAGAAACTGATGAACTAATGAGTTCGGAATGGAAATGATGATGGTTATGATGAGTTGATGACTCAAAAGAAAGGAATGATGATCTTGTTGTATGTGGAAAGTGTGCCAGGCACTATATCCTTGGAATGATAGTGTGCTAGGCACTATATCCTTGGAATGATTTATGATGAAATATATATTGTTGTTGTTTTCCTTCTCTGCCGCAAGAGTGTGCCAGACACTATATCCTTGGAATGAGCATGCAAGTGTGCCAGGCACTATATCCTCGGAATAAAAGCGTACCAGGCGCTATATCCTCGGACGTGGCAGAAAGGCGACATCCAAAAGGATGTGTCGGGTTGGCATTTATGGACCGACAAGTGATATCACGGGCCAATAGGACAGGCATTCATCATATGCATCTTTTATGTGCTTGTTTGCTTTGATTACGTGAGTTTGCCTAATTGTATAACATGCCTATCTACTTACTTGAACTACGTGCTTTATATGCTTCTACTTGTGTTTTACTTGTTTACATTAATTGTGATTGTCTGGTGCTGAGGAAGTTAGGTAGGCGGTGGCGATGGGATCACACGGAGGTTAGGTTAGCGATGGCTGTAGGATATAGCGGTGTGATTAGTATTAGTTAGAATTTTCCTAAGTTTAGATAACCCTGGTTTATGGTTTAAGTTTTTTATTTATTTAATTTCGTTAAGCTTAAATATCTGTATGTGATGCGAAGTTCTAGGATTGCCTTCGGCGTCACGGAGCCTTACATATTACTTTATTGGGCACTGTTACTGTTCATACCCTGACCGAGCTCCCCGAACTCGGACAAGATCATAGAAGGCCCGACCTCGTCCCAAAGGCCCACACCTGAGGTCGGACCTCGGACAAATAGGCTAAGAAGGCCCATCAAAAGGAACGAAGCCCAAAACCTAAAGGCCGAAAAGGCCTGGGAAAGGCGGTTCCACAAAGATAGAGATAAAACTCCCAAAAGATAAGATAAGATAAGAATATCTTATCCAGGGAAGATCACGACCAACTACTATAAATACACTGGAGCACCCAGGTATAACTCATACTCTAATTCTACTAAATATCTGCTTGAACCCATGCTAACTTAAGCATCGGAGTGTCATTGCAGGTACAACCACCAGCCACTCGGCACATCAAGCTCGGGTCACAGAACCCTCACCTCGGGTCCTGCCAACACGACCGAGCTACACGTTTCAGGTAACCCTCGGAACATTGGCGCCGTTGCCGGGGAACTGGAAGTCATCCCTTTACCATGGCGGACGACCCTCCCAACAATAACCACGCTACATCAGAACAAGAAGAGGAAGTTGACACCGGCGAACGACCGGACAGCCCTCTATCACCACGCACTCCAGGGGGAAACAAACAGAATCGCCCAAAGACATCACTCCCAAACAAAGATCCACCAAACCCCGAGAAGGAAAAGAACTCGGAGATTCTAGAAGCAGTTCGGGCACAGCAAAACCGGCTGAAACAACTCGAAGAGGACATAAAAAAGCAGAAGGAAACTGAACAAGATCTGAGAAGGGAGGCTCGCAAGCGCAGAGAATTAGAAGAAAAACTGCGGAAAATAGAGGCCAACCTGAAAGACCGGACGGAACGCGGCACCATCCCCGAAAACAATCATGATCCCTTCACACAAGAGATCATGAAGGAAAAGGTACCGCGAAACTTCAAACCACCAGATATGGATCTCTACGACGGCACCACCGATCCAAGTCACCATCTCAGCAACTTCAGAAGCAGAATGTACCTAGTTGACGCCTCCGACGCGATTCGGTGCAAAGCCTTCCCCACCACTCTCACCAAATCAGCCATGAAGTGGTTCGACAACCTGCCACCAGGATCAATCTCCAGCTTTGAGGACCTAACCAAAAAATTCCTAACAAGGTTCTCTATTCAAAAAGACAAGGCAAAACATGCCCCCAGTCTACTCGGGATCAAACAAGGCAACCAAGAAACTCTCCGAGAATACATGGAGCGATTCAACAAAGCCTGCCTGGACATACAACACTTGCCCACAGAAGCGGCCATCATGGGACT
>NC_029775.3:77580713-77582249 GCF_000817695.3 Arachis duranensis | reverse complement strand
CTCTACGGTCATTCTACTAACGACTGCCACGACCTAAAGAATGTTATAGAAAAGCTAGCCAGAGAAGGGAAACTCGACAGATACATAGCAGAGAAAGGAGAAGAGACCAGGAAGAGAAGGTGGGGAGATAACGAAGATCGGGCCGAACAAACCCCGCGAACCCCGGAAAGGCACATACACATGATAAACGGAGGTTTCGCAGGCGGAGGAACGTCCAGATCCTCACGAAAAAGACACCTCAAAGAAGTCTACCATGTCCGAGAAGATAGTCCCCTGCCCGAGTTACCTACTATCTCATTTACCCGAGAAGATGCTCGAGGAATAATACCCGGGCACGACGATCCAATGGTAATCACCATCATCCTAGCAAACGCCAACTTACATCGAACCCTGATTGACCAGGGAAGCTCAGCAGATATCCTGTTCAAAACGGCCTTCAACAAACTCGGACTTGAAGAAAAAGAACTAAAGGCCTATCCCACCGACCTATTTGGACTAGGAGATACCCCGATCCGTCCCTTAGGATACATCTCGTTAAACACTACCTTCCGAAAAGGCGAGCAAACTAAAACATTAAACATCGACTACATTGTAGTCAACGTCACTTCAGCATACAATGCCCTCATCGGACGACCAACCCTAAACAGACTGGCCGCTATAGTTTCGACCCCACACCTCTGTATGAAGTTCCCTACCGCAAAGGGAATCGCTACCCTAAAAGGCGACCAAAAACTAGCACGGCGATGCTACAACGAAAGTCTGAGCCTAAAGGGGAAAGAGGTCAACACAATAGAACTCGGGCGAGTTCAAGCCCGAGAAGATCTTCGGCCACAACCAGAGGGAGAAACCGAAAAGATCCAAATCGGGAACACACCTGAAAAAATAACAAACATAGGGGCAAACCTCGAAGCAGGCCTAAAAGAGGAACTCACAACCCTCTTAAGGGAGAATTCCGACCTGTTCGCCTGGAAAGCCTCCGACATGCCAGGCATAAGCCCCGACCTAATGTGCCATAAGCTATCAGTGTACCCGGGATCCCGACCTGTCCAACAAAGACGCAGGAAGCTCGGGCCCGAACACATGCAAGCGATAGAAGAACAAGTACAAGCACTACTAGATGTAGGGTTCATTAGGGAAGTAAAATACCCCCTATGGCTCGCAAACGTGGTCCTGGTAAAAAAGCCCAATGGAAAATGGAGGATGTGCGTCGACTACACGGATCTCAACAAAGCCTGCCCCAAAGATCCATATCCACTACCAAACATCGACGCCTTAGTAGACGCAGCCTCAGGCTACAGATATCTCTCCTTCATGGATGCATACTCGGGATACAATCAAATCCCGATGTACGGACCCGACCAAGAAAAGACCTCGTTCATAACCCCAAGGGCAAACTACTGCTACGTAGTAATGCCCTTCGGGCTGAAGAACGCGGGGGCAACCTACCAGAGGCTAATGAATAAAGTGTTCTCAGAGCACATTGGACTACAGCTAGAGGTGTATGTCGACGATATGCTAGTAAAGACACAAGAAGAT
>NC_029775.3:77535905-77578994 GCF_000817695.3 Arachis duranensis | reverse complement strand
GGACAAGCAGAGGCTGCAAATAAAGTCATCTTGGCCGGATTAAAACGAAGACTCCAAGAGGCCAAAGGGGCATGGGCCGAAGAACTCCCCCAGGTACTATGGGCATATCGGACAACCCCGCACTCTACAACGGGAGAATCCCCATTCCGACTAGCTTACGGGATGGAGGCAATGATTCCTATCGAAATAGATGAAGGGTCGCCCAGAGTCATCTTCTACAATGAAGGAGGCAACCCTCAGGCACAAAGGGAAGAACTCGATCTCCTCCCCGAGGTCCGAGAAAGAGCCCGAATCCGAGAAGAAGCCTTAAAACGACGAACGGCCCTCAGATACAATCAAAAGGTAATAAAGCGAAGTTTCTCCATTCACGACCTGATTCTAATCCGAAATGACATCGGAACACAAAGGTCGGGAGAAGGAAAGCTAGCCGCAAATTGGAAAGGGCCCTACAAGGTAACAGAAGTCTTAGGGACAGGCTACTACAAAATATCCGACCTAGAAGGCAATGAGCTGCCCAGGGCCTGGCACGCCTGTAATCTAAGACGGTACTACAGCTAGAAAAACTTAACCCGAGGTGTACTCTTTTTCCCCACAAGGGTTTTTTAATGAGACACCCGGTTAAGTAGGATACCCGACCTAAAGGGTAAACACTTTATAAACATTCTTTCTTTTTTAATACTAATCAAATTTCTCTATTTTCTCCTCCTCATGATGAAGCAAATCCTAGAAAGTACCCCACCAAGGCGCATTAATTTATGCTCGGCAAAACGCAAAAAATCATTTGCCAAGAGACCATACAAGGTCGGCAAAGATAAAGCGACGAGGTTCAAATTAATGTGAGAAGTTATAAAGTAACTCTGAAATGGCTCGAAAGGCCAAATAAAAAGAGGTTACAAAAATAACTTAAAAAGGCCGACCAAACGACGAAGTCGGACCCAACAAAGGGAAAGTTATAAAGTAACTCTGAAATGGCTCGAAAAGCCAAATAAAAAGAGATTACAGAAATAACTCAAAAGAACCGACCAACGACAAGGTCGGACCTAACAAAAAGGAGGTACTCGAGCACCCGATATCCGAGAAAAAGCTCGGACCCAAGAAAGAAGCCTTAAAACGGCAAGAACCAAGATTTCGAAAAACGCTTACTAAAAAGTTGCTTTACAAAAGCAACTAAAAAGTACAAAGCGAAAGAACGAAATCAAGGGAAGTTTCAAAACGCTGGCTAAAAAGTTGTTACCCAAAAACAACTAAAAAGCACAAAGGCGGAAACATAAAGTCAAAACGCTAGCTAAAAAATTGTTATCCAAAAACAACTAAAAAGCACAAAAGCGGAAACAAAAGGTCAAGACGCAAGCACCGCATAATAAAGTTACCACAGGTAGCTAAATAAAGCAAAAAGGTGTCCAACAGCGTTCACAGAAAACATCCAACAAAAAGCCCACAGGCCGGGCAAACCACTAAAAAATTTACAGAGGATCAAGGTCCTTTCCAGACTCCACATCAACAGCAGGCTCCGGAGGAGCCATAGATATCGGGACCGCATCGACAGCGACGTCATCCCGATCTGAAGCCTCCACACCAGATCTATCCCCGACCAAAGGGGAAGTCGGGTTCTCAACCGGAACTTTGGGGTCGGACATCGGGACCTCATCCTCAGTAGGAGCAGGGACAATCTGGCCATCCACAACGACGTTATCCGTACTGAACAAACTCAGATCTAGGTCGGGAGCAAGAACTCGGACCTGAGCCTTCAAATTCTTGAACATGGCATCCATGCCCTTGGCCACATGACCCTCCAGCTCGTAAAACTTGTCCTGCGCGGATTGCAACTCCTCCCTTGTCTCCACAAGCTCGGTATATAGCTTGGTATAATTCTCCGTGGCCGCCTTCGCCATCTCTTCAGATGTCTTCGCTGCCGCCATAGCCGTGGTAGCTTTAGTCTTCTCTTTCTCCAAGGAGGCCTCCAGCTCAGCAATCCGGGCAGCCTTCAGTTGACTAATCTTATCAAGCTCGGAACGAGCCTTATCAAGTCGGGAGCTGGTCGCACCAATGGGAGATTTCTTGAACTCCCGGGCAATGGTGGCATGAAGACTAGTCATCCGGACACAGCTCCGCGCCATATATTGAAAATGATGCTCCATAGACGTGTCATCAGTAGAAATGAAAGTCTGAGGGAGGATGTGCTGCTCAATCCAACCAAGAGCATCAAAGTCCTTATCATTGAAACTGGCAAGCTCCTGAGAGGTCTTCTGCTTCTTAGGAGGAGGACCCGAGAACGGAGGAGGAGAGGAAGTAGCAGAGGTCGGAGGATCCTGGCTTATAGCTCGGAACTGAGGAGTCGGAATAGTCTTCGACCGAGTCTGAACACCCACGGTAGTCTTCTGCGGAGAAGATCGGGCAGAAGCATCCCCGGCCTCAAGATTTCGGGCAGCCACCGACTTCTTCGTCCGACGAAGAAATTTCATGGAATCCGCCTGAGAAGACATCTCTGCAAGAAATAAAAGGGATTACCACAACAGAAATTCCACCAAAAATAAAGCAAAACACAAATGAAAGGTCGGAATCTCAAAGAGGTCGGGAACTACCTAACTCGGAACGGAGAAGGCTTGGATCTCCCAACATTTTCTTCGTGTCCAAGTGAGGTGCCCGACCCCATAAACTGCTCACCACACCCACAAAAGCCTGCTCCACCTCATCTAGACTCTCAAACGTATACTTAACAGACACTACATTCTCCTGCCAACAAAGAGGAAAAGAGGGCTCCCCACTCTCATCTAGAAAGAAAGGTCGGACGTCCCTAGTAGCCCGGACCTTAAAATAAAAGTTCTTAAAATCGTGAAAAGACTCATAGCCCGGACCTTGAAATAATAGTTCTTAAAATTGTGAAAAGACTCATCATACAGGGTACAAAACTTTCTTCCCTGGTTAGCCCTAAAAGAGACCCAAGATACCTTCCCTCCACCCGACCCCGGCTTCGTCAACACAAACAAGTAGGAAAAAAGAGAAATAGAGGGAGGGACACCCAAAAACTGGCACAAAAGTTGGAACAGCTTCAAAAATGCCCAGGAATTTGGATGGAGCTGCGTAGGGGCAAGGTTACAGGACCACAACACCTCGGACTCCAGGTCGGTAAAAGGAAGTCGGACACCCAACTTAGAGAAAAAACAATCATAGGCGTAAAAGAAGAGCTTCTCGGAACTGTCTAAAGGCGGGAAGCAAACTCTCTCCTCGGAATCCGGGGCTACTAACTCATAATCCCTCTCAGACTCCCTATCCTCACATATGCTACATTGTCTACGAAACCTAGCTAAATACTCAGAATCTACCACAGAAGGGACTCTTAAAGGAACAGGATCTACCCAACCAAGACCACTCGGAATCTTGGTCGACATTGCTTGAAGAACCTTTCGAGACATAAAAATCTTGCCTACAAAGAAGAATACAACAGCAAAAACAAAAATCACATAAAGGCAAACAGCAAAGGCCCATTCAGCAAAGCGAGAAAACAAAGTTCTTTCAAAATGCAGCCACTCGAAAACAAAATACCAAGAGAAAAGAGCCCCCCCACATACAAATAACCAAAGCAATGGCGGCGCCTCTTTTCGGGGCAACCCAGGCATAGAAGAAAAAGAAACAGAAGCATATGTGCGCAAAGAAAAAGAAGACGAGAACAAACCTGGAAGAAAGGAAGAAGACGACGAGCTCCGACGCAAGGAGAACGAAAACGGCGGCGAGGAGGAAACCCCGGAAAAACGCACAGAAAGAATCGGAGAAGAAGAACAAAGAAGGAGCAGCGCTCAGAGGTGGCAAAAACTCAGAAAATGGAAAGGGAACAGAATAAACGAAAAAAATAAGGAAAGGGGCAAATAAATAATGCCTTCACAGAGCCCGAACGGAAATCGAGGAAAACGGTAACAAGCAATAAATGCTGAAACGGCCATCTTCAAAATTTGAAAAAACTACTATGCCCGAGCTCAACCTCTCAAAAAAGGACGAACTCGGGCAGGGGCAAGATAAGATAAGAATATCTTATCCAGGGAAGATCACGACCAACTACTATAAATACACTGGAGCACCCAGGTATAACTCATACTCTAATTCTACTAAATATCTGCTTGAACCCATGCTAACTTAAGCATCGGAGTGTCATTGCAGGTACAACCACCAGCCACTCGGCACATCAAGCTCGGGTCACAGAACCCTCACCTCGGGTCCTGCCAAGACGACCGAGCTACACGTTTCAGGTAACCCTCGGAACAGTTACTATACTGAAAACCTCCGGTTCTCATTCCATACTTTGTTGTTGATTTTCAGATGCAGGTCATAATTCACTTAGGTGAAATTGTGGACATGGTGACAAATCGGAGTATAGTTCATTCCTTGTATGTTTCTGTTTTACTTTTGTCGTAGTATTCTCTCACCTTTTGTATATTTATTTTTATGGCCTTAGAGGCTTAATTGAGAGAATAGTTGTATAAGTTGTTTTTAACTCCAAAACTCTGTATGTCTGTATATATACTAGTCGGCTTAAACTCTACAAGCTGCGACTAGTTTCCTATGATTATTATATTCTTATATCTATATATGTTTTATTCTCTTGCATCTATACACTGTGCCTTATACGTTAGCTTTGTATGAACGTTTCACGCTTTTGTATCTCTGTTTTTTAGCTTAATCCTTCATCAGGCTTCTAGAATATATTACTTCCTTCTATATCAATACGTATAAGTCTTAGAACTGTCGTAACCTCTGATTAACCTCTGCTTTATAGCTAGAGGTAAAGCTTAGGGTAATTAGGGTGTTACAGAGATCCCTCATGCTGGCATAGGTGATGCTCAGGGTAGTTTCACCAGTGATTTCGAGGGTTGAAGGAGACAGAAAGTGAAATGTTGGGTTGAAGTTAGATTAGAACTTGAATACCTTAGAGTGTTTTACCGGATTTCTAGTTTAATTGGATCTTAAGTTTAATCTGAATGTCGAACTTATAGGATTGCTTTTGGCTTTCCTGGTATCTTTTATATTAACAATGCGAGCACTTCTACCATGCTGAGAACCCCCGATTCTCATTCCATACATATATTGTAGTTTTCAGATGCAGGTCGGGAGGCACTTCACTGAGCATTTCGAGACTTTCAAGAAGCGAAGAACTATATTTGGGTTTAAGTTCTGGTTGTACTTGTATATATGTATGTTCATAGTTGTTCTCCGCACCTTGTATTTTGTATTTTGTCCTCTTAGAGGTTGACTTGGAGAAACATGAGTTTATATTATAGTTTGAGTAATGTTTTGGGGTTGTATACGTATATATATACTCTAGCCGGTCTTAGCTTCACAGTTCGAGTTTAGAACTTGATTTTACTTATTTGTTGGAACTATATATATATATATATATGTTGTTTGGTTTTCTGTATAAGCTTTCTGTCTTATCATTTTTCGCGAGCAACGCATCTTCGGTTTCATTTTGATCTTACCCATTTCCCTCCAAGGCTGCTAGCTATATTATTCTTGTTATATATGTAAGTATTTTTATTTTTAGAAGTCGTAACACCTCGCCACCTCTGATTTACGTCCTAGGCGTAAAGCTCTGTGCGGTAGGTGATGAGCGGATAATTTATATGCTTTTTGGCATTGTTTTTAGGTAGTTTTAAGTAGGATCTAGCTACTTTTAGGGATGTTTTTATTAGTTTTTATGAAAAATTCACATTTCTGGACTTTACTATGAGTTTGTGTATTTTTCTGTGATTTAGATATTTTCTGCCTGAAATTGAGGGACCTGAGCAAAAATCTGATAGAAGGCTAACAAAGGACTGCTGATGCTGTTGGATTCTGACCTCTCTGCACTCAAAATGGATTTTCTGGAGCTAAAAAACTCCAAATGGCGTGCTCTTAACTGCATTGGAAAGTAGACATCCAGGGCTTTCCAGCAATATATAATAGTTCATACTTTGTTCGAGCTTAGACGACGAAAACTGGCGTTCAATGCCAGTTCCATGCTGCATTCTGGAGTAAAACGCCAGAAACACGTCACAAACCAGAGTTAAACGCCAAACAGACGTTACAACTTGGCGTTTAACCCCAAGAGAAGTCTCTGCACGTGTAAAGCTAAAGCTCAGCCCAAGCACACACCAAAGTGGGCCCCGGAAGTGGATTTCTGCACTAAGACTTATTTCTGTAAACCCTAGTAACTAGTCTAATATAAATAGGACATTTTACTATTGTATTAGACATCTTTGGTCTCAGTTTTATTCTATTGTTCATCTTAGGAGACTATTGATCACGTTTTGGGGTCTGGCCATTCGGCCATGCCTGGACCTCTATCACTTATGTATTTTCAATGATGGAGTTTCTACACATCATAGATTAAGGTGTGGAGCTCTGCTGTACCTCGAGTTTTAATGCAAAGTACTACTATTTTCTATTCAATTCACAGTTATTATTATTCTAAGATATTACTTGTACTTCAACCTAATGGATATGATGATCCGTGACACTCATCATCATCCGTCCTTATGAACGCGTGCCTGACAACCACTTCCGTTCTACAAGCGAAAGCTAGAGTGAATATCTCTTGGATTCCTTAATCAAAATCTTCGTGGTAAAAGCTAGAATCCATTGGCAGCATTCTTAAGAATCCAGAAACTCTAAACCTTTTCTGTGGTATTCCGAGTAGAATTCAGGGATTGAATGACTGTGACGAGCTTCAAACTCGCGATTGTTAGGCGTAGTTACAGACGCAAAAGAATCACTAGATTCTATTCCGACATGATCGAGAACTGACAGATGATTAGCCGTGCTGTGATAGAGCATTTGGACCATTTTCACTGAGAGAATGGGAAGTAGCCATTGACAACGGTGATGCCCTACATACAGCTTGCCATGGAAAGGAGTAAGAATGACTGGATGAAGCAGTAGGAAAGCAGAGATTCAGAAGGAACACAGCATCTTCATGCACTTATCTGAAATTCCCACCAATGATTTACATAAGTATCTCTATCTCCATTTTATGCTTTATTTATCTTTATATTCAAAAACCATTATAACCATTATTATCCGCATAACTGAGATTTACAAGATGACCATTGCTTGCTTCACACCAACAATCTCCGTGGGATCGACCCTTACTCACGTAAGGTATTACTTGGACGCCCAGTGCACTTGCTGGTTAGTTGTGTGAAGTTGTGACAAAGTGTGATTCACGTTTGAGAGCTCCAAGTCTATTGGCGCCATTGTTGATGATCACAATTTACGTGCACCAGTAGGGTGTTACATTTCTTGATAAGGGCTATGCGGACCCTAATAGCTCGGATGCTGCCCTTAACTAACACCTCTAGGTTCCTTTCTATACTGGCATCGTCCATACCAATTGAACTTCCTGGCATGATAAACTCCTCACTAAATCCTAGAGCAGCAAACCTTGGTAAAAGATGCTTCCATATTTGTTAGAAGAAGTTTTTCACTTGTGGGAAGCTTCAGACTTTGAATCCTTCGAAGGAAGAACCAGAGGATCACCCAAGGAGAAAAGGTCCCTTGTAAAGAAAGTGGAGGGAGTTATGTAGACTTATCCGCTTGAGAAGAGGTCAGGCCTAACTCAGGAAGAGGAGTTGAGCTACCACCTGACTTCTCGGCCTCTACTTTCTTAGCTTAGCGAGCATCGATGTCTTTCTTAGCCTGCTTAAGTTTTTTATAGGTGTCCAAGCTGTTGACCATTTTTTCTAAAAAATCCAAGAGAAGACTTAGAGGGTGAGAATGATATAAGAAAAACTATTTATAAATAATAAAACTATCTACCTTACTCGGTCCACAGATAAGTCGATTTGGCTATCAGAAATTTCTTGGCGTTGAAATTAGGAGCTTGACCCCAACATTCTTGAAAGACATTCACGATCAACTGTTCCTCCTCATCAAGATCCTCGAAATCATACTTCATGACCATCGACTCTTCTTCCCAGTACAAACATAACATATATTGATATTTTTTATTAACATAGAAAAATCGAACATCCTCCTGAGATTGGATTTTGAAGTAAAAATTTTTGAAGTTGTGAAAAGATTCTTCAAATATAGAAAATATTTTCCTATCTTAAATAGTTCGGAAAGAGGCTCACTGTTGCTTTTTAGAAGTAAAAGATTTGGTCAACTGAAAGAAGTAAAAGAAAATTTTGAGAGATAAGGGAAGGTCGAGGACACAACTAACCAATTAATATATTTTCATAAAACTCCAATACTTTGAATGAAGTGGGGTAAGGGAAACCCGAGAAGATAACAACACGCCTTGTTCAAAATCTGTAAATGGGATCCTCACACCAAACCTAAGGAAAAGGAACTCATACATGAATTGAAAGTGTTGTTCTAATTTGTCAAGTCGGTATAGCAAACTCTTTCTTCAAGGTTAGGAACTACTAAAATATAATTCTATTGCCAAAACATAGCCAAGGTTCACAAGTTCTTAGTGATGATATCATCAAAGGTGACAATAGCATCATTGAAGGGGCAGGGTGAGTCCCAAAAGGAGCATGTACAATAGCAAGATTTAACCAAAAATGTCATTACGACAAAAACAATATTCCCCAATAATAAGAATTTACAAAATTGCACTTCCAGAAACAACATTCTCAGATATAATATTTTCAGAGACAAACTTTTGAATAAAATCATGCAACAATTTTCATCATACAAGAAGGCGATAAAAGTAAGCAAGAAGATATGAGAATTAACGTATATAGAGAGGAGAAAAGAGAGAAAGTACTAACCTTGAAGTGAAGAACTAGAAAAGCACTACAAGTGTGATATTAAAATTTGGTAGCACTTAAATTTTGCAAGAAAGAAAGAAACTTGATAGGAAAAATGACTTCAGCGAAGAAGAAGAATTTTTGTATGGAGAGAAGAAGAAGAATTTGTGTAAAGAACATAAAAGGAAAAAGAAGAACCAAACTTATATAGTTATAAGTAGGGGGAAAAGAGGTAAAATTATGCTTTAAATGCTGCACAGTTACCAAGAAAAATAAAAAGGCGCACAGTTACAGAAATATGGGACATCATATCAATTAAACTCACATCGAGTCAATCGACTTCTTCGTCCAAATCATGTTGAGAGAATCAAGCTGAAGAAATAGTGGTAGCAGAATAACATATGACTTTACCAACTACACGGCTCACTTACCTGCTTGCTCGAACTCGAGTTGCATGAACTCAATTTTAAGTAGGGATACTGTTTATATCCTGGCTCACAATTAAAGCTAAGACCATAATGAATAACTTCACTCTACAAAATTCAAAATACTCTATAGAATATTCACATTACTAAGCTACCCAATTTATCTTGAGCCTAGATCCTTTGTCCAAGTCCGACCCGACCTGAGCAGGAAGAAAAGGCCTCAACTACACTAACATACTTGCTTACAAACTTGCCCACTATTTGAAACGTCAGATAACAATAATTTCCTAAATATTGAGAAATAACTATCCACCATTATAGTGAAAGAGTTACAGAGTGATGGTCAAACCACCATCCTAGTTGTATAAACATCCCATTGAACACAGTATCTCTCAATCCTAATTCACTTAAACCTGCCTAAAATTCCTGTTAACTAAAGTATCGGAGTTTCTGTTAACTGAAGTATCGAAGTTACAAAGAGATGATCAAACCACCATCCTTATTCAAAGAGCTTAGATGGCTTTGCCTCGTTGGAAAGATGTCGGAACCCTCATCAAAAGGAGTTTAAAGCTCACATCTAGGCGCAAAACACATTAGTTCCATGTAATCCTTAGAACACCAACGATCTATTAAAAAGACAAAAATGTAGCCCCAAAGTTAATTACTAAAGTTCCAAAGTGATTGTTGAACTTGACGCTAGGCATCCAACTATTCTTTTAAATTCAAATTGCACCAAAAAGGACCCTAAGATGGGCCACTGTGACCATGTTAGTCTCTGATATGTTTTTTGTTAACAACTTGCTGACGTGGCTTGAGGATGTGAGTTGTTAGCAACATATGTCACATTATGCATGATTTGGCCATGTGCCATATGATGACAGGATGATCCTTGACACGTGACATATTGATGTGGGCATTTGTGTCATATGTCATAATACTATTTGTCCATGTATCATTAACGACCTACGTTATCAAGTCACATCAATATACTGTTAATGGAAAATGGGTTAAGGACTAACATGAGTTATGTTGGCCAATTTTAAGAATATTTTTTGTGCAATTTAAATATTAGTGATAATTTTAGTGCACACGCCAATCTAAAAAAATACTTTGAACTTTTTTTTCAGAAGTTAATATTTTAATCTAAAGTATTCTTTTTTCTTCTTTTCTTTTTATTTTTATTTTTTTGAACTAAAAATGAAAAAATTGACAAAATTTTCAAAAAGAAAAAAGTACCGTTAAACGACCGTTATTTATTTAAGAATATGAGGAGTTTGTGAGCTTTTTTAAAATAATTCAATTTTTATGTATTGTTGGTGTAAAGTAGTTTTACATGTGTATTTAATTACATAATGATATAAATAATAATATTTTTATATTGATTGTATGAATAGTCATCTAAAAAAATTATAATTATATAAATGTGTAAAATATTTTTACATTGTTAGTACATTAAAATCAAACTCTTCTAAAATATAAATTGTGATATATATAACTTTTAATCATGTTCACTTTGTATTTTGATGATATAAAATACTAAAGAGAATTCTTTTGATTAGATAATATTTTAATACTTCAATTTATATTCAGCAATTATTAGTTCAACTTTTTAAAATTTATTAAATCACGTGATGTAAGTGAATAAGAATAAACTAATGTCTCGAGTAAATTTGGATAATTAGTTTTATTTCATATAAGGTATTAATTATAATTAACTTGAGGATTTAATTTGTATACTACTAAATATTTATTTATAAGAAATTTTAAATATATTTGTAACATCTGGATGATGAATAATAAATAATAAACTTAAGTTAGTGCAATGAATTACGAATATCGAATTTAACATATTAAAATTAAAAAACGTATTCTTGTAACATGTTTTTCTATAATAAACTATTCATCCAAACACACTTTTAAAATAATTATTCCCACACTTTTTTCTCTTAAAGAATTTATAAAATAAGAGGATACTTATATTTATCACAACCTAAAATTAAGTGATCCAACTTTTGGAATTTTTTAATATAAATTCCATTTGCAAACAACAATTACTATCTAATATCCGGATAAAATGATATTCAAATTTTCAATATTTATTTAGTCAGATGAATTTATTAAGTATTGAAAGAGTATAAAATGCCAAGACATAAATCTACCAACTGTTACCAACAATAATTAAAAAAAATTAAATATAATTTTTTATATCAATTAGAAATTTAGTGGAGTCCATTATATAACATTTTGAAAGAATAAGGAATGATAATCGTGCATGAGGCTTAATCACATCAATAAGAAAGACTGCGTTGCAACCCATCACGCAACCCTAATTCTCTTTCTCGTCGCCAGCTGTGTTTCATTCATGGAACTTTTTTAGTCACCGGAACGCTGCTATTACCGTTCGACGATGACTATCCCTTCTCTCGGATCCCACTTTGTGGCACCACCAGTCCCGTGGACGTAGCCTCTTCCACGCAAACCAATTTTGTGACACCGCGATTTTTTTGAGAGATAAAGTCATCATATGCACCGTTATTGCACCCCACAATAGGTGTTGTCGTTGTCGTGGATGCACATTGAGCCAATGCGTTCCACCTCCGTTGAGCCAAAGCCTTGCACCTCCATAGGATCAAGGTGAACAGCCCTCAAAGACCACTGGCAACGTGAACAGCCACTCGCATTAACAAATAGTTTTTAAAATTCGTAAAAGAAAGGTGTATGTGTCTTCGTTGAAGGCGAGTGGACCACATTACGTCGATGGATCTATCAATTTGTGAAGAAGCATCATACAGTACTGCATATGATGTGAGTGATCATTCTAATTCCACCAACGTTAATATCCCGTCTCTGAGTGAAGATGACACACAACGTGTGGATTTGTGTGTGATAAGTGAATATCTTATACCCTTTTTCACCTCATTTTCTAGTTGTTTTTTGTTAGATTTTATTAAGTTTTTTTATATTTTAGTGAAAAAAATCCTCTTTGGATGCTACTTTGAGTTTTTGTGGTGTTTTTATGATTTTAGGTGAATTTCGGGCTAATTGGGCAGAGTTTGGTGCAAGAACGAAGAAAGGATAGTAGATGCTGTCAACCCTGAACTTCTTGCATTCGAACATACATAACTTGAGCTACATAAGGCAAAGTGAAGCTTTCTTAACAGCATTAGAAAGCCAACTTTCAGAGCTTTCCAATGATATATAATATTTTATACTTTTCTTCTGAAATCACTGCCAAAACTGGCGCTAAACGCTAAGCCTGGCGTTTAGTGCCTAAGAAGGACAAAACCAGCACCCCCTCTCGGCGCTGAACACCTATTTTTGCACTAAACGCCACCAGTGGATCTCAGAACGCACTAAATTTGACCCTCTTGGGGTGTTTAAAGGCCCATTATTGAAGTTAAACACCCCCAGCAGCCCGAATCACTCCTCTTTGGGTCTCTCAAGTGGATTTAGCACTTCTTAGTTATTTTATTTTCTTTTTGTAATTGTCAATTAAAAACAATATCCTTTAGGTTTAGTCTTAGAGGTTTTTACTATAAATAAGGGACTTCCTTTCTCTTGATGATGATGTCCCCAGGAGGGGATCCAGATACATATCTTCTTTACTTTTTGAATTTTTTTCTTTGTAAGTCATGAGCAACTAATCTCCTGGTTAAGGTTAGGAGCTCTGTTTATTTCTATGGATTAATATTATTACTTTTCTATTTTAATATATGTTTGATTCAATTCTAAGGTGTGTTTTCATTCTTAATCTAAATGAAACTGGGTAAACGGAAGTGTGGCCCTTTTTCTATATGAGTTTCTGTGATACTCTGACCAAGGTTGCTTGAGCTACAGCTTGAAAACATTCCTCCTAAACTGTGAATTATCTGGACTAATTTGGATATGTGACATATAATCTGGTTAGCCTTGGGTAATTGGGGTTTTGGTGGCGCTAAACTCATTTTGTGAACTTCACCCTCTAATCTGAAAGAACTAACCTTGTTTGTGGCGTTTTAGTAGGATTGGAGGAGATTAAATTGCTGAGGAATTAGGATTTAATCACTTACAGTTTGCCATAGAATGAATCATTAATTGTTAATGTATTCGGTAAGAGTTATTAATCCGGAAAGATAAACATCTCCGAGGTTGTTTTCTTCTATTGATTTTATACCAATCTTTACTTGTTTTTCTTATTTGATTGCTTTATATGTTTACACCAGCAACCTTCTTTTACTATTTGCCTGACTAAGTCCAACAAGATAGCTATTACTTGCTCAATTTGACAATCCTCGTGGGATCGACCCTCACTCACCTGAGGTATTACTTGGACGACCCGGTGCACTTTCCGGTAAAGTTGTGGAGTTCTAATTTCGCGCACTAGTGTTTTAGTAGTATATTTGGTTATGTTTATTTGCAACTTGTGTTTTATTTTATGTTGAGTTATTAACAGTGATACGCTTTGTTGGAAGGATTATGATTTCGTTTGTTTAATTAGAATTGGTGTGGATATTCTGTCTTTCAATTATACTAGAATGATGCTACATTTTATACATTTGATGTGTTTTATTATTCTTTTTGTTCACCATGTTGAGTTGATATTTGCAAGTTTGATTAATTTTTGTTTTATAGATATGAACATGGATAGTGTTGTTTTATATCAGTTTAGTTTTGGTTGTTTATTAGTTGGTGTTATCATTGAATAAGTGGTTGTTGGAATTTTATGAGTGTCGAATGGTAGATGGTTATCTTTTTTGGTGATATGTCCTTCGTTATCAATTTCAAGGGAAATAATATGTAAATGTTATTCAATTAGGGGATGATGCTACAGCAATGAATCATGTGATGTGAAATATATTTTATTCTTGTCACAAAATTAGCGAAATATTGGAAATTATTTAGTTGAGTGTTTTTGGTGTTGAATGATATTTTTTCTGAATTGATTTGCAGTTGCCGGATCACACTGGAATTTCAAAAAAGGAAATCTCGTACGTAGGATTGAGATTTGTTTTGTTGTAGCAGGCACAAGAGTTCTATTCTAATTATGCAAAGAAAGTTGGACTCGTGACTAGGATTAGGAATACTGATGACCGGATTTCACTCCCCACATGAAAATGATGAATCCGTTCTTTTGGCAAGCACACCAAAATTATCGTCAAGTAATAACCCACAGTGGAGTGGGATCGTATCCACAGAGATTGGTAGATTTGAGCAATTTTAATCAATTAGTGAATTAGTCAAACTAAACATAATAGATTGTGATTACAGAATTATAAATGGGCAGAAATATAAATGATTAAAAGGTAAAGAAAAGCAGTAAAGTGCAGAAATAGAAATAGCAAGAATGTAAAGGGCAGAAGATTAAATGACTTAATTGTAAATGGGAATGGGGATGTGCAAAATGTAAAAAGAAAGCTATAAAGAAAGTGAAAGATAAGAATAGGGGAATTTATTGAGATCGGGAGATGTTGTCTCTTTGGATTAATTCCAGCTTATATCCTCTTCAATCATGCAACTCATTAACCTCTTGGCAATCATGATTGATTGAGTCCCAATCCCTTGGTGACTCAATCTCTTAGATCTTGATCAATAGCCAATTCCTTGGTCTAATTGCTCATGAAGAGAGATATGCTTGGTCCCTGATTATACCACACATCATCATAGGTCCAAGTAGAGGGAGGATTATATGTCACCATATCCAAACACCAAAACCTAGATCCTACTCAAGTGTGAGAAGGGATTTCTAGCATGGTTTCATGTTTCCTTTTCCAAGGTTCCCATGAAACCCATTTTGCATTCAATCTCTTTTCCAAGATAAATTGAAAACTAAGCATGAAGAATGAAATTCCTTCTAGCAAATCAAAGAGAAGATGAAGAGAAGAAGAAATTCACTATCATTAATCCATCAAGTACAACAGAGCTCCCTCTCTCAACGAGGGGAAATTTAGCTACTCATAGCTCAGAGAAAATCACTCAAGATGGAGAAGTTAATGAAGTGAAAAGTAAATCTAAAAAGCTATATTCCACAACTTAGCTTCCAAACTGCTTAACCCCTTTCTCAGTACTTTTTTGGTGTTATTTATACTATTCCTAGCTCTAAAAATAAAAGAAATACAAAAGTGAAAAGAGAAATACAATTTTGAGGGAAAAGAAACTTAATAAACGTGATCTTCTAGCTGGTGTGTGGCTGGCATTTCAGTGGCATGCCACGCCTAACTCTGATTCTGGCTTGGCGTGCCACGCCCAACTCTTCAAGTGGCACGCGCTCCTTCATTAGCATCCCTGGCGTGCCATGCCTTCGAGCCCAAGTGGCATGCCCAGGGTCTTTTAATCACTCGTGTAGCCTTGGATGGCCTGGCATGCCACGCCTTCGAGCCCAAGTGGCACACCCAGGCCTTCTCCCTCTTCTTCTTGCTTCTGGAAAGTTGAACTAGCGTGGCACGCCCAGGGTCTGGCGTGCCACGCCCATTTGTGGGCTTGGCTCCTTCGCTGGCGTGCCACGCCCAACATTTCAAGTGGCACGTCCAATTCCTCTCTTGGTTGACTAATGATGATGGTGTGCCACGCTTGAGACTCAAGTGGCACGCTTCGGTGGAGAATGGTGGCTAGCGTGCCACACCTTCGATACAAAGTGGCACGCCCTCATGGTTGGCCTCCTATCTCCCTCTTTGGAAAATATAACTAGCGTGCGATGCCCATCATTTTGCCTTGGTTCTAGTAGCTGGCGTGCCACGCCCAGCATTCAAGTGGCACGCCCAGATGAGACTCTTGAGCTGGCATGCCACGCCTTCGATACCAAGTGGCACGCTTAGCCTTTGCTTTGTCCTTCTTGTACATTGGCGTGCCATGCCTGGATGCTCAAGTGGCACGCCCAGACCTTTTTAGCCTTCAACCACTTCTCTAAAATCTTGTACTAGCGTTCCATGCCATGCTGCTCAAGTGGCACGCCCATTCATTTGTGGGTTTCTTAAGCTTGGCATGCCACGCCTGGCTCCTCAAGTGGCACGCCCAATTGACTTTTAAAGCTGGCGTACCACGCCTTCGATACCAATTGGCACGCCCTAGTGATAATCCATTCTGGAGTGATGAACTGGCATGCCACGCCCATGGCTCAAGTGGCACGCCCATAGTAGGTGGTGGGCTAGGCATGCCATGCCCAGCCTGGCGTGCCACGCCCCTTTAGTGGCCTTCATTGTTGGTCTCTGGAAAATTGTACTAGCGTGCCACGCCCAGCTTCTGGCGTGCCACGCCCATGTAAATGCTTTGAGAATCCCCTCTGGACTTCAGTATTGGCGTGCCACACCCAGCTCCTGGCATGCCACGCTAGTGCATTTTTGTTGCGTTTGCTTCAAGTGGCATACCAGTTTCACACGCCCAACTTGTTTTATTGTTTTCTTCCCCTTTTTGATGTCTTTTTCACCTGAAATTCAGCACAAACTCATTTCAAAGCAATGTACTATAATATTCATCGAATATTGCATGAATTGCAATGATCAAATGAGATTATGCTCTTTTATGGTCCTTTTTGTGCAAGAAAAAAGGGTAGATGATGCAAGTCATCACAACACCAAACTTAAGCTTTGCTTGTCCCAAGCAAATCAATGTGAGTAGTACTTTTATGAGTTTAGACTTTGACCTTGAATGGATGCAAACATGACTAAGGGTAGGACTAAGTGTTTAACACATGCATGAATATTTTTGTCTTAATGCCATAGAGAGCTTCTAGATCTTTGAGGGTTCTTTCAAGTATAAGCTTTAGGGGTCCTTTTTATTTATTGTCACCTTGAAGTAGTAAGAGTTAATTCATTTTCTTTTTGGTTGTTCTTTCTTTTCTGTTTATTGACCACGACTCTAAGTGTTTTGTCTCAAGACAACCCTTTAGTTAGGCTTTCAATTAGCACTCCTAAACCAGTTGGCTTTAGGGTACTAGGTGTTGAAACACCCCTAAGAATTTTCTTGCCCAGGTCTCTTCTTGACACATTTTCACCACAAGCATCTACTAGGGTTTTCAACTCTTTTGAGCTTTTCAATGTTTCTTTCCATCCTAATAGTTGATGCTCAGAGCCTTGGGTCTTTATTGCTTACTACTTCTTAGTTCTATAGATATTCAAGGAACACCCCTTAACCTCTACTTGTCATACCTTCTAGGCTTAGTTGCTTTTCATGACTCCTTTTCTTTTTAGTTCATTCAAGGTTCTACACTTAGTTTCTTATCTTTTAGTTTTTTGAATGATCTCTCTTGGTCTTAGTCTCTTTTACTCTTATTTTTGTACAACTCACAACAACTCTTATGGAGAAAAACTATTTTTTATTGATGTTGAAAGGACTTAAAATTAACATTGTATTTTCTTTCTTGTAGTTCAAAGGACTCACAAAAGACTTCAGACATGAGAAAAGAAAACTAAGCATTAAACATAAACTATCCTAATGTTGCAATTTATTCTTTAGCAGAAATTAAAAGATAGAGAAAAACTTAAACATGATTCAGAAATTAGAGAGTGTCAACCATGGGACTTAACAACCTTGAGCAGCTTCAACTTTAGTTCATTGGCCCTTTTCCTTTGTCTTTCTTCTTGGAAGGGGAAGAGTCATCTTCTTCCTGTTTGGAAGATCCCTTTTGTGCTTTAGTGTCTTTGGGCTTCCAAAATCCTAGCCTTCTCATGTAATTCCTTTCATCCTCCTTGTCCTTGGCCAGAATTTCTTCTTGTCTTGCACTCAACTCCTCCATTCCTTGCATGAATGTTGGGTATCCTGGGTTTAGAGCGGCCACAGCATTACATAAGTGATTCAATTTCGCTTATGTGTTGATGTCATATTGCCTCCTTGAAATGGTTCTGGCATCATAAAAATGTCTGAACTCAGCAAGGTTCCTCTGTTGCCATTTGTTTTGCTCCATTATTTTGTTGAGTGCACTTTGCAATTCTCCCCAGTCAAACTAATCTTGCTGCTCTTTCAGTTGCTTCGTACTTCCTTGGAGTTATTATATGTTCTCATTTATGTGATCCCATTGTTGTTGTTGCTGTTTGAGTTGGTTGACATCCTCTTTCAAGTGGTAGATATCTCCTTTCATTTGGTGTATGTCTCCTTGCAGTTGTTCCCAATTGAATCCCTCAGAAAATTGTTGGTATTGTTGATATGGTGGTGGTTGGAGTGCTAGAAAATGTGGTTGCTCCTCTGCATCTTCTTCTTGTTGTTGTTGTGGCACATGAGCATGAGCTCTATGCTCCTTGGCCTTCTGAGGTGGGTTAACAGCTACCAAGCTACCACTTTGGCCATCTTCTTGGCAATTATAGACTTGTCTTGCTCCACTAGCACTTCATCAATAATCTTTTCAACCCCAGCTTCATCACACAGCCTCTGTGTGATGCTGCGGAATGCCAACCTTGAGCTATCTTTGGTGCTTTTAAGCACTTTGTTGATGTTATTGGCAATCAACTCCCCAACATTGACATTCTCACCTTTCATGATGCTGTATACGAGCACAGCTCTCTCTTTGGTCACCTCTGAAGTGTTGGATGTGGGAATTAGGGACATTCTCACAAAATCCAGCAACCCTCTAGCTTGGGGGCTCAAATCTCTTCTTCTCAGCTGGTTAGGCCTCCCATCCTTGTCGTTTATCCATTGTACATTCAACACACAAATTTCATTAAGGATTTATCAAAACCTGGGTCTTGTTGCTTCATTCTTTCCTCATAGCTCCGGGTAGAGTTTGTCCTCTTCACCATTAGCATCCTCTTGTTGGTGGGGCTATAATCAATGGACTTTCCCCTCACATAGCTAAGATAGCCATAGGGTTGTCTTGGCTGAGGCACGGTATTGGCATTCTCACCAAGCTTTCTACCACCTTCCTTGGTGAGTTGCACAAGAGTGTCCAGCCTCTATTGTTTATCTCCCTGTTGATCTCGGGGTGCTCATTTCTCCCCAGCTGGAAACCTACCTCTGGGATGATTTGCCTCTCACTCACCCAACCATAAAACTGGTTTTGGTTGAATGAGGAAAGGAATTTGTACTCATTGAAACCTGAACTTGAGGACCCAAAAGTTGGTTCCTTGATTTTTCTTTTCTTTGATGCTGAGGTTTTTGGTGGTGCCATTAAGTTGAGAGAGGGTGTTTGAAGGTTTAAAGAAAGTTGGGGAATGTTGCAAGAGAACGTAAGAAAAACAAAGTTTTGCTCCAACACCAAACTTAGAACTTGATTGTCCTAATCAAGAAAAGAAAAAGAAGTAGGAGAAAGAGAAGAAAGGGAAAGTTCTGGGTTCTTTTTGTATGTGAATTGGGGTTTGAAGTGGGAGGAGAGGTGGGAAAGTGAGGGCTTTTATAGGGGGTGGGAAGTGTGGTCTGAATGGTGGGAAGTAAAGTAATTCAATGTTTTCCCACTTGGGGAGTGGCACCTAGCGTGGGAATAGGTGCCAATCCTTATCCCACTCTGCTTCCTACATGTGTTGAGTTCCAAAGTGCAAGTACACTTTGACTTCTTTGCTTTATGAGTTATCAATCATGTGGGCCTCGTTCTCTCTCCTAAAAATAAAACTGAAACCTCATCAGTAATGACAAAAGAATCCTCCATATTCCTTTTTAATATGAGTGAATGAATTTGCAACTGATGAGTGTCCATTGGGACACCAAACTTAATCCCATTGCATCATAATAAATCGGGTTCATCATTGGATTTTTAATGTGTTCATAAAGGTAAAATAATTCCAATCCTTTCATATCCTTTTGCTTCTAACCTCTTCTGAACACAATTAAACCACGTTCATGCTCTCACCAATATATTAAATGCTTTCAGATTGAGTAATGTTGGGCTTGCTTAGGTGATCCTTGTATGGTGGTGGCCACACCAAACTTAATCTCTGGGCTTACTCTTCAAAATTAATTTATCCAAATGGTTGTAAGCATAGATCAAGTGGGTAAGTGGCCACACCAAACTTAGCTTTTTTGCTAGTTCTCAACCCAATCACTCATCATCAGTAAATGTATTAATCAAATTGCATTTCCAGAATAGAAGAAAACAGAATGTAAGGGTCTTCTAACTACCAAAACTGACATTAGACTTCCTAATCTACTACCTACAATCTACTTCACCAATTTTTAACCAAAACTAAAACTACCTAAATTGGCAAATTTTAACTACTTCTAAGAAAGCAATAAATCAAAAGGATATAAAGTGTTGGGGTGCCTCCCAACTAGCGCTTCTTTATCGTCACTAGCTTGATGTTCTTCCTTTCTTAGCTGAGGTTGTAGCTTACTCTCCTCTCATCCAATGAGTCCCCTAGGTAATACTTGAGTCTATGGCCATTCACAATGAAGGTCCTTTGTGTTTTGTCCTCCATAAGCTCTACATGGCCATAGGGGAACACCTTGAGGATGGTGAAGGGTCCTGACCATCGGGACTTAAGCTTCCCAGAAAAGAACTTGAGTCTTGAATTGTACAGCAGCACCTTTTGTCCTTCAGTGAACTCCCTCCTTGCTATCTTCTGATCATGCCACCTTTTTGTGTTCTCTTTGTAGATCTTTAAATTCTCATATGCTTGATTCCTAAATTTCTCCAGCTTATTGAGTTGCATTAGTCTCCTTTCTCCAGCAGCTTGATCATCAAAATTTAGCATTTTTAGAGCCCAAAATGCTCTATGTTCAAGCTCAACTGGTAAGTGGCAAGCCTTGTCAAATACCAATTGGTATGGGACACCCAATGGGTGTTTTGAAGGCTGTCCTGTAGGCCCATAATGCATCATCCAGCTTCTTAGACCAATCCTTTCTTGAGTTTCCAATAGTTTTTTCAAGAATTCTTTTGAGCACCCTATTTGAAATCTCTGCTTGCCCGTTGGTCTGTGGGTGGTATGGAGTTGCCACCTTGTGCTTGACTCTATATCTGAGAAGGAGTGTCTCAAGTTGCTTGTTGTAGAAGTGTGTCCCTCCATCACTAATGAGGGCTCTAGGAACTCCAAATCTGCTGAAGATGTTCCTTCTCAGGAAGCTTATTACAACCTTGTTGTCATTTGTTGCAGTGGCTATGGCTTCTACCCACTTTGACACATAATTTACAGCCACTAATATATAACTGTTTGAGTAGGAGGATGGGAAAGGTCCCATAAAGTCAATTTCCCACACATCAAACAACTCTAACTCCATTATAAACCTTTGTGGCATCTCATTTTTCTTGGGTAGATTGCCACCCCTTTGGCATTCATCACACCTTGACACCAATTCCTTAGCATCATTGAACATTATTGGCCAATAGAATCTGCATTGGAGCACCTTTGCTGCTGTTCTTTCTCCACTGAAGTGGCCTCTATATGCAGATCCATGGCACTGCCAAAGCACTTTTTGCCCTTCCTCATGGGAAACACACCTTCTCAAGATTCCATCAGCACACTTTTTGAACAAATAGGGCTCATCCTAGATGTAGTGTTTAGCATCTTTGATTAGCTTTCTCCTTATGTGTTTGTTGATGTTGGTTGTTAGTTCCCCAATAGCCTTGAAGTTAGCTATGTCTGCAAACCAAGGGGCTACTTGGATCATCATCAACTGCTCATCAGGAAAGCTCTCACTCACTACAATTTGGTGTGTCCCTTCTTCTTCTTGTGGAATCCTTGAGAGTTGATCAGCCACTTTGTTCTCTGCTCTACTCCTATCTTTAATTTCAATGTCAAACTCTTGGAGTAGCAGGATCCATCTTATTAGTCTGGGCTTGGACTCTTGTTTGGTAAGCAAATATTTGAGTGCTGCATGATCAGTGAATACAATTACTTTAGAGCCAACAAGATATGATCTAAACTTATCAAAAGCAAATACTATGGTAAGTAATTTCTTCTCTGTGGTGGTATAGTTCCTTTGATTCTCATTAAAGACCTTGCTAGCATAGTAAGTAACATGTACTAGCTTGTCTTTTCTCTGTCCTAGAACAACACCAATAGCAAAATTAGATGCATCACACATTAATTCAAAGGGTAGATCCCAGCTAGGTGGTACTATAATAGGTGCAGAGAAAAGCCTATTCTTAAGTTTATAAAAGGCTACCATACATTCTCTATAAAAAACAAAGGGAGTATTTGAGACAAGTAGGTTGCTAAGGGGTTTTGCAATCTTTGAAAAATCCTTAATAAACCTCCTATAGAACCCATCGTGTCCTAAGAAGCTTCTGATTGCCTTGACATTGAAAGGTGGAGGTAACTTCTCAATTACTTCCACCTTTGCCTTGTCCACTTCTATTCCATTTTTAGAGATCTTATGACTAAGAACCACCCCCTCAGTCACCATAAAATGACACTTTTCCCATTTAAAACCAGGTTGGTTTCTTGGCACCTCTTTAGCACCATAGCAAGATGACATAGACAAATAGAATATGAATTTCCAAACACAGAGAAATCATCCATAAACACCTCTATAAACTTCTTAATCATGTCTAAAAAGATGGAGAGCATGCACATTTGGAATGTTGCAGGTGCATTGCACAATCCAAAGGGCATTCTCCTATAAGCAAAGACTCCATAGGGACAAGTAAAAGAAGTTTTCTCCTGATCCTTGGGGTCTACAACTATTTGGTTGTAGCCAGAGTAACCATCCAGGAAGTAGTAGTATTCATGTCCTGCGAGTCTTTCAAGCATCTGGTCCATGAAAGGTAGGGGAAAGTGGTCTTTCCGGGTGGCTTCATTGAGTTTTCTATAGTCGATACACATACGCCATCCGGTCACTGTTCTTGTAGGTATTAGTTCATTCTTCTCATTTGGCACAACAGTGATCCCTCCCTTCTTAGGAATCACTTGCACAGGGCTTACCCAAGGGTTGTCTGAGATGGGGTAAATCACCCTTGCTTGCCACAACTTCAACACTTCTTTTTGGACCACTTCATTCATGGTAGGATTCAACCTTCTTTGTTGTTGTCTTGAGGGCTTAGCACTTTCTTCAAGTAGGATCTTGTGCATGCACATTGAAGGACTGATTCCTTTTAAGTCTGCAAGTATCCAGCCTATAGCATCCTTGTGTTGTTTCAGCACTTGGATAAGCTCCTCTTCTTGCTCCTTACTCAAGCTTGAATTGATGATCACTGGGTAAGTGTTGTTGTCACCCAAATATGCGTATTTTAAGCTTGGTGGTAAGGTCTTCAGCTCTAGTTTTGGTGCCTCTACTTCTTCGTTGTCCTTGTGGTTCAGCATTATTGAATTCTCCATGGTTCCTTGTGGTAGTTCTTCACTTGATGCTTGTTGCTTTAGCTCCATAGTTCTTTCACATTGTTTTTCTTCCAAAACCCCTTGAACTATCTGTTCTATGGTGTCTACCATCATGCATTCTCCTATGGATTCCTTGGGGTAACTCATTGCCTTAAAGACGTTGAAGACCATCTTCTCTTCATGCAACCTCAAGACTAGTTCCCTTTTTTGCACATCAATGATGGCTCCAGCAGTAGCTAAGAATGGCCTTCTTAGGATGATTGATGTGTTATACTCTTCTTCCATATCTAGCACAACAAAATCAGCTAGAAAAATGAATTCTCCCACTTTCACCAACAAGTTTTCCACTACCCCATGTGAAAACTTGAATATTCTGTCAGCCAATTGGAGTGCCATTCTTATTGGCTTAGCTTCCTTAATCTTTATCCTCCTTATCATGGTTAGGGACATGAGATTGATGCTTGCACCCAGGTCACACAAGGCTTTCTCAATATTGATATGCCCTATGATGCAGGGGATTTGGAAACTTCCTGGGTGTTTTATTTTCTAAGGGAGTTTCTTTTGTATGATGGCACTACACTCCTCAGTTAGCACTATGATCTCTTTTTCTCCCCAGTTCCTTTTTCTTGTCATGAGCTCCTTTAAAAATTTTGTCATAAAGTGGCATTTGCTCTAATGCTTCAGCAAATGGTATGTTGATTTGGAGCTTTTTGAAGATCTCTAAGAATCTAGAGAATTGGCCATCCTTCCCATCCTTTCTCAGCCTTTGTGGATATGGTGCCTTTGGCACATAAGGCTTCAAGACTGACTTTGGTAAGAATGGGGCAGGGGTCTCTTCATTCTTGTTTCCATGCTTTTCTGCAGCTTCTTCTTTATGGTTGCCCTGGTTTGTGGTTGCCTCTTCTATGACTTTTCCGCTTCTAAGTGTGATGGCCTTGCATTCCCGTCTTGGGTTGGCCATGGTATCACTGGAAAATGTATGTGTGGACATTGGGATTTGCTTGGATAAAATCCCTACTTGTGGTTTCAACTTAGAGATTGCTACGCCTTGATTCTTCAGATTTGATCTCTATTCTTCTTGATTGGCGTCTATCTTTCTTTCGGCCTGTGTTTGTCTCTCTAAAAGAGTGACAATAGCTCATACTAGCTGTGATGACAGTTGTGCTATTGCAGCCTCTACTCTCTCAAAGTTGCTCTTAATTTCACATGGTTGCATGGTTGAGGTTGATGTGTCATAATAGTGGTTGTTGTGTATTTACTGGGTTGAATGGTATGATGTGTTTTGTGAGTTGTGGTAGGGTCTGTTGTTGCTTGATTGATGGTTGGGGTTGTGAGTGTTGTATTGGTTGGATGGATAAGGTTTGTTATGGTTTTGATTGTGGCTTTGTTGGTTCCCCCACCCAAAATTTAGGTGATTCTTCCAACCTGGGTTGTAGGTCTTGAAGTTTGGATCATATGGTGGTCTAGAATTATTCACATAGTTTGCTTGCTCCTACTCACCTTGAGCTTCTGGTGCATCTTCTTCTTGTTGAGGGGCTTAGGCTTGAATGGCTGAGACTTGATTATTCTCCATCTTCTTGGTCAAGGCTACTAGTTGTGCTACAATTGCCTTATTTTGGGCTAACAAGGCATCCATTGAATTGAGCTCCATTACTCCTCTCTTTTGAGTTCTTTCTGAAGCATAAAAATACTCGTTCTTAGCAACAGTCTCAATAACATCTATGGCTTCTTCGATAGTCTTCTTCTTGTTGAGTGAACCTCCTAAAGAATGGTCCACATCCTTCTTTGCCTCATATGATAGCCATTCATAAAAGATGTGTAGTTGAACCCATTCATTGAACAATTCTGGAGGGCACTTCCTTGTCAAATCTTTGAACCTCTCCCATGCCTCATAAAGTGTTTCACCATCTTGCTGCCTGAATGTTTGCACCTCAGTTCTCAATCTGTTGCTCTCTGTGGAGGGTAGAATCTTGCTAGAAATTTGTTCACAATCTCCTCCCATGTGGTTAAGCTCTCCTTGGAAAATGCTTCCAACCACTTTGCTGCCTTATCTCTGAGTGAGAAAGGGAACAAAAGTAGCTTGTAGGTGTTAGGGTGTACACCATTGGACTTTACAATATAATAGATCCTCAAGAATATAGTGAGATGTTGGTTTAGGTCCTCTTGAGCACCTCCTCCATATGAACAATTATTCTGGATAAGTGTGATGAGTTGAGGTTTTAACTCAAAGTTGTTAGCATGAATTGTTGGTTATAGAATGCTGCTTCCACAGTTTCCTGGATTTGGGTTGATGTAGGAGCCTAAGACTCTCCTCTCTTGCCCAACATGATTGCCAGCTTCCTCCCCAACATGGTTATGCCCTTCTTCTTCTATGGTGGTTTCTAGATCTTCCTCCACTACTTCCTCCCCAACTATGCCTTTGCCTTTTGCTTCCCTCCTTAATCTAAGGAAGGTCCTCTCAGGTTCACTATCGAAGGGAGATAAAGTTCCTCCCCTTCTACCTGTCATACACCTAGCAAATAGCCAGCAGAGAGCAAGTAAAGTGAAAAAAAAATCTGGTTGAGATTAGTGGTTAGCTTTGTTGATGCAATTAATCAAACAATTAATAGGGTAATAAGAAAACTGGAAATGCGAACAATGAGCAACTAAAATGATCAAAGTGGAAATAAAACAAAATAAGAATAGGGTAACAAAAGAAAATAGAAGAAAATAAAAAAAAAACTGAAAAGATAATAACAAGGTAATGAAAATACTTAATCTAGCTCCCCAATCAACTTAGTAATTGTCAAATTCAAACCAATCTCCGACAATGGCGCCATAAAGCTTAATGACCAAATTTCACTCCCCACATGAAAATGATGAATCCGTTCTTTTAGCAAGAACACCAAAATTATCGTCAAGTAATAACCCACAGTGGAGTGGGATTGTATCCACAGAGATTGCTAGATTTGAGCAATTTTAATCAATTGGTGAAATAGTCAAGCTAAACAGAATAGATTGTGATTACAGAATTATAAATGGGCAGAAATATAAATGACTAAAAGGTAAAGAAAAGCAGTAAAGTGCAGAAATATAAATAACAAGAATGTAAAGGGCAAAAAATTAAATGACTTAATTGTAAATGGGAATGGGGATGTGCAGAATGTAAAAAGAAAAGCTATAAAGAAAGTGGAAGATAAGAATAGGGGAATTCATTGAGATCAGGAAATGTTGTCTCTTTAGATTAATTTCAGCTTATATCATCTTCAATCATGCAACTCATTGACCTCTTGGCAATCATGATTGATTGAGTCCTAATCCCTTGGTGACTCAATCTCTCAGATCTTGATCACTAACCAATTTCTTGGTCTAATTGCTCATGAAGAGAGATATGCTTGGTCCCTGATTATACCACACATCATCATAGGTCCAAGTAGAGGGAGGATTATATGTCACCATATCCAAACACCAAACCCCAGATCCTACTCAAGTGTGAGAAGGGATTTCTAGCATAGTTTCATGTTTCCTTTTTCAAAGTTCCTATGAAACCCATTTTGCATTCAATCTCTTTTCCAAGATAATTGAACACTAAGCATGAAGAACGAAATTTCTTCTAGCAAATCAAAGAGAAGATGAAGAGAAGAAGAAATTCACTATCATTAATCCATCAAGTACAACTGAGTTCCCTCTCTCAATGAGAGGGAATGTAGCTACTCATAGCTCAGAGAAAAGCATTCAAGATGGAGAAGATGATGAAGTGAAAAGTAAATCTAAAAAGCTCTATTCCACAACTAAGCTTCCTACTGCTTAACCCATTTCTCAGTACTTTTTGGGGTTATTTATACTACTCCTAGCTATAAAAAAAAGAAATACAAAAGTGAAAAGAAAATAACAATTTGGAGGAAAAAGAAACTCAATAAACGTGATCTCCCAGCTGGCGTATGGCTGGCGTTTCAGTAGCGTGCCACGCCTAACTCTGATTCTGGCTTGGCATGCCATGCTCAGCTCTTCAAGTGGCATGCCCTCCTTCATTATCATCCCTGGCGTGCCACGCCTTCGAGCCCAAGCGGCACGCCCAGGCCTTCTCCCTCTTCTTCTTGCTTCTGGAAAGTTGAACTAGCATAGCATGCCCAGGGTCTAGCGTGCCACGCCCATTTGTGTGCTTGGATCCTTCGCTGGCGTGCCACGCCCAGCATTTCAAGTGGCACGCCCAGTTCCTCTCTGGGTTGATTAATGATGATGGTGTGCCACGCCTGAGACTCAAGTGGCTTGCCTGGGTGGAAAATGGTGGTTGGTGTGCCACGCCTTTGATACCAAGTGGCACGCCCTCCTAGTTGGCCTCATATCTCCCTCTCTGGAAAATATAACTAGCGTGCCACACCCAGAGAATGGCGTGCCACGCCTATCATTTTTCCTTGGTTCCAGTAGCTGGCGTGCCACGCCCAGCATTCAAGTGGCATGCCCAGATGAGACTCTTAAGCTGGCATGCCACACCTTCGATACCAAGTGGCACGCCCAGCCTTTGCTTTGGCCTTCTTGTACGTTGGCGTGCCATACCTGGATGCTCAAGTGGCACGCCCAGACCTTTTTAGCCTTCAACCTCTTCTCTGGAATCTTGTACTAGCGTGCCACGTCATGCTGCTCAAGTGGCACACCCATTCATTTGTGGGTTTCTTAAGCTTGGCGTGCCACGCCTGGCTCCTCAAGTGGCACGTCCAAGTGACTTTTAAAGCTAGCGTGTCACGCTTTCAATACCAAGTGGCATGCCCTAGTGATAATCCCTTCTAGAGTAATGAATTGGCGTGCCATGCCCATGGCTCAAGTGGCACGCCCGTAGTAGGTGATGGGCTAGGCGTGCCACGCCCCTTTAGTGGCCTTCATTGTTGGTCTTTGGAAAATTGTACTGGCGTGCCACGTCCAGCTTCTGGCATGCCACGCCCATGTAAATGCTTTGAGAATCCCCTCTAGACTTCAGTATTGGCGTGCCACACCCAGCTCCTAGCATGCCATGCCAGTGCAATTTTGTGGTGTTTGCTTCAAGTGGCACACCAGTTTCACACGCCCAGCTTGTTTTGTTGTTTTCTTCCCCTTTTTGATGTCTTTTTCACCTGAAATTTAGCACAAACTCATTTCAAAGCAAGGTACTATAATATTCATTGAATATTTCATGAATTGCAATGATCAAATGAGATTATGCTCTTTTATGGTCCTTTTTGTGCAAGAAAAAAGGGTAGATGATGCAAGTCATCAAATACCAACTTGGACAAGAGCAGGAAGGAATCAAAGATACCCATTAACCAATTGATACACTACATTTGTGAAGGTTATCGGGAGTCTCGAGTAAAGGCAGCAACTTGGGTAAAGAGAATAACAATAGCCAGATGCAAAGCAAGGATGTACGTGATGCTTGATAGGCAGAAGGATAATTAGATAGTGTCCAAATTAGAATTGATGCATACCCACCCGTGTTCTGCCAAGCAAGCTGTTCATTACAGGAAACTGACCATGCATGCCAATTATTTAAAAATCTCGATATAAATCTCAATGTACTTTTAAAGAAAAATAATGAGCACAACAACTATTTAACAAGATTTTACCATCCATGTTGTAACTATTTTTTTCAATTAGATTTCATTAACAAGTACTCTAAATAGTAATTGAATATACAGGTCCTAAACTT
The DNA here is from genome assembly GCF_000817695.3 of Arachis duranensis. Lineage (NCBI taxonomy): Eukaryota > Viridiplantae > Streptophyta > Magnoliopsida > Fabales > Fabaceae > Arachis > Arachis duranensis. Next base: position 77,550,034 of record NC_029775.3, on the reverse strand, counting down.
ATAATTTTTCTAAACCAATTATTTAACCTATTTGTATAGTAATAGAATCAATCTAAGTGGGAAAAAAACTTTTAGGAACATTCCTTAAAAGCTAAATTCGATCACAAGACACACCAATTTTAAATTGAATTTGCACCGTTGCACTTGTCGCTCTTTGGACCATAAACCAAACAATTATATAAAAATATCGCTATAAATCTCAATTTATTTTTAATTCCAATTATGAGCAAAAAAATTGTTTAATAATATTTTACCATCCATGTTGTAATTCTTTATTTTTTCAATTAGACTTCATTAACAAGTACTCTAAATAGTAACTAAATACACGTGTCCTAAACCTATACCTTTCCTCAACCAATTTTTTAACTTGTACTTTTCCTAAACCAAAACACAACCCAACAAAAACAAATTAAAACAACCCAACTAATTGTTTTTTGCTTACTCAACACAATCAACTATGCATATTCACATCAAAAAACAAGCAACATTGTAAAATATCTTTCTGAAGACACATCTGATGCATGAAAACTTGTCTCTTAACAAATTTCCCTTCGGCAAGTATATCGAATTTGTCGTCAAGTAAAAACTCACAATAGAGTGAGTCGAATCCCAAAGGGATTGATTGGTCAAGCAACTTTAGTTGGAAGGGTATGCTAGTTGAGCTAAACCGAGTGTAGTTTGAGAATTACAGAAAATTAAATGGCAGAAAAGTAAATAGCAGAAAATAAAGTGCAGAATCTTAAATGGGGATTTGGGGTAATGAGCATGAAAATAAATGACAGAAAATAAAGAAAATGGGTAAGATCAGAAATGGGGAATTCATTGGGCTCAGGAGATGTTGTATTCTCCGGATCAAGTTCATTTTCATCTCTTCCTCAATCAATGCATCTATTGATCTCCTTGACAATCTTAGGTGATTAGATTCCAATTCCTTGGTAATCCAATCTCTCTAAGCTTGAACGATTGCCCAATTCCTTGATTTAATTGCTCATGGGAAGAGATGAAGTATGGTCACTGATTATACCACATGTATTTCCAAATCAAAGTGTTGGGAGGATTACATGTCACTATATCCGCCCAGACCCCAATTTGGTCAAACATGAGAAAGCATTTCTAGCATGATCTCCTCATCCCTTTTCCAAGGCTAAGAGGAGATCCAATTATGGAGAGTTTCTTTTCCAAGACAACTAACCAATTGAATTAAGATCGAAGCTTTCTAGTAAATCAAAAGAGAAGAAAGAAGAAGAGAACGAAAACTATAATTGATCCATCAACTTACAACAGAGCACCCTAACCCAATGAAAGGGGTTTAGTTGTTCATAGCTCTAGAAATGAAAAATGGCAGAAAAAAATACATCCAAGCTAAAAGTGCAGAAAAGTAAATATACAGAGAGTAGTTCTCCAAAGTGCCAAGCTTCTCTATAGTTCAAAACTACTCCTATTGATCTTCTAGTGAGTTCTTCAAGTCTTGGATGTGGGCTTTGGATCTTGAGTTGAAGCAGTTCCAATCTTTAGTGGGCCCAGCTTGCAGAGAAGTATGAATTATGCATGGGCGTTAGTGAAGTTAACGTGAAGTGACATTGTGGGTTCGAGAACATTAGTGGCAATCACAATTTTCACTAACGTTCCACCCCCATATAGCCTACATTAACTCCAACGTTAGTGGCACTAACGTGATCACTAGCATTGCCTTGTAAATCTTTGCTAGCGTTATTGGGACTCACCTTTCCTAATAACGTTGGCTTATAACCCTTCGCAAGCATTATTGGGACTTACATTTCCCATTAACGTTGTCTTATGCCCTTTGTCCCTACGTTAGAGTTCACGTTAGTGTAACTAACGTGGCTCTTAACATGGCTATGCCTCACTTTCGAGAGCGTTAGTGACACCTACCTTTGTCACTAACGCTCAAAGTGCCCCTACTCTCCATATTAGGGCTCACGTTAACTAAGTTAACGTGGCCACTAACGTGGTAGTAATGCCATCTTCCAACGTTAGTGACAAAGGTGAGTGTCACTAACGTTGGCTCATCAATCTCAGCTCTACGTTAACTTTCACGTTAGTGGTCTTAACGTGACCACTAACGTGGGAAATGCTAGTTGATCCAACGTTAGTGACAAAGGTGAGTGTCACTAACGTTGGCATTGTTCCTCTCTTCCACGTTAGAGTTCAAGTTAACTAAGTTACGTGACTCTTAACATGGCTTATTTCCAAATCTTGGACATTAGTGGTGTTCACGTTTACCACTAACGTTGGAGCTTTCTTTTGTCTCCACGTTAACTACTATGTTAACTTAGTTAACATGGCAATTAACGTGGGCTTATGATGGCTTCGCGGGCGTTATTGGTGATCATTTTTCTCCTTAATGTTGCAAGCTATTTACCATTCCACGTTAGTGGTCACGTTAACTAGATTAACGTGAGTACTAACGTGGTTCTTCCTTGCTTCCTTTGTCCTGAAATCAAGCAAATAAAGTGCATCAAAGCTCTAGCCTAAGTCATGAGATTATGCATCATCAATTTATCATTCAATTCTAGCAAAATCCTCATGAAATCATGTGAAATTCACAATAGTTGCTTGAATAAAGGTGTAAGTGTATTTTCATCCAAAACTTGCCTTATTCACTAAGAAAATGCATGAAACTACCTTAAAACAGTAAAGAAAAGGTCAGTGAAACTGGCCTAGATGCCCTGGCATCACAACACCAAACTTAAAGCTTGCTTGTCCCTAAGCAAGTACTGAAACATAGGAAGAATAAATGAAAGAGCAAGAAGATAATATAGAAGTAGAATTCCTGGTTTATGGGGTTTCACGCATAGCAACTTAGGTTCTTTCCTTTACTAGGTTTTAGGCCTTTATCAAGTCCTTGGTCACTCTCTTGATTACATCCTTTGAGACTTCTTAATTGTTGATCCTTCCTTCTTTTCCAATTCTTTCCCTCATACATACACACCACAAGCACATGGTTTGTTATTTTTCTTTCTTGAGACCCTGGTGTCAAGCACCTCTTTGGGTTACTAAGTGTTCTGTAGCAAAGGTCACTCTTGATAGTGGACTTTCAGCTGATAATCCCAGATCAGTTAATCCAAGTTACCAAGTGATGAGGCACCCCTAAGAGTTTATTCATCCAAGCATATCCCTTGCACATGAACACCACATACACATGCCTCAATCTTAAAACCCTTGGTGCCTAGCATTGTTTCTTATTGTGTTTCTTTCCTTTTTACTTTTATTGCTCTTTCTCTTTTCTTATTGGGATCTTATTATTTAGTTAGTCTCATAGGATGTGTTTCAAGCATAGGATTCAGGGTAGATAGTTGCCTTCTTTCCTTGTTTGGTGAACCAACTTAGCTTACTAATCATCCTACAACAAACATTCAGAACCTACTTCACGAAATAACTCCACTCTTGTTCTTTTCATAGCATCTTCTTTTTTATTAACTTAAAGGACAAGCATACAAGTAAGAAAGGTGAACATGCAGAAAGGACATTAGACTAGCATACTTGGGTGTGAATAAAAAGGAACAAGCAGAGTATGAAGGTTCTATTCAATCATTTTTTAATTAGAGTTCTACATTTCGAGATAGTTTGATACAACCTCATGATATCTTCCTTGGTATTCTCATCCTACCATTTGCATCCTTGTCTGTTTCCTCGGATGATGAGGTATGATCATTTCCTGAGATTGATTGAATTCCTGCAACACTATTGAGAGTTACTTGTTTCCCCAAGCACTTGAAAAAGGGTTAGTATGCATGTGTGCTTGTGAGCTTCTGAACCTAATTTGGTGTGTGAACACCAAACTTAGTTCTTTGCTTACTTCGACAAATTGAATGCATGCAGAAACCTTGTGTGCTTTTTATTAAGAAGCAACTATGAGTTAAAAAGATAAACTATACATTAGAGGTTAAACCTCTGTCAAGTAAGTTCTCTGGTTGCTAGAGCAATGTTTCACCACTGAAGGGTTGCAATGCACTCTTTAGCTAGAGTTTTTGGTGGAACACCAAACTTAGAGTCCTATATTCACCCTTGAATTATTTTTGGTTTGTAACACCAAACTTAGCTCCTCACACTACAGAGAATCCAACTTGAAATTTTTATTGAAAGACTCATGAAAAGAGAATTACCTCAGGTTGGGTTGCCTCCCAACAGAGCACTTTTTTTAGCATCGCTAGCTCGACAGTTCTTTCCTTAGTTGAGGTTATACTTCTGTTTGGGGGTTTCCCCCATGCTGCCCAAATAGTGTTTAAATCTTTGTCCATTCACAGTGAATCTCCTCTTTGAGCCTTCTTCCATGATTTATATGTGTCCATAAGGTGAGACTTTTGTGACTAGAAAGGGCCCCGACCATCTTGATTTGAGTTTCCCAGGAAAGAGTTTCAGTCTGGAGTTGTAAAGAAGCACATATTACTCTTCTTCGAAACTTCTTAGTGCCAGGTTAAAATCATGTCTCCTTTTTGCTTTTTCCTTATAAATCTTGGTATTTTCATAGGCTTGAGACCTAAACTCTTCCATATCTTGAAGCTGCAAAACCCTCTTTTCACCAGCAGTGGTGCTGTCTAGGTTAAGTGTTTTGAGAGCCCAGGAGGCCTTGTGTTCCAACTCTAATGGCAAGTGACAGGCCTTGCCGTATACCAGTTGATATGGGGATATCCCAATTGATGTTTTGAAGGCTGTCCTGTATGCCCAAAGAGCATCATCTAGCTTCTTTGCCCAGTCCTTTCTTGATATCCCCACAGTCTTTTCCAAGATCCTTTTCAACTCTTGATTGGATATCTCTGTTTGCCCACTTGTTTGGGGATGATAAGGTGTGGCAACCATATGCTTCACCCCATATCCGAGGAGTAGGATTTTCAATGGTCTATTACAGAAATGGCTCCCTCCATCACTGATGAGGGCTTGTGGGACTCCAAATCTGGTGAAGATATTCCTTCGAAGAAAGTTTATGACTACCTTGTTGTCATTGGTTGGGGTTGCCACGGCCTCCACCCACTTAGATACATAGTCTACTACCACCAAGATATACTTGTTCGAATATGAGGGTGGAAATGGTCCCATGAAGTCGATCCCCATACATCGAACAGTTCAAGCTCTAGAATGTATTGCTGTGGCATCTCATTTCTCTTGGGTAGATTGCCAGCCCTTTGGCACTCATTGCAGCTTCTCACCAATTCCTTAGCATCCTTGAAGATAGTCGGCCAGAAGAACCCACATTGCAGTACCTTTGCGGCAGTTCTTTCTCCTCCAAAATGACCTCCATAGCTAGCACTATAACAACTCCACAGGACCTCTCGTCCTTCTTCTTCTGAGATGCACCTCCTAAGGATTCCATCTGAGCATTTCCTGAAGAGATAGGGTTCATCCCAAATGAAATACTTAGCATCATTGATGAGTTTTCTTCTTTGATATTTGTTGATTCCAGGGTGTAAGTCACTGGCTGCTTTAAAATTGGCAATATCTGCAAACCAGGGTGCTTTGTGAACCATCATTAACTGTTCATCCGGGAAAGACTCATTTACACTTGTATTATGGGTATCATCCTTCTCACAAGGGATTATGGATAGATGATCTGCTACCTTGTTCTCCATACCCTTTTTGTCTCTAATCTCGATGTTGAATTCCTGCAATAACAAGATCCATCTAATTAGTCTTGGTTTTGATTCCTGTTTGGCAAATAGATATTTAAGTGCTGTGTGATCAGTGAAAATAATAACTTTAGAGCCAATAAGATATGATCTAAATTTGTCAAATGCAAAAACTATTGCCAACAACTCCTTTTCGGTGGTGGTATAATTCCGTTGAGCATCATTGAGGACCTTGCTGGCATAGTATATGACATACACCAAATTCTCTTTTCTCTGTCCTAACACTGCCCCAACTGCGAAATCAGATGCATCACACATCAATTCGAATGGTAGATTTCAATCAGTTGGGGTGATGATAGGGGTAGAGGATAGCCTCTTTTTCAAGTTTTCAAATGCTAGCATGCATTTCTCATAAAAAATAAATGGTATATCAGACATTAGGAGATTGCTTAAGGGCTTGGCTATCTTTGAAAAATCTTTAATAAACCTTTTATAAAAACCAGCATGTCCCAGGAAGCTCCTAATTGCCTTGACGTCACTTGGTGGAGGTAATTTTTCTATTAGCTCCACCTTAGCTCTGTCTACCTCAATGCCTTGGTTAGAGACTTTATGGCCAAGGACTATTCCATCTGTCACCATGAAGTGACATTTTTCCCAGTTCAAGACTAAGTTGGTCTCTTGACATATTTTTAATACCAAGGCAAGATGGTTTAGGCAATTAGGAAAGGAATCTCCGAATACTGAGAAGTCATCCATGAAAACTTCAATGAACTTCTCTATCATATCTGAGAAGATGGAAAGCATGCAGCGTTAAAAAGTTGCAGGTGCATTACATTGCCCAAATGGCATGTGCCTATAGGCAAACACTCCATAGGGGCAGGTGAAGTGATGTTTTCTCTTGGTCTCTTGGATCAACCACTATTTGGTTATATCCTGAATAACCATCTAAAAAACAATAGTATGCATGTTTTGCAAGTCTTTTCAGCATCTGATCCATGAAAGGGAGTGGGAAATGATCTTTTCTTGTGGCTTCATTAAGCTTTCTATAGTTAATACACATCCTCCATCCTGTGACGGTTCTTGTAGGGATTAGCTCATTTCTTTCGTTAGGCACCACAGTGATTCCTCCTTTCTTGGGAACCACTTGAACTGGGCTGACCCATGGGCTATCTGATATTGGATAGATTACTCCTCCCTGCCACAACTTCATGACTTCTTTCTGTACTACTTCCTTCATAGCTGGATTTAACCTTCTTTGGGGCTGAATGGAAGGTTTGGCATCCTCCTTCAAAAGTATCTTATGCATGCATATGGCTGAGCTAATTCCCTTCAAGCCAGCAAGTGTCCATCCAATGGCATCCCTATGTTTTTATAAAACTTGAAGCAACCTTTCCTCTTGTTCTTGGCTGAGGGCTGAGTTTATGATCACTGGATAACTTCTATTTTCTCCCAAGTATGCGTACTTGAGAGTGGGTGGCAGTGTCTTCAGCTCAAGTTTGGGTGCTTCTTTTCTTTCATTCTTTTCTTCTAGTGTGCCTTGAACATGCATTTTAGTGGTTGCAGCCTCTTCGCTTGATGTTAATTCTTCTTCTGTTAATGCTTCAAGTTCTTCTTCAAGAGTTTCTTGCACCAAAACCTCCACCGAATCCAACCTCATACATTCTCCGAATGAGTTGTGTGGGTAACTCATGGCCTTAAACATATTGAATGTCATTTTCTCCTTATGTAATCTAAGAACCAGTTCACCCTTTTGGACATCAATAATGGCTCCGGCAGTGGCCAAGAATGGCCTTCCCAGGATGATGGAAGTCTTATTGTTCTTTCAGCTTCTTTTCTTGGTCATTAATTCCTTCAAGAACTTGGCGTAGAGTGGCATTTGCTCTATTGCTTCAGCAAAGGGTATGTGTATTTGTAGTTTCTTGAAGATTTCCAAGAATCTTGAGAATTGGTTATCCTCTCCCCTCTTTTTTAATTGCAACTGCTGGGGGTATGGAGCTTTTGAAAGGCATGGTTTGAGAGCTTCTCCTTCTTGGTGTGACTTAGGGATGGAGATTCGAGCTCCCTCTTGTCCCTTGTCTTCTTCATCCAAATTCTTCTCTGGTGGTTTCTTGTGGATCTCCTTCAATTCTTTCCCATTTCTGAGGGTGATGGCTTGACATTCCTCCCTTGGTGCTGAGTTAATGTTGCTGCAATTGTTGTGTCTAGGGGTTTGCTTGAATAAGAACTCAATCTGCGTTTCAAGTTTCTTGATGGCAGCATCTTAGTTCTGCATGTTGGATTGCACTTCTTCCCGGAAAGATTTACTATCTTGAATTTCTCTACATAGATTTTCAAGTAGAGCTTCAATCTTTGAAAGTCTATCCTCTGTTAGTGATGGTGGGTTAGGATTAGGTGGTTGAGAAGGGTGGTTAGGTGGTTGTTGATAGGGTCTCTGTGAGGTATGTTGGTGAGTTACATTGTTGTTAGAGTTGAGGTTGTGGCGTCTCTGGTCTTGACCTTGGTCTTGTTGATTTCTCCAACCAAAGTTGGGGTGATTTCTCCATCCATAGTTATAGGTTTTGGAGTATGGGTCATGGATTTGTCTAGGTGAGTTTCCAACACAGTTGACTTGTTTCCAGTCACCTTCTTCTCCTATATTCACTCCTTCTTGAGTTGGTGATGACGTGATGACTGCTACAACTTGGTTTTCCTCCACCTTCTTGGTAAGATCTGTTAGCTGCTTGGTGATCATCTTATTTTGAGCTAGCAATGAATCCATGTGGTTCAGCTCCATTACTCCTCGAGTGTTACTTCTTTCAGAGACATAGAAGTAGTCATTCTCAGCTACTGTGTCAATGACATCTATGGCTTCTTTAATGGTTTTCTTCTTGTTTAGTGAGCCCCCTGATAAATGATCTACAGCCTTCTTTGACTCATAGGAAAGACCTTCATAGGAAATGTGAAGTTGAACCCATTCATTGAACATATCTGGTGGGCATCTTTTTGTTAAGTCCTTGAACCTCTCCCATGCCTCATAGAGAGTCTCACCATCTGTTTGCCTGAAAGTCTGCACCTCAGCTCTCAGCCTGTTAATTCTTTGAGGAGGGTAGAATCTTGCCAAAAATTTGTTCACCACATCTTCCCAATTTGTCAAACTCTCCTTTGGAAATGATTTGAGCCACTTGGATGCCTTGTCCCTGAGTGAAAAAGGGAACAACAACAGCCTATAGACATCTGGGTGGACTCCATTAGACTTCACAGTATCACAAATTCTTAGGAAGGTGGTTAGATGTTGATTGGGGTCTTCTTGAGCACTTCCTCCAAATGAGCAGTTGTTCTGAACAAGGGTGATGAGCTGGGATTTTAGTTCAAAGTTGTTAGCATGTATGGTGGGCTTCTGGATGCTACTTCCACAGTTTCCTAGATTTGGATTGATGAAGGAGCCTAGAACTCTCCTTTCTTACCCAGCATGATTTGCAGGACCTTCTCTAGCATGGTTGTAAGCCTCTTCTTCATGATTGTTTTCCAAGTTTTCTTTCATGTTGGGTTCAAAGTACTCTTCTTCTTCCTCAGCACCAACAACTCCTTTCCCTCTTGCTTCCCTCCTTAATCTCCATAGGGTTCTCTCAGGTTTTGAATTGAAGGAAGTTGAGGTCCCCCCTCTTCTCCCTGTCATACAACTAACAAAACATGCAGCAAGAGATAAAATGAAGAGGTTATTCTTGTTAGAGTGATTATTAGTGTGAGTGATGCAAATATTCAAACAGTTAGTGGGTTAGTGAGCAGAATTGTAGATAATAACAAAGAAAGAAAGAAAAACAGAGAGGGTATAGAGGATGAGGACGAAGTTAAACAAAGTGAAAATAAATGACTGAATAAAGTAAATAAAAAAGGAAAAAAATGCTCAATCTAGTGAGCTTCCAACTTAATCATTGTTGATACAAAATCAATCCCCGGCAACGGCACCATAAACTTGATGCACGAAAACTTGTCTCTCAACAAATTTCCCTTCGGCAAGTATACCGAATTTGTATCAAGTAAAAACTCACAATAGATTGAGGTCGAATCCCACAGGGATTGATTGGTCAAGCAACTTTAGTTGGAAGAGTATGCTAGTTAAGCTAAACTGAGTGTAGTTTGAGAATTGCAGAAAATTAAATGGCAGAAAAGTAAATAGAAGAAAATAAAGTGCAGAATCTTAAATGGGGATTTGGGGTAATGAGCATGAAAATAAATGACAAAAAATGAAGATAATGGGTAAGATCAGAAATGGGGAATTCATTGGGCTCAGGAGATGTTGTATTCTCCAGATCAAGTTCATTTTCATCTCTTCCTCAATCAATGCATCTATTGATCTCCTTGGCGATCTTAGGTGATTAGATTCCAATTTCTTGGTATTCCAATCTCTCTAAGCTTGAACAATTGCCCAATTCCTTGATTTAATTGCTCATGGGAAGAGATGAAGTATGGTCACTGATTATACCACATGTATTTCCAAATCAAAGTGTTGGGAGGATTACATGTCACTATATCCACCCAGACCCCAATTTGGTCCAACATGAGAAAGCATTTCTAGCATGATCTCCTCATCCCTTTTCCAAGGCTCAGAAGAGATCCAATTATGGAGAGTTTCTTTTCCAAGATAACTAACCAATTGAATTAAGATCGAAAGCTTTCTAGTAAATCAAAAGAGAAGAAAGAAGAAGAGAATGAAAACTATAATTGATCCATCAAATTACAACAGAGCTTCCTAACCCAATAAAAGGGGTTTAGTTGTTCATAGCTCTAGAAATGAAAAATGGTAGAAACAAATACATCCAAGCTAAAAGTGTAGAAAAGTAAATATACAGAGAGTAGTTCTCCAAAGTGCCAAGCTTCTCTATAGTTCAAAACTACTCCTATATATACTACTCCTCTTGATCTTCTAGTGAGTTCTTCAAGTCTTGGATGTGGGCCTTAGATCTTGAGTTGAAGCAGTTACAATCTTTAGTGGGCTCAGCTTGGGCGTTAGTGAAGTTAACGTTAAGTGACATTGTGGGTTCGAGAACGTTAGTGGCAATCACAATTTTCACTAACGTTCCAACCCCATATAGCCTACGTTAACTCCAACATTAGTGGCACTAACGTGACCACTAACGTTGCCTTGTAAATCTTCGCTAGCATTATTGGGACTTACCTTTCCCAATAACATTGGCTTATAACCCTTCGCAAATGTTATTGGGACTCACCTTTCCCATTAACATTGCCTTATGCCCTTTGTCCCTACGTTAGAGTTCACGTTAGTGTAACTAAGGTGGCTCTTAACGTGGCTATGCCTCACCTTCGAGAGCGTTAGTGACACTTACCTTTGTCACTAACGCTCAAAGTGCCCCTACTCTCTACATTAGGGCTCACATTAACTAAGTTAACGTGGCCACTAACGTGGTAGTAATGCCATCTTCCAACGTTAGTGACAAAGGTGAGTGTCACTAACGTTGGGTCATCAATCTCAGCTCTACGTTAACTTTCACGTTAGTGGTCTTAACATGACCACTAACGTGGGCAATGCTAGTTGATCCAATATTGGTGACAAAGGTGAGTGTCACTAACGTTGGCATTGTTCCTCTCTTCCACGTTAGAGTTCACGTTAACTAAGTTAACGTGACTCTTAACGTGGCTCATTGCCAAATCTTAGAACGTTAGTGGTGTTCACGTTTACCACTAACGATGGAGCTTTCTTTTGTCTCCACGTTAACTACCACATTAACTTAGTTAACATGGCAATTAACGTGGGCTTATGATGGCTTCACGGGCGTTATTGGTGATCACTTTTCTCCTTAACGTTGCAAGCTATTTACCATTTCACGTTAGTGGTCACGTTAACTAGATTAACGTGAGTACTAACATGGTTCTTCCTTGCTTCCTTTGTCCTGAAATCAAGCAAATAAAGTGCATCAAAGCTCTAGCCAAAGCCATGAGATTATGCATCATCAATTTTTCATTCAATTCTAGCAAAATCCTCATGAAATCATGTGAAATTCACAATAGTTGCTTGAATCAAGGTGTAAGTGTATTTTCATCCAAAACTTGCCTTATTCACTAAGAAAATGCATGAAACTACCTTAAAACAGTAAAGATCAGTGAAACTGGCCTAGATGCCCTGGCATCAACATCCAAGGTAATATTCAGTTACTATAATTACTTCTAATTCTTAACTTATTATCAAAAGACATGGCTCCAAGTCTACATGAATAAGCATAAGATATTTCCAAAAGCAAATTATACATTGACTAATTTCGAAACCATCTGCAACAGGACAAATTATACGTTGACTAATTATAAAAAGACACAAATTCATACTCATTTTTTAACTAAAAAAACACAAATAGAAGAACCATCTATCGCAGACCAATAAGATTCCATGTTTATATAATTGATGGCAAGGTTGTAAGCGGCGATGGCTCAGGCTCCACAAGAAAAACAAGGGCCGCGGTTGCTAGTTGTATGTCCGCACTGGGGTGGGTCTTCAATAGCTCCGTGCGATGTGGCGGAGTAAGATGAAGAATGAATGCAGGACCGACAGTCACATGCAACAGAACCAGCAGCGCAGGGGTGGGTCTCCAATAATGGCATGGGTTGTTGCGGAGCGAGTTGAGGAGTCAATGAGTCTTTGTGGGAGCTCAGCCTGTGACATGCAGCATCACTGTGTGGCGCAGTTGTGACTTCGAAGCGCCTCTGTTTGGGTCGACGACCGACGTTCCAACAGCGCTGACATTGGTTGACGGCGGCGCTGACTACAAGCAGGAGGATTTGATCGGCGCTAAAAGTGGAGAGGTTGGAGAAAAGAGGCTGCATGATAATCCTGTGTAAAATAGGTTTATATTGGTGAATTGGATACATTAGAATTTACCTTGGATAATTAGAGATGTGGCTTTTTAAGTGAATTGAGTTTTTTAGTCCAGCCCATCAAAAATTGGCAAGAGTTAGCAAAATCTATATTGGTAACATAATTATTAATTATTAGACCAACCAAATTGATTAATTGGCAACCTTTTATCTTGTCCCTCATCAAACTAGTATCAAGTAAATTATTGTTAGGTTGTATGTTTTAAATTGGTCCTGATGGCATGGAAAAGCCATGAATAGCCTTTATTGTTATGCCCTTAGATCGGAAATGTATTAAAATTGCAGTTAGCATTCAATGATTGAGCTAAAAGAAGACTATGACTGGAATAATTCTTCATGGTCGAGTATAAACACATTCACAATTATTGCTCTTTGAAAAATGAGGCTTCGAATTGCCACGTCTCTTTAAAGCGACAAACACACATTGTTGTGTATTTGTGTGTGTCAAGTATCTACTGACCAAAGATAATAATAAATATCTTTGTGGTGATGCTATTGGCGTCTAATTCATCCAGCATCATATGTGAGCTTGAACATTAGAACACGGCATATCACCAACCTAGGACCTTTCTAGATTCTCTCTATCCACACATGGCACTTGGGATGGGACCCCATAAACAATGAGACATACACACTTTCGTCCTCCAATTTCTACTATTTCTAATTTTTTGTCCTAAAAGAAAATTATCATGTTGCATAAACTTTTTGACTTTGAGAACTATAGTACTAAACATTATTGATGTGGATTTTTATAACGTGAGATCGAGCAGAACAATTATAAGCATAAGAGTCGTGAATTTCTTATCTTCTCTGCACTAAGTAATGAGGTCATCGAATTATTAATCAACAACTGCAATGATCGCATCACAATCATGTTCAAATCACAGCCCGATTCGTGTTTCCACAAAATCCTCCGGATTCTGAGGAAAACGACATCCCCGACCCGGAGGAAACCCTGAAAACGACATGTATGTGCCATGTGGCTTCTGCTTTGCCACCCAGCAAATGCGTACAGATCACGGGTCGTCGTTTTGCGCTCTGCCACTACGGCTTTTGCCATTTAGCCGCAGACCCGCCGGACACATACATGTTTCTGCCCAAGCTAAGCAATGAGTAAACAGTAAACACCCAAGTTGCAAATTTTATATAGATTAGTGATTACTTTGATTTTTAATTTTTTTTGTTATTATACTATATTTTGCCAAGCATGGCTTGCAAGTTGTGTTTTCTTCATGAAATAATTGTGGTGATAATAGTTTCCCGTTATGGTTTTATGGAAGAAAGATTATACGAGAAAACTTGTTATTCATAAAAGTTATTGCAGCAGATTTAAAAAATATTTAAATTTATTCGAAAAGAAATTCTATTGTAGCCAGGATGTTTATGTAAATATAGAAATGAAAGAAACTTGGATATATTTTTATTTTTACTCATTAAAATTTTTTAGAATTGAATGTTAGGTCTCTTATGTGATAATAGTTTATGGTAGGAGATATTTATATATTTTTGTTAGAAATAAATCTTATGCTTTTTCTTTAATTTATAAGTGTCATTTGACTTTTTTTATAAATAAAAATTTATTTTTTAAAAATAAATACCGTGAGTTACACAATTAAATATTATTAAAATTAAAGTTATAGATTTTTTATATTTTGATAATATTTTATAAAAAATATTGTT